>NC_073255.2:84950000-85250000 GCF_029289425.2 Pan paniscus | reverse complement strand
AATTTAACAAGCCCGGGTGTGGTGGCTCATGCCTATAATCCCAGCACTTTGGGAGGTCAAGAGAGGAGGATCACTTGAGTCCAGGAATTCAAGACCAGCCTGGGCAACATAGGAAGACTCTATCTCTACAAAAAAATTAAAAATCAACCAGGCATGGTGGTACACACCTGCAGTCCTACCTACTCAGGAGGCTGAGACAGGAGGATTGCTTTCGAGGCTGCATGAGCTATGATCATGCCACTGCACTCCAGCTTGGGCAATAGAGTGAGACCTTGTCTCAAAAAAAAATTAATAACCCTATCTCTCATACTTTTATATTTTCTCTTTGGAAACCTAACCCTCAATATATTTCAAATGCCTTGTAAATGGCTTTTGAAGAATGCTTCACACTGGATACCTGGGTCCTAATCCTAATTCTAATACTTAACTGTGAACACGGATGAAGTATGTCAGTCTCTGTGATCCTTACGCCCTAGACTTCCCTTCCCCAAGTGGTTTGCCACCATTACCAATTAAAATCCTATACCTCTCTGAGATCCAGTTCAAATGCTACTTCTTGAAGCTCTTTTTGATACTGCTTTCTCACTTTCCTCAAGAGGCCATTATTTCCTGTCCTTTTGAAGGGCATGTTTCTCAAAAGCCAAGGTTGTACCTTTAGTTTCTTGAGAGCCAAGGTTGCATCTTTAGTATCTTCAGTCATCTTTGCACCCCAGAATGTTTAGCACAGAGCTTGCCCATGATGGCTACTCAAATGCTGAAAGGATGAATGACTAAATAAATCTTGAGATCAGTTGTATTTTTTTCTTTAAAATAACTAGCTACAGTCACTGGCTCTCAACCCTGGTGTTGGGCTCATGGGGACATTGTAATCAGTTGTAAGCGGGTTGAAGTGATTTGTTATGAATGATTGTTAGGTTTTGGAAGTTTGCAAACTATGTACTGTTTGTATAAATTAGAATGTTTCCCTTCAGTAATATTCTTTAATGATAATATCATCATCCTGCAGTGTTAATACTTCAGTGTGACACTCTCCCTTGCATTGTGATTTGTCTTAAATGGAAGAAAAAAGGATGGACTTAGAGTCAGGACCCAGGAAATTGTATGTTAATCCACAGCCTATCTTTTCTGTGCCAAAGCCCATAATAAGCCAGAAATCACTGCTAATGGTTATGGAACTATGGAAATATGATAGTCCTCTACTACTGTACAAGATGTGGGGGCCTTGTCAAAATGAACATTATCTGTCAATTTAGAGAAAAGAATAACCATTACTCTAAACCAGGGGTCAGCAAACTTTTACAGTAAAGGTCTAGATAGTAAATATTTGAGGGCTTTTGAGGGCCATACAGTCTCTGTAGCAACTACCCAACTTCGCTATTGTAATGCAAAAAAGCTATTGTAATACATAAATGGATGGACATCACTATGTTCCAATAAAACTTTATTTACAAAAATAAGACGGAGGTCACATTGGGCTTAATGAGCTGCTCTAAGCCATAGAGTACATGGGAATGTAAACCATACTGCTTATTTTTTTTAATTGTATTAATGGCATTTATTCTACTTCCTTTGTAATAGCTAAGGAGTTCCTGCAAAGAAAGAAAAATTAAGGGTTAGTAAATTTGTTACTTACTTGCAAGAATATTCAGTATATATTTCAGGGTTAATATTCTCTAGACTTTCTCAGCATAAGAAATGAGATGAAATTCTGTTCATGTTGTAAATACCACTATTGAGGCTAATTCGTTAAAGAAAGGTGACTACGGTATTTGATGAAGTACCTTGTCTTCCAAGAAGTTTGCTTTTGTGGTATTATCTGTGGCACATTACTTTCTGTCTTGGTACTTTCTCTCAGTGGGATATTTAGGCTCTACTTTCCTGCTTGGCACTTTTGTTAATAATGACTTTAAAAATCCTCACTTCTCTTTTTAAATTGCTGCATGGAGTAATAGCCTCTCTCCTTGACAGTCAAAAGGCCAAGAAGTGCAACTATGTGAAATAAACTTTTAAAACAAGGCCCCAAGTGCACTGCAAGTTGACTTGAAATAATTAGTCCCTGGAGTTTGGACACCCACAAAGTATCTTTCGGAACTCGGATTCAGAAATGTCTCAGTGACAGCCTGTGGCGGGAAGCCATCACAGCAGCAGGGCCCATTGCTCTTGGGACATCCCACACTGTAGAGTTACTTTGGCAGTGCCTGGAAGCAGCGGCCCCTGCCCACATGGCTTTTCCACTGTCTCACAGCCAAGAACCATGACAGGCCCCTCAGAACTTGGGCCCTCTCCAGTCCTTGAGCCAGTGTTCACCCTCACAGGAAGAGTGTTTCCCTGTTTTATCAGCAAGTAACAGAAAACCCAGATGACTGCAGCTTACAAAGTAAAGACATTTCTCTCCCATTACAAGAAGCGTGGAGATGAGTAATAGAAAGCATGTTGTAGAGGCTCAGTGTTGTCACAGAGGACCTAGGACCCTTCCACCTTCCTATGCTGCCATCTCAGTGTTGGGGGATGACTTCCCTCATGGATGCAAGAAGGTTACTGAAACGCCAAGTATAATGTCACTACCTCATGTGGCACCGCGCTTTACGGTAAGGGGGTGGGCATAAACAGAGGGGATTCCAAGTGCTGTTCTCTTTGAGCAGGGGACATTTTTCCCAGAAGCCCCTGGTGGTTTTCTTCTTGGGACCTGCTTGCTTGAACAGCATCACCTGCCTCTGGCATAGGGGAAAGAGATTGCCGTTATTGGCTTAGACCAATCACTACCTTCCCTGGCACTGGACACATGCCACATCAGGGTTCTATTGGAAGACAAGAGAAAGGGATGGCTACTGGGGGAGCAGCCAACCCAGGTCTGCCACACCCAGCTGAACCCCCTAGACAGTGGTCAGAGCACCTTTTGCTTTGACCGAGGAATCCCAAGCCTTGCCAAGAATCTATGGCCAGTCCTCTGGGATTATTGCCAGCAGTTTTTTCTGTTTGTTGATCATCTGCAGACACCTGATTCCCCGTCAGTGCTTTTTCTGTTTGACAGGACTTCTTGATGCCCACCAGGATCGAGCTTGCCGGGTCTTTTGGATGTTGTGTGTTATCCACCCAGCCAAGTCTTTTTGGGGAATATTTATGGAAATATTTATATATAAATAAATAATATTTATATTTCCAGAGGTGCTCTGTACCTCTGTCTATCCCTTTTGGGGGATAGGTAAGCCACTTTGGGGCCCTCAATCCCTTAACAAAAATAATTTCATTTTTCTTAGTAAAATCATATAATGTCTGCATTTTTCCTTTGCAGTACAGAAATACATGATTGGTATTTTTTAATAGATTACTATTCTGGAACATATTATTTTGAAAATTTAAAATAAATTTGAAGAGTTCTCTTCTACCAATCTTAATTTCATGGAATAGTTTAAATATTATTTAATTCCATGGTCTAAACTATTGGCTCTTATTGTCTTTTTTTTTTAATATTATGTATATAAAATTAGGAACTCATTTAAGAACAGCAAGAATTGATTTAATCTGTGAGATGCCAAATGGAGCTAATCCTGAAATACTTTCTATCTGTAGAGATTGATAGTTTACAAAGCACTTTCATACATATTATTTCAGTACTTTCCAGAACTATTATCTGCATTTGACGGATGAAGAAATAAGGGTATAAGAGCTGAGGTGACTTGGCCAGGATCCTACCAGCCTTCACAGAGTTGGCACTGGAGCCTGGGCCTTCACAGCCTGCCTCTGAGACACTTTCCTGTTTC
Source organism: Pan paniscus (assembly GCF_029289425.2). NCBI lineage: Eukaryota > Metazoa > Chordata > Mammalia > Primates > Hominidae > Pan > Pan paniscus. Next base: position 85,246,239 of record NC_073255.2, on the reverse strand, counting down.
TAGCACTTAAGTTCCAGTGTCTATGGCAGCATGCAATAGGATTACAGGAGGACATCGTAGCCACAGATAACCCGGCCATGTTACCTGTTCATTTCAACCTCTGTGACTAGGCCCAGATTTCTCAGGACATTTCCTTCCCCGTGAGCTGAATTTTAACATGCAAATGTCACTCACATCCTACAAGCTAAGGTGTATGGGTTTGTGCTGGGACTAGGTCATATCTGTATTTTAAAAATCCCAGAACAACCCCAGCAGTGGTTTTAGAGATGAGGAAGAGAGGAGACAGAACAAGTTCTGCTGGTTACCCTGCTCTTGGACTTCTCAGGTGCTTCATTAATATCGTCTCTGATGGCATTTTGATGCCATTTTTCTGATGGCATTTTGCAGCTTGCCTCAAGTGTCCCTTCTGGTTTTCTAATGTAGGACAAAGCCCAAGGATGAGTGGCTGCGGTTGCCAGTCAGCATTCTCTGCAGATGTCTTTGGTGTGTGTAGCTGGGGTTAACCCGCTGTCTTAATGTCTGCCTACTCGGTTTTGCATGCAAGGATACATTATACAAGAAAATTCCATCGAGATCATGTACAAGTAAAATCAGCTTATTTTTTCCAAAGAGGCAGGGGAGCTACTTCTTAGCAGAGTGAGCTGTAGAGTCTCTCTGGAATGCAAAACACAGACCTTTGTATTAGAAGTGAAATATTTAGATAGGGATCATTATGGAGCTCTTTTTATAGCAAGGCAGGCCTGAAAAACAGAGAGAGAGCTGGGAAAGGAAGCACAAAGGAGGTAATAATATCTGATTAGCTAAGCAGCTGGATAACTGAAGGAGAATTTGTTAAAAGCCTATCAAGACATCAAAGCTAGATGTGAGTTGCTCTGTTAGCCCAGGCCACTTGTGGAGCCATCTCTGGAATATTACTGAGCATCTAATTTGCTGCTATTTTTTCCCCTAGCGTCACTCCTTCACTAAGGGATCTGAGCTGTAACCTGACCTGTAGCTGTCATCAGGGCTTTTTTTCCATCCCTGTCATGGCATGGGATCTCAGTATGGAGAAGCTTACTTGGTATTCAAGTCATCCGCATCGTACTTGACCACGTGTGAACAAGTAACCTCATGTTTCTGGGGACAGGCAGGGAGAAACTTGAGAACTTGATCCCCTTGGGGGCCCTTGGAGGATTGCTTCCACCAAGCCCTGGGTTTTGCAAGTGACTCGTTTCCCAATCTATGGCACATCCAAGCCTCTTTGGTTTTCTTTTTCCCTGTTCACACGGATATATTTGAGGCACCATACTCTATCTGCCCAAGAAAGAAAGAGGGGCAAGGAAAACCATGTAAGTCATGCTTCTTTAAATATTTTGGCTTCTGCCAAAGCAGATATGAGAACAATTGGACTATAATGAGAGTTTTCCAGTGGCCTCAACTATCCTGGACAGTTGAATGCCAAGCCTAGTTTGATAGGTACCTACTGTGGACCTGGTGGAGCTCCTTCTTAAAATTAGACAGTGTGTACTGGCCAGAATGTCTCAGCTTGCAGCCTGAGGATGATTATGCTGATCCTGGAGGCCCTGGGGAACTGTCTAGGGCACTAGGGGTGCCTGTGCTAACAGCAAAAGACCACTCCCCCACAACACCACACTTGCACATGCCTCATGCACAGAGGAAGTAGGTGCCAGGTCTTTTCAGAGAAGAGCTTCAAAGCCCTGCTGCCACCTACGAGAGCCTTTGATCCATCTCTCGGCTGAATCCAGCCCCTCACGGGGCTGATCCGCTTTGAAACCAGAGCCAGCAGCCCCTCTACAACTCCCTCTGAGTTACCTCACACAGACAAGAGCACAGGCTTCTGGGGGGCTTCTTTTTATCTTCCCTAAATTGCGAGAGGTACTTCTTTCAGCGTTGTCCTATAGGATTCTTAAGAACTGCCTGGGAGACATCTTAGGGCCAACACAAAGAATTGGAAACAACAGCCCAGTGTCTTGGAAACTTTCTCTACAGTTTAGTACGGATAAACCACATGCAGATAGAAAATAGGAAGAAAAGGAAATTCATGGTAAGGCTGCGTATTTTCTTATTTCGGGTGCGAGGGGAGTGGAGAAATCCGTCATGGATAAAATCCAACTTTAATGACAGTCTGAAGCCCTGAAGCACAGACATATTGCAGAGCTAATGTATTATTTTGTTTTTGTTTATTCTGCAGAAATGGGGAAATTTCATTTTTTAGTAGAATTACAAGCTCCCCTTTTATTATTCACAAGTCCTAACATGCATGGCATCCCGAGCCAGAGAGCCTTCCGTGATTTTAATACCAGCTTCTTTGCGAATCTAAACTGGTTTTCCAGTCCACTCCCTGGCGGGCCACGGGGGTTGTTGGAGTGGTGTTACACATACTTAGCTTTCTTTGGGTGCTTGACCGCCGCCTGTTCTCAGGGGGGACAAGGAGCCTTGCTGTGGGCATTACCAGTGGGAGGTAGGCATGGACAGTGAGGTTCGGCACCTGACCTCTGAATCCCCGCGGCCCTTGCAGGATATCACGCCCACGACTGGCGGTCCTCAGCCTGAACTGCGCGTTGGAATCACCTGGGAAGCTTTAAACATACTAAACCTGGGCCCTGCTAAATGACACCCGTATTCTGATATAATGGGTCTGGGTGTGGCCTGGATGTTAAGATTTCTGACTTTCCCCTCCCACCTAGGTGATTCCATGTGCGGTCCAGGCTGAGAGCCACTGTCCCGCAGCCTCATCATACAGCTTGCCTAGGTTCCACAGCTGTGTCACTTCCTGGCCATGTGACCCCGGGCATGTTAACTGAGCTCAGCTTCCTTGTTTGTAACATAGGGGAATCACTGCAAGATTCATTACACCTATCTCCTAGAGATTATTGCAAGGGTTCAAGTTATGGACATGACTAGGAGGATACCATGGACCAGACACTGTTGTGGGACCTGGAACTGTTATGGCTGGAAAAAGAGAGATCAGAGTCCCTGCCTTTGTGGCGCTTCTTTATTTTCTAGTCATGGAGATGGTGGATAAACAAACAAACTTGCAAATACATACTGTAATGTCAAATCGTGGGCAGTACTGTGAAGGGAAAATATGGCCAAGGGGAAGGGTGGCAAGTGGCAGGAGAGAGTGCATGCACATAAAGGGCACATGCAGTCCCAGGCTGTCAGAAATACAGGCAACTGGCTGGGCATGGTGGCTTATGCCTGTAATCCCAGCACTTTTGGGAGGCCAAGGCAGGCAGATCATTTGAGGTGTGGAGTTCAAGACCAGCCTGGCCAACATGGTGAAACCCCATCTCTACTAAAAATACAAAAATTGGCCAGGCATGGTGATGCATGCCTGTAGTCCCAGCTACTCTGGAGGCTGAGGCAGGAGAATCACTTGAAACCAGGAGGCAGAGGTTGCAGTGAGCCAAGACTGTACCACTGTACTCCAGCCTGAGCAAGAGAGTGAGACTCTGTCTCAAAAAAAAAAAAAAAAAGAAAAGAAAAGAAAAAAAGGAAAGAAAGAAAGAAATGCAGGCAACTGTGCGTGGCATCCTTGGCAGGTTCTACAGTGTTGCAGTTCCTACCACTTCACCCTGGGTCAATGAGATCTCAGTGTGATGTCTTTCTCTAAACAGATTAGACACTCCCTCAAGACAGACCTCAGACTCTGTGCAAGCCCAGGGCCCGATCGCCATCTGCGTGATGAATCCAGGCACCTAGCTCTGTGCACAGCTTCTCAAAGTGAGCGTAGATTTGGAGAGAAGAAGGGATAATCAGATGTTTCATTTACCCAGGTACAACAGATACGTATTAAAGGCCTGCAGATGGCAAGACCTGGTTCAAGCACAATGGGGCAGAATATGAGGAAGGCCCACCCCTTCCTTTGTCTCTTCCCCCACAGCCACTACAGTTCCTTCCACCAGTGTTAACCACCACCGTGGCAGAGCATTTCCCGTGAGACAGGCCGCAGGCTACATACATTATGTGCATCCTGTCATCATGTCCTCACCAGGGGAAGTAGCTGTTGGTTTATTCAACCCCATTTTACATGGGAAGGCTCTGGGGCTTTGTCATGCTATCGTTTGTTCATGTCACCCCAGGCCACACAGCAGCTAAGTTGGAAAGTGTTTGCTGTTAGCCTGCATTGTTGTCCTTCCATGAGGGACCTAACGTGCATACTAAAGGCCTACTATGTGCCAGAGCCTGGCATTTCACCATTAAGTCACTGAATCCCCATAACACTGTGCAGATGGAACCTTCTCAGCTTTCCTGACCATCCCTTATCTTGGGCTAGCCCTCATGACACATGTCACACCCTGCAATTACCTTCTTGGTATTCATTTGTTGACTTTTATTTGTCTTTCTCCCCTACTAGAACGTCAGCACAGACAGTGGACTGTTCTCGTTCACTCCAGAGCCGGCATTTGAATGGAGATTAGCTGGCGTTCTAGATGCCGCCTAATTACCTGACAGGAGAAAGAAGACCAGGACAGAAGCAGCTGAAATTCTAGGCAGAACATAGGTTGTTTCAGAAGAAACACAAACTCTCCCTGGCGGTGTCTGAGGCCATCTTCTTCAGGAAGGTGTTTCTTGGATGCACTTCAAAGCGGAGGGGGCTTCACAGGTAGAATTAGGTTGCAGGAATGAGGGGAAGGTAGTCCCCTGGAAAATGTGAAAATGAGGGTTGAGATGCAGGCAGGAAAATTCAGGACTGTTGAGTGAATAGTCGCTCCCTGTGGCAGGTGACCAGGGTGGGAGGAGGGGTGGCAGTGTGAGGACATCCTGAAACACACACGCTTTGGACTCAGATCTTGCTGTCGTAGCTCCGCTACCTGATCAGTCTGTGACCTTGGGCAACTTCCTTAGCTTTATCTGTGAAATGGGAATAATAGTGTCTTCCCTTCAGTGAGAACCAAATGAGACAGTACTTTCTGTACATCGAATGCTGGTGTAGAGCAGTTAGAACAAATCTGTAGATCTGTAGATCGATGCTGGTGTAGAGCAGTTGGAACAAATGAGTCTGGGGAGGTGGACCCAGGCTGTGCTGCACGAGCAGGGCCTCTGCACGGGCCCAGCGCTGACCTCAGGTTTAACCTTTTACTTGAGGTATGGGAATGGCTTTTTGGATACTGTTGTTTGAAGGAAAAAAAAAAGGTCGTGAATAAAACTTAGAATACTAACAACCACCCAGAAAGCCAGTCCCATCTCTGCCCAGTAACACCTTCCTTTCCTGCAGGAAGGTTGGAACCTTCCACAGTTCCACCAGGTATTGGCCTGGTGGACCAGATTGAAAGGGTGAGCAGACAATGGGGGGGCAGACACCTGAAGCCAGAGATGTGGGCCAGGTGGGGGCTGTCGGCCCTTCCCACAGGCCCAGGCAGCTGCGCTGATGCAGCTGTCCCTTTGAAAGTTGGCCCCAAGTGGGAAGCTCTGCATTATTCTCCCAGCCCACTGCAGAATGCCTTCTGCCCATTGCACAGTGGCAGCGTGCTTTGGGCAGCTTGATGCTGGGGCTGCATGGAGGGCCTCAGAAAAGTAGGTAGACTCGTAAGATGGGCTTTATCCTGGAACAGGCACCACCACCCTGCCCTTTCCAGAGCCAAGCTATGGACATGGGTCCTGGAGAGGCAGAAATGTCTTAAGGGAAGGAAAGGGAAATCCTAATTACTACCTGGGAAACAGTCCTCATTTCCAAACCCAGCAGGTGAGCTGCAGGATAATGTGTGGGCAGTGATTCATTAGAAGCTGTAATCCCCAGTGTTCAAGCGAGAGTTGTAACTGTATCTAGGGCCTGAGAGAGAGAAACGGGCTTCATGAATTACTCCTCTGGCACCGTTGCCTACATACCTAGGCCTGTAGCAATTTATCCCAAATGAGGAAATAATAATGTCATTTTCCTCCAGCCTTTCCCTGGGAGGAAGTTCTCTAATAGAGGGTAGGCAGCTGTTAAGAAGAAATCTTTCTGGGCCACACCTCATTACAAGATTGGGATAAGTGAGCTCTTTTTCAGCTTCTGCCTCTCCTGTCCTTGCCTTGTCAGCAGCAGGGTTGGGAGTTAGGCACAGGGCATGGTGGGAAAGAAGTCTTGCTGGGTTCTCAGTCATTGCAGTTGGTTGTTTTAGGTAAAGTAAATTGATGTTGTGTTTCTTTTCCCGAAATATTGACTGTTGAACCTAGTTGTGGAAGAAAAGATACCTGTATTTTGCTCTTATTACTTGCTATTCACTGCTGCTCTTCATCTGGAGGTCACTAGCAATTTTTAAACACTTATCCCCATTTTACCGATAGAAGATAGTAAGTTCTATGGAGGAATGAAAGGCCTTTTTACAGAGTAACTGAGGTTCCATATGTTGAACTAGAATAAAGTTTAAGCTCCTGACCAGGTGCGATGGCTCACGCCTGTAATCCCAGCACTTTGGGAGGCCGAGGCAGGCGGATCACTTGAGGCCAGGAGTTTGAGACCAGACTGGCCAACATGGTGAAACCCCGTCTCTACTAAAAATACAAAAATTAGCCAGGCATAGTGGTACACACCTGTAATCCCAGCTACTTGGAAGGCTGAGGCAGGAGAATTGCTTGAATTCTGCCAGGAGGCAGAGATTGCAGCAAGCTGAGATCATGCAACTACACTCCAGCCTGGGCAACAGCGGGACTCTGTCTTTTAAAAAAGAAAAGAAAAGAATAAAGTGAGCTCCTATAGCAAGTGGAGCCCCACATGAAGAAAGGCTTCAATGGAACGGACGTTGACTTCTCATCCATCCGACAGTCTTATGGATCTTGCTGGTTGGCCATGACTCCCCTTGCAGTGTCTTAGGGACCCCGTTCTTTTCATCTCGTGGCTTTGCCATCTCGTAAGCCTCTTACTTTCTATATCCACCCAATCATGGGGAGGAAGACTCAGAATTGACACTTAGCACCTCTGCCATTGCCAAGAACTAGTCATGTGACCTTAACTACTAGTGAAAGGCAGGGGTGGCCCGGAAATGGAGTCCTTCACCAGACAGTTGCTTACCTGAGAGAACATGCATGTACCTGTGAAATGCATATACTGTAGAAGGATCATGAGTTTGGCACATAATTAGTGGATAATAATCACTACCACGTCTCAGAATGAGTGTCAGATAATTAGTGGACAATAATCACTACCACATCTCAGAATGAGTGTATTTGCTAATAGAAATGTGGTTTTGGCTTAAGTCACATTGTCAGTGGTGAATGCAGCCTAAAATTGAACTCAAATACCCAGGCCGTAGTTGTTTTCTGACTCCACCAAGGCAGAAATGAAATTGTTGAGTTTGAGAGTAAGTAGATGGGGCCAGCCAAAGCAAGATGGACAGAATGACGTTCCTTTACTGTCCTTATTGACAATTTGTGGTTCATGCAATAGAAAAGAATCTTAAAAGTCTCTCTTTAATATACAAGAAGAGAAAGACCCCTGGAAACTTGTCTTTTCATCATTCGAAACCTGCCTTATCCCTTCAGTCAATTGCAGTGGTACCTGTAAAGCTCACACACAGTTTTGCATCAAATGATTATGTGGTCAGCCATGTAATAAGTGGATTCAAAGAAACGTGTATTTAAGGTGGCCACTTGCCCCTGGGGTAAATGGCAGCTGTTGGACTCTGTGGGATTTTGTGTTGTTGTTGAACTTGTAAAGTGATGAAACCTCATAATTTCTCTCCTCTTTTAGTTCCCTCTCTGTCTGAGCAGCTGTACTGAAGTTTGTCAAACATGCCCATTAGCTTTCACATGTAAAGATGGCCTTTTTATATTCAAATTTTAGTAATATATTATTTAATCATTAGGCAGTTTACTAAGGGTATATTTGTGGCCATTGTTCTTTCTGAATGCCTAATCACTAAAGGAAAACATTTTGGAAACAAGCACTTTCTTCCAGAAACTGTGGTTTTCAGGAGAGAGAGCCACTGGGAAGATTGGGAAGCCATCAGTGGCGTGGCACAGAGACACCATGGATGCTGCTGCTAGACCAGCCCTGACCCAGTAGTAAGGCCTAGCCAAGGACACATTGAACTCCTTGAAATTGCTGATATTTGGTCAGGCACGGTGCCCCACGCCTGTAATCCCAACACCTTGGGAGGCTGAGCTGGGAGGTTTGCTTGAGGACAGGAGGTCAAGGCCAGCCTGGGCAACATAGCAAGATCCCCGTCTCTACCAAAAATACAAAAAATTAGCCAGGCGTAGTGATGCACACCTGTAGTCCTAGCTACTCAGGAGGCTGAGGCAGAAGGATCGCTTGAGCCCAAGAATTGAAGGTTGTGTTGAGCTCTGATTGCACCACTGCACTCCAGCCTGAGTGACAGAGAGAGACCCTGTCTCAAAAGAAAGAGAAAAAAAAAATGCTTATATTCAACAATTTTTGTCCTTCCAAACAACAATTTCGTCATATTCAAACTAATACAAAACTGGCTTCCCAAGGAGGTGTTTGTTTATAAGGCTACAGGGCACCATTTTCCTACCACTTCTAACATTGTCTTATAGGAGGTTCTCTGAAATCAGAAATGCAGATCTTTTTTTTCTTCTTCTCCTAAGACAGGGTCTCCTTCTGTTGCCCAGGTTGGAGTGCAGTGGTGTGATCATGGCTCACTATAGCCTCAACCTCCTGGGTGTAAGTGATCCTCCCGCCTCAGTCTCCTGAGTAGCCGAGACTACAGGCACACATCACCATGACCAGCTGTTTATTTATTTATCTATTTATCTATTTATTTATTTATTTATTTATTTATTTTTGTAGAGGTAGAATCTCACTGTGTTGATCAGCCTTGTCTGAAGTCCTGGGCTCAAGTGATCTTCCCGCCTCGGCCTCCCAAAGTATTGGGATTACAGGCATGAGCCACCACACCCAGGCAGAAACACAAATCTTTAGTGAGGTAGCATTCCATTTAGCTACAGAAGCACTCAGCATGCAGTTGACCTTTAAACAACTCGGGTTTGAAATGCATGGATTTTAGATGTGGGGCTTTTTAAACCAAACTTGGATCAAAAATACAGTATTCACAGGATACAAAAACCACATATACAGAGGGCTGAATTTTTGTATGTATGTATTCTGCTGGGCCAACTGTGGGACTTGAGTATGCACAGATTTTACTATACTCAAGTGTCCTGGAACCAATTCCTCACGTATACCAAGGGACAACTGTAATGTGAACACAAACCCATAAACAGTGCAACATTACCAGCTTTCCCAGGATGCATGTGGCTGACAGAGGAGTCAGCGTCAAGAAGGGCTCCACTGGTGGCTGGGGGCCTCTGAGCTGGAGCTTACTGACAAGTGGAAGATGCCCAGATGATAAGGTGCCATGACAGATTGTGGTGGTAGCATTGTGAGCTGGTTGACAACACAGAACTCTGGAATCAGATGGCCTGGATTCAAATCCTGGACTCACCCCTTATTGGCTGTGTGAGCTAAGGCAAGTTACTTGCCCTCTCTGTGCCCCAATTTCTTCATCTGTAAAATGGGAATAATGATAATGGCATTATGGTTTACTGAAAGGATTAAAAGAGTTAATATGTTTAAGTACTTGGAACAGCATCCAGCACGATACTAAGTGATATGGAAGTATTTGCTATTTTTATACAGAGCTTAGTGGCATGAAGAAGTTAGACAAGCAATGAGGAATTCAAAGTGGTGTCCTGGAGTAGAAGAGAAATCGGTTCTGGAAGGGAGACTTAGATTACAGGACAGACAGAGATTTGGGTGTGGTTTCCACGGCTGGAAGAAGGCGACAGTTGGCAAATACCCACCTATGTAGTGATGTCCAGCAGAAACTGTTCTGAGACCCATCTGACTTTGTCATTCCACTATCTCTCTGTCTCTGTGCTTTCTCCTGCCCTTCTTCCTGTCTCAAAACCTCTAGTCCTTTTAATTATAGGAAATGTTCACGTTTTCCCACCACATTTTTTTTATATATGTCTGGGTGTAGGAAATTTCTGTGCACCCCCAAGGACACCTGCAGCTCCTCTCTCTTTGAGTTTGGTGTATGCCGGGAGGGTAGTCAGAAAACAGCCATAGCCCCTCCTTTGCAACTGTTTCTGCTCTAGTCTTTTTGATGGTGCAAGGTGTACCCTAGGGCTGATTGTGTTCCTGGGAGCTGGAAGCTGTTACTGCAGTGTTAAATCAGCAACAGGAGAGCATCACTCCCAGCAACCTCAGAAAGAATAGAGAATGATGTTGTTGAAGGGAGCAGGGAGCTGTGTTCCTAGCGCCGTCTTCTTAAAAAAAAAAAAAAAAGTTTCCTTCCCCCCTCTTCTCTCTGCCTTTCCACAACACACCTTGTACTAAATACATTTTTCAGACCTGACTTTGTGCAAACACAGTGTTGTTCGGCAAGCATTAAAAGGCAATTTAGTACTCAAAGGATTAAAAGCTCATGTTAAATTGAAGACTACACTTGGCATAAACATTAAAAATTGACAGAACACCCCGCACATTAACTGCACCAGGGCTTCGTAATTAGCATTTAAAAGTAAAACATCATTTCCTTACTGTTTCCTACTTACTCATTTATAATGCATTTATTATAATACAGATGTGAGCAAGAGGCTTTCTCCCATCATCAGCAGATGAAAAATATACCTGTGCTGAGAAAGAAACTGGGATTTATTAATCCAGCCTAAAAAGCAAAACCAATAAAGAAATCTCTCACTGGGCTGATTTGAGAGATTCAAACTACCCCTTGGAAGATTGACACAAGGCCCCCAAAGAAATCGCCTTCACACTTCTTTTCCTTTTCTTAGCCTTTCACTAACAAATACTGGGAAGAAAATCCAAGTAAGCTTCGGCCAGGCACACACTTGCGTTTAAAACTGATCAACTGGCAGGTTACCAAAGGAATGTGGAAAAGAGCTTGTTGGCCCATTGCTGATGCTTCTTCAAAACTTTGGTAAGACTGGGATCCAATTTTCTAACTCATAGGGAAATTCTGCTGACTTAACACAGATGGCTGAATTTGTAAATGAGGACACCTGTTCATGACACCTTTGGGCTCCTGCTTAAAATCAGGGTTTTGTTTTTAGCATTACCAAATTTGTAAAATCCGAATGCAGTCCAAATCTGATCTTATGTTCTTCCTCCAGAGTTAATCCTAAACGTGCCACCATTGCGGTCTTTGGACCTAATTCTCGGCCCCTTCTTAGTATGGTAGGTAGTAATTCCCAAACTCTAGCATGCATCACGATCACTGGGGGTCTCCCTAAAATGCACATTCTGCCTGAGCAGGTCCAGGGTGGAGCATGAGATTCTGCATTTCTTTTTTCACCTAGGCTGGATGGAGTGCAGTGGCACAATCTCAGCTCACTGCAGCCTCCACCTCCTGGGTCCAAGTGGTTGTCCTGCCTCAGCCTCCCACGTAGGTGGGACTTTAGGTGTGTGCCATCACGCCCAACTAATTTTTGTACTTTTAGTAGAGATGGGTTTCACCATGTTGGCTAGGCTGGTCTTGAACTCCTGACCTCAGATGATCTGCCTGCATCAGCCTCCCAAAGTGCTGGGATTACAGGCATGAGCCACCACGCCCAGCCAGATTCTGCATTTCTAAAAAGCTCCCAGGCAGTGCCAGTGCTGCTGGCCCCAGGACCACATCTTTGAGTGGCAACGTTGCACAGAAGACTCTCATCAGTTATCAGTTAGTGGATTCAGCTCATCAAATGTGAAAGACCCCCAAATTGCCAGCTCCCTGTGGTAAACCCATGGCAATGACTAAGACAACCAAACACAGTGCTTGCCCTGAATGAACTTATTCTAGAAATATCTGAGACCTTGTTATCTTTCTCAGGCCTCTCCTACTGGACCTCGTTTGTCATGTGCGATTACGAACACCTTTCCCTGATGTTATCTAGAGACCCTGACAGGCATGTTCTGCTAAAACAGACCTCCCAGGCTGTCCCCAAGTGGCCTCAAATTCCCCAGCTGGGGCACCTTAAGTTTATCACATTAGGCAGTTAACAGGACAAATATAATTTCTGGGCCACAAGGCCAGTCTGGGTGAACGCATGACATAAGGATGTTAAAAGTGGAGGAGAATTCCGAAAATAGACTTTACTCTTGTCAGAATGGTGCCAGGGGCTGGCCCAGCCTGTGGAATGCCTCAGCGCTAGAGGGCTTGGGCAGTAAGGCACGCTTCCCTGGGGAGGGTGGTGGTGGCTGGGGAGAGGAGAGCCAGGTTCCCAAGAAACTAATTTGGCACCTGCTCTATGGCAATCCCTTACAGGCGAAGAGAGAAAAAGGAGGCTTTGGGACAGATAGGGGAATTTTCTGATACAAGCAGTCCCCTTGTATTTTCTTTTCATTGTCGTAATGATTTGTAAAATTCCAGAAATGTATTCGTGCCCCTACATGACTTGAAAATGCCGCTGTCTCACTAAGAGCCATGGGCTAAAACACACCCGAACAGCGGTCAGAAGTGAGGCTTGCTGTCTCTGAGGTGAGGACAACAGCCTGGATTCCCGAGTCAGGCTCACATCTAAGCCTGGCAGGGCCCGGAGGGCGGCAACGTGTGGTTTGCAGGTTCGTTCATTACCCCAGTGTTTTTTATGGGAAGATGCTTGGGTGTGTTTGTGGGAACAGAACCCTGATTTTAATTACATCCCTTCTGGTTATTCAGATTATAGACTTCTAAGGATCTTGTTTCTCTGGCTTTCTTCTGCCCTACAGAGGGACACAAGGGTTCAGCAGAGAAAGTGCCTGTGCCCTGTGTTGACACATAGAAGCAGAGAATTTTAGAGCAGAAAGGGACTTCAGTGCATTTAGTCCAGCACCCTCAAATTATAGATGAGGGAACTGAGGCTCAGAGAGATTGAAATGACCCGCCTAAGGTCACACAAGTAGGATTAAAACCCAGGTCTCGTAAACCTCTGTATTTTGTACATCATACTGTCTGCACATAATTATTTCTTTTCAGATATTTAATAAAAGTCACAATCAGAGTTAGTCAATTTCTTGTCTCTCCTTTGAGAGTTGAAGTCATCGTGTGAATAGCCACAATTACTGCATTTTCTGTGCATTTCTTATTTGATTCTTCTTTGGCACAAGAGCTCTGAGGATGCTTCAGCATTGTGCTAGGCAGAAAAACGAACACAATTAGCAGATTCAAACAGATGCACATCACATCTCACACAGGTTAATAGGGAATGTGCCTTTCTAAAGCGAAGGAGCCAGGGTTACAGGGCGTGGAAGAATTCAAAGGGTAAAATGAATATGATTCACATACTTGTAGAGTGGCCAAGGAGGGCCTTATTTTTTACTCTTCAACAAAACAGAGGTTTGGTGCTAAAACAACAAAGTAACGTTCACTGTAGGTGCACCTCAGGCACACCCCGTCCCTGCTATGCTACACGCTGCCTGGTCTCTACAGACTGTTACTGTCTAAGGACCTCCTCTCACAAACACTTATTTAATAATGGCACTTTGGCTTTTTAATATTTTATTTGATTTCTGTTTTACGGTATTTTTAATTGAACCCTGTTTTAATTGCCTTTTCTGCACACCAACAGCCTAGGTGGGGAAGGAAGGCTTATAAATGAAATGATTATTGTTATTACTTCCTTTCTTTCTGCAGCGTCTTAGTCAAATTATAATTGATTCCATCCACATATTAGCCCCGATCCTCATATGCATGTGTCAGAAAACAGAAAGTGTTGAATAAGGAGGCTGAAAATTTTAATCTAGCTGAGAATAAGATTTGTCAGCATTATTACAGAGTGAGGAAAGGAAATTGGGGCTAAGTTCTTGCCGTCGAGTTGAGCAGAGTACTTGGTTCTGGGTGACACAGCCCACAGGTGGGCAAGGTTTCATAAACTGAGAGCTAGAAGTGGCCTAGAAAAGACATTTAGTTGCTCCCTTGTGTCCAGTCATAGCCCAGGGCAGACACAGTTTATCCTGCACAGCCTTGGCTGACACCTCCATAAATAAGGGACCTTCCTTTACAGCTTTTCAGAGTCTCAAGGGCAGCTACACAGTTGCCCTTAGGATAAAAGAATAAACAACCCTCATCCCCTTAAACTTCTGCCCCTCTTTACCCAGTGCCCCCGCATCCTGTTTTTTGGAATTTGACCTATTTATGCCCAGGCACTGACTGCAGGGTTGATGGTAGCCACCCTGAAGGAGCCTTGGTAGGGAGTAACAAAACAGGCGGGGTGCGGCGGCTCACGCATGTAGTCCCAGCATTTTGGGAGGCCGAGGCGGCCGGATCACTTGAGGTCAGGAGTTCAAGACCAGCCTGGCCAACATGGTGAAATCCCATCTCTAATAAAAATACAAAAATTAGCTAGGTGTGGTGGCGCACACCTGTGGTCCCAGCTACTCGGGAGGCTGAGGCAGGATAATTGCTTGAACCCGGTGGGGGGATGGGGGCACGGAGGTAGCAGTGAGCCAAGATTGCACCACTGCACTCCAGCCTGGGTGACAGAGCGAGACTCTGTCTCAAAAAACAAACAAACAAAAACAAACAACAAAAACCCAGATCTGGCACACACAGAAATGGCTTCTGGCCTTATTACGCCCGCTGCCTCCCCAGCTGGGTATTCAGTGGGCAGCCACTCATAGCCTTCATAAAATGACTTAGATTTGATGCTTGAAATGAAAGCTTGTCAATCCTGGGTAACCGCTTGAAGAAAGGAACATTATCCCTTAAAAGGATAGCCCTAGCCCCTAGAATATCTTTCTCACCTTGGGACTTGCTAACATAGAATTCCTTATTTCAAAGGCAGTAAAATGTTTTGAGTTCCTACTATGTGTAGTATGCTAGGCTAGGCACTACAGGCCAAGCAAGGCAAATAAAACTAGCCTCTTTCCCTATTCCCCTGCATTTCAGAAAAGAACACATTTCAAGGGTCTGCTTTGCAAGAGACCAGGCACCACAGTTTCCTCCTATCAGCCTGGGCATGGCAAGTAATAACCCCCCCATGAATGAAGAGGTTGCTGTGTTCAAAGAGGTTAATAAAGTGTCCAAGACCATACAGTGTCAGTGAGACAGGGAAGAAATCTGAAAGCTGGTCCCTGGCTAACCTGTCTCTTTGCGTTGTCAACCTGGAAGGAAGTGTCAGATGGTTTGGCGCAGAGCTCTGTCCTTGGGCCTGGCCTGTTTGCAACCTTTACTTAGGTGAAAAGAGAGAGTGGAAGACACTAGATTGGAAGAAGACAATCAGGATACCAAAAAATATCCCAGCAGACCGAGGACCAGAACGAAAGCTGTGGCAGTGAGAGTGGAAAGGAGGAAATGAGCAAGAGGCACAGGGAAGACAGAGCAGCCTGAGGATTCGGTGAACTGGGTTTGGAGTTAGGGAGGGTGATGGCCTAGGTAAGACCACTGACAATCAGGAGGAAATCCCAATGAGGTCATCTGTAGATTGTTGATTTTTAAAGCGCCGATGGACAATCAGTGCCACACTCCACCAAATGAGTTGGAGATACAGAAGTGTAAGGCAGGAGGAGCTGGAGTCTTGGGAGCCCCCTACTTGGAAATTACAGCGGAAGCTGGGGAACTGGTGAGAGAGAGTCCCCCACTTCCTCCTTTCTAGACGTCGAAGGGATACCTGAAGAATCTCAATATTAAAGGTTAAGAGAATCCAAAGAAGGCAATATTACTTGAGAAACAAGAGAATAATAATAGTATTTTGTCACGGAAGCCCAGTAACAAAGGGAGAGACAGTCTGCCACTTCTGCAGAAAGAGACAGAAAGGGCCACTGTGTTTGTTAATTAGGAGGTCCTCGGCCAGAGACCTGCTAAGCTCATAAACGTTAAAGGCCAGAGTTACTCTCTTTGGGTGGAACAGCTCTAGGGCAGCTGAATAGATAATAGTCACTGCTTCCTTGAAAGGGTAGGACACATGATTTTTTTTTCCTTTTTTCTTTTTTTGAGACGGAATCTCACTCTGTCACCAGGCTGGAGTGTAATGGCGCAATCTCAGCTCGCTGCAACCTCCACCTCCCAGGTTCAAGCAGTTCTCCTGCCTCAGCCTCCCAAGTAGCTGGAACTACAGGTGCCTGCCACCACACCCAGCTCAATTTTGTATTTTTAGTAGAGACGGGGTTTCACCATGTTGGCCAGGATGGTCTCAATCTCCTGACCTTGTGATCCGCCTGCCTCGGCCTCCCAAAGTGCTGGGATTAGAGGTGTGAGTCACCATGTCCGGCCAGGACACGTGATTTTAAAAGCAGGGGAAGCTCCCATGCTGGTCAAAACAACCCTACTACAGCATTCATAGAAGAATAAGATAGAAAATGAGATGAGAGCTTAGCTGGTGACACAGCAGGGCACTTGCTTGCTTGGGTCAGCCCAGCCTAGAAAGTCAGAGGTGATGGCACTAATCAGACTTCAGGGAAACTGGCTGGCTGGTAACACAAATCTTCTGTTTACAGTGAGGAGTATAACCAGCAACCCAACGCGAGTGACCTACGTGCAGTAGTTGGCACATATGCCCCCCAGGGACAATCCCTAAGGAATCCAAATTATAATCAGAAAGTCACTTGCTGACCAGGGACTATAGGAATAAGGGACCTGGGCAGAACTGCCCACTCTGTCCTGTTTTAGTATTGGTGAAACTCTAGTACTGTGCAGGGACTTTTGGTACTCACTTGTAACACTTGATTGTCTTTTTTTTCTTTTCTTTTTTTTTTTAAGACAGGGTCTCTCTTTGTCTCCCAGGCTGGAGTGCAGTGGCACCATCTCAGCTCACTGCAACCTTCACCTCCAGGGATCAAGCGATTCTCATGCCTCAGCCTCCCAAGTAGCTGGGACTACAGGTGTGCACCACCACGCCCAGCTGATTTTTATTTTATTTTATTTTTTAGTAGAGATAGGGTTTCACCATGTTGTCCAGGCTGGTCTTGAACTCTAGGCCTCAGGTAATCCACCTGCCTTGGCCTCTCAAGGTGCTGGGATTACAGATGAGAGCCATCATGCCTGGCCGGATTGTACTCTTTTGATCCTACCTGTTTCCCAGTGCTGGATTGTGAGCTCTCTGAGAGCAGAGCCTGGGTCTTACTCATCTTTATATCCTGGTGCCAAGTATTCTGTGTTGGTCACAGAATCATCTACTTCTATTTGGAATCATCTACTATTTCTAGAAGACCTTAGTAGAGATAATGGTATTAGTAAGTGCTTCTGTGTTTGGGGTGCCTACTGTATGCCTGCACGCACATTAGATAAAGATATCTTTAGAGCTAATAGATGCCATGAGGCGTATCCTACAGATAGGATCCTGAGCTTCAGAGATGACAGATCTCATGTAATCAAGCCGGCTTTATGAGGTAGGAGGGGATCTGAACCTGGTCTGCCTCACTCCAGAGCACATGCTCTTCCCACTGGGCCGCATTTCCTGGAGTCACTAAGGCCTGTTTCACAGGCCCCTTGACTGGGCAGCTCCCGGCTCTGCTCCGTGGATGTGCTGTGTGCTAAAGGGGCGGTGGGGGAGGGGGGCCCTGAGAAAGGAATGTTCAGGCATTGGTTAAAATAGGTGTCCTAGCCTCTTGTCATGCCTTCATATTCACAAATGTTCATTTCTTTCTTTCTCTTTTTTAAAAAAATTCTTCCTAGGGATGATGACTGACAGATTAATATATGTCTAACTACATGTCTCAGAAATCAAAAGGAAGGTGCTGTCAGAATCACTTGTCAGAAAATGAGATTAGGCGCACTTGTCATTTGCTGAGGATTGCAGTCTTTCAGAGATAAGGTTTCATTTAATGAGGGTAAAAAGCCGCCTTTTAAAAAAAGAAGAGGGAGCGAGAGAGTGAGGGTGGGGTAGGCGAGGAGTGATGATTCTTTTTTCTGGTGTCAGCCAAGTGTTTTATCACCTAACGCGATCCCGTGGCACCTGGTAGCCACTGATAATGGCAACCTGGCCTTCTCCACCTCCTCTGCCGCTGCACCACTTCAAAAACAGCTGCTTGTTACCTGCTTTTACCTCTCCTTGAAGCTGAAGCTCCTTCTCCTGTGGGAAGAGGGAGCTAAGCATGTACTCTAGATTTAAAAGCAGGCTCAAGAAAGCATGCAGTAGAAAGGAAACGTACAGTCACATTCCCCAACAAACTGGAAAGAATCCACAATGGATTTCAGTGAGATATGAAGCCTGTCTGAGTAGTGAAGGGTAACTAATGAGGAACAGAGCTAGATCCCATTGCAACCAATTGTGTTTTGTTATGGAAAATATTTATCAAGTTCTTTTGCATTTGTTGATTCTCTTACAAGTGACATAGTAAGAGCTCCTGGCATGTGACTTGATGCACCTCCTGCACCCTGTGATTCAGGCTGGCAATTTCTATCCCTTTATTAAGCTTCTCTCTACCTCAGGTGTGGCCTGTGCTCCAGAAGTATTTCAAATTAATCCTCCCCCCCTCAACTCCCTACCTCCAATCGTAGAAAACTGCCTCTGAAATGAACAACTTTATTGTGGAGAATGCCGGTGATAAAGCAGAAAATCCGTATTTCAGAAATGTTTGGTGACCAGGCGCAGTGGCTCACGCCTGTAATCCCAGCACCTTGGGAGGCCAAGGTGGGTGGATGGCTTGAGATCAGGAGTTTGAGACCAGCCTGGCCAACATGGTGAAACCCCGTTTCTGCTAAAATTATAAAAATTAGCCAGGTGTGGTGGTGCGTGCCTGTAATCCCAGCTACTCAGGAGGCTGAGGCAGGAGAATTGCTTGATGAGCCCGGGAGGTGGAGGTTGCAGTGAGCCAAGATCGTGCCACTGCACTCCAGCCTGGGCGACAGAGCAAGACTCTGTCTAAAAGAAAGAAAAAGAAACGTTTGTTCCAGTTCTCTACTCCAAAACTTACTGGTGTAAAGCAGTACCCTTTTCTTCTGTTCCTGGATTTGGTGGGTCAGAAATTCAGACAGGGCCAAGCAGAGAAGCAGTTTGTCTCTGCTCCACCACGACTGGTGGTGACATGAATGGCTGGGGACTGGAATCCCCTGGAGAAGTCTTCACTCATGCATGAGGCACTTGGCAGGGACAAAAGCACCTCTGCAAGCCTTGTCCATGTAGCATGGGCTTCTCACAGAACGGCATCTGGGTTGTGGGAGGAGTTGCCGGAGGGGTTGCTACCAGAAAGCAAGTATCCCAAGAGCTTGAGGCAGAAGCAGCGAGACTTCTGACCTGGCCTTGGAAAGTCACATGGAGCCACTTCTGCCATTGAGCTGAAGCACTGACAAGCCCACCAGGCTGAAGGAAAGAAGATGGGGACCGCTCCATGGGGCAGTGTCAAAGGATGTGCAGCTGTGCTTTGAAATGATCATCATGCTGTAAAGGTTTCTTTCTACCTGTGTTTCTTCACATCTCACGAACGAAATGGCCTAGGAATGTAAAGGAAATGACATTTGGATGGTTACTGACTTGGTATAAAAGGTTATTCCTCTTCATTAAAAAGAAGAATAATAATAATAAGATATAGGCCAGATGTGGTGGCTCGTGCCTATGATCCCAACACTTTGGGAGGCCAAGATGGGAGGATCACTTGAGGCCAGGAGTTCGAGACCAGCCTGGGCAACATGGAAAACCCCATGTCTACCAAAAATTAGCCTGGTGGGGTGGTACGTTCCTGTAGCCCCAACTACTGAGGAGGCTGAGGTGGGAAGATGGCTTGAGTCCTTGAGGTCGAGGCTGCAGTGAGTCATGATGGCATCACTGCACTCCAGTCTGGGCAACAGAGCCAGACTCTGTCTCAAAAAATAGAGAGAAAGAGAAAAGATGTAGACAGAGAGAGTGAGCCCAACCACATTAATGGCCCAGGGAGTCTGAGGGGTGGAGTGTCCTGTTCCTGCTCTCTGTTGCTAATGGTTTAAAACAGACTCAGACTTCACTTAAATGGGCACCTTTCTGGCCGGGTGCGCTGGCTTATGCCTGTAATACCAGCACTTTGGGAAGCCAAGGCAGGTGGATCACTTGAGGTCAGGAGTTTGAGACCAGCCTGGGCAACATGGTGAAACCCCATCTCTACTAAAAATACAAAAATTAGCCAGGCGTGGTGGCATGCACCCATAATCCTAGCTACTCGGGAGGCTGAGGCAGAAGAATCACTTGAACCCAGGAGGTGGAGGTTGCAGTGAGCTGAGATTATGCCATTGCACTCCAGCCTGGGCGACAAGAGTGAGATTCCATCTCAAAAAAAAAAGTTCACCTTTCTATTTCTTTCCAGTCCTTCTCTGTTACACTCTTCAAAAATCGTCTGTACATACTTGCCTCTATGTTCTTACAACTTTGTTTAGAACTTAACATTTAATATGTAACCTAGCTTCAACCCCATTTTCTAACAATTCTCCTGCTATTCACCAAAGACCTCCTAAATCAGCGATCCACCTGTCTTTTCTCAGTCCTTCTCCTCCAGCACCTCTAACACATCTGCCATTTTTGAGTTCTCCTCCTCCTGGAAATCCCTTCTTGTCATTCAACTCTGTCTGTGACTCCTTCCCCAGCGCAGTAAACGTGGACACTGTCCAGGTGTAGTCCTTGGTTCTGTTTTCTTTTCACGCCACGACATTCCCTCATCTCTTTGCAGAAGACACTTGCAACTTATCTGCAAATCCGAGCTCTCTTTCTGATGTTCCACTCCCAAATTTCTGACCGTGGCTAGGCTTTCCTCACGGTCTTCTAAATTCATCTCGTCCCAAGCAAAGTCTCTATATTCCCCTGAAAGCCTCCACATGCTTCTGTGTTCCTGATGTTAACCAGTTCCCCAGGCTTTACATCTTAGCATCGCCCTTTGTGTTGCATCACTGCCACACACTCGTGCCTTCCTTGAAGTTCTGCTTCCTAAGTGTATTTTCTCACCTTAGCTTTGCCCCGTGTCTCCTGCCATTTTCCTCGAGTCACTTTTCTTTTTTTCTTTTTGTAGAGGCAGGGTCTTGCTTTGTCTCCCAGGCTGGTCTCGAACTTCTGGCTTCAAGCGATCCTCCTGCCTCGGCCTCCCAAGGTTCTGGGATTATAGGCATGAGCCACTGCAGCCCACCTCGGGTGACTTTTCTTAATGCTTCCCTGGATACCTATCAGGTTCTACCTTATAAAATTTTTATAATTTTAGTAGGTTCTGGCCAGGCGCGGTGGCTCACGCCTATAATCCCAGCACTTTGGGAGGCCGAGGCGGGTGGATCACAAGGTCAGGAGATCGAGACCGTCCTGGCTAACACCGTGAAACCCCGTCTTTACTAAAATACAAAAAATTAGCCAGACATGGTGGCGGGCCCTGTAGTCCCAGCTACTTGGGAGGCTGAGGCAGGAGAATGGCGTGAACCCGGGAGGCGGAGCTTGCACTGAGCCGAGATGGTGCCACTGCACTCCAGCCTGGGCGACAGAGCGAGATTCTGTCTCAAAAAAAATTAATAAATAATAATAATAATAATTTTAGTAGGTTCTACCTTCCCCACGTGTAGTTGTCCTCTCTCCCTCCTAAATTATAAGTTTCCTAAGGGCAGATAACATGTTTTGTTCTTCTTTTTTTTGTACATAGTTCATACTTAGTAAAAGTATCCATACTGAATGAATGGCTCTTACTTATACTGTAAAGAAATGAGGCATACAGTGGAAGTGTGTATGCTTAATACACATACAATACACAAACTGTTGGATTTAAGGAAAGATTTTGATGACATGAAGAGGCTAACACTGCCGAACGTACTTCCAAATATTGCCTTGCCCCTCAACTCTCCTTGGAGTGGTACTGGGGGGAGCAAGACACATAAGCAACAATAATAACAAGAATCATAATAGATATATTTATTGAGCACTTCCTTTGCAGTTGATGCTCTCCTAGCTAAGGTAATCTTCACAACCCTGGTTTTTTCAAGACACACTTTGAGAGACAGGTACAGTATGTTTTCCATTCTAGAGATAAAGAAACTGACAGAAAAATCAAATACTACTTTTTTTATTAGTTGGGTGAATGCTTAGTACCACCAAACAAACCTCTTTTTGCAATCCGTGCTAAAGCAAGTAAGTGCCTTAGGCTCACCACCAAAGCAGGCCTTCCTTTTTCCCTTAGTCTAAATTTTATTGTGGGTTGACCACGAAGCTCAGAGCAACTTCCAAGGGGCCCCTAGCTGAGCTTAGTCATCACCAGTCCTGAAGGCAACAGAAGGCAGAAGAGAGGCCCAAGTGTGTGCAGGACTTTTTAAATTCAAAGCTGTGTTTTTTTGAAGCACAGGGACCCTGTCCACTGGCAAACCTGGCCCAATCAGAGTCTTATATGCTAATACTCGGATTGGCAACCATGAGGAAAGCTGGGCGAGTTTCCTTTCCCTCACACAAACCCTAAATGAGTAGATGAATAAATAGACCCTGCATGGTGTATGTAATCATATACCAAGCATAATGAGAGACAAAGGAAATGTGGCAAAATGTTATCAATGGAGGAAGTCAAGCAAAGAGTTTTTGGGTGTTATTCTCACCATCTATCATTATTTTTTCCTGTTAGAAATTTTTCAAAATACACACTTAGGCAAAACTTTAAAAGACATCTAAAACAAACAAAAATGAGTAACTCTAAAGGTAGGAGTCAACAATAAATACACGGGAAAGGAATCTGAAGCCAGGAACGTTGTGGCCCATCCAAGGGGGAAGTGCCCAGAGAGAAGGGAAGAGGTAGAACTGGAGACAGCTGGTGCTTCTTAGGGAGATGCTCAGCCTGCCCAAGAGGCTAATTTAAAACTAAATCTTATCCCTGGATCCCACAGCCCTTAATGTGACCCAAACTTTCCATTACCAAATTCTGGGGTTTTAAATCCTGATATTGTGTGCTTGAATCTGGAATCTGTCTCATCCATTAAAGATCTATCCTATTGAGGCCACATGTGTCTATGCAATAAGTTCTTTTCAAGCCAAACTTTCATGTTAAAAAAAAAAAAATCCTGAGAGGAAATACATGTGGTCCTTGTCCGCTTCTAGCCCACTTCAGGCTATTTATTGTTTTATTTGATTGTTGAGAAGTCAGAAATGACTAAATTGGTTCTCAATGTGGCCTGCACATTTCCTTGACTAGGAATGGTCTGATTAAGGCAAAGCCCAACTTAGAATTTAGCAGTGTTCTGATCTGTGTGGGTTTGGGGGAAGGCATGTGTATTTTGTTCTTTCGTTCTAGTCCTTCCCTTGTGGATTTCAGACTAAAGTGGGTGTGATGACACATTTACCCTTTGGGTTTTGTTTTTAAAACACAAAGCTGACAAATGTGTTTAATGGCCCCGTAGTACCAACTGACAGCGGCACGGAGCCCAGGAGGCTCACTTGTACCCTGACCATCTCAGTGAGGAAGCTGAATTTTACTCACCACTTAGAAGGATTAAATGCAGACCATAGCATACTTCTGACATTTCATTGACTTATCAGGAAATTCCATGAGAGTGGGGAGGAGGGTGGAAGCAGAAGAGGTACATACATTGAATGGTATATCCTACTTAGAAATTATAAACTCTAAGAAAATATTAATAGAAGGAGGAAAATATTTATTTTTCAGCACAGAGACTATTCTCTGTTTATAAATTAGGTACCAGATCATAAAGAATCACAGAGAGAGAGAGATTATTCATCCCAACTGGTGTGCATTTTAATGGTGAAGAAATAGTTACCTGACTTACCCAAAGTCATAACTAGTTGGGACTGGACCTGTTGTAAAATCCAGGGCTTCTGACCTTTCTAATCCAGTACAGTATTCATTCAGCACCTCATCTTCCCTGTCATGGTCTACAATAGCCCTGCAGACGGTCTTCTAAAACTCATCAGAGTTGGCTGCTCATGAGATCCGGTCCAGGTCGGTTCTCTAATCTGCCTACAGGTCAGTTCTTTGAAATCATTTCCATGCCTCCTCATGCACCCCCAAACTCAGCCGGTCATTTTGCAAATGCAGGTTGTCAGCTGTGAGTGAGCACTGGTAACAGAAAGAAAATCCATCACCACGAGTGCTGATGGAAAAACAACTGGGAACGTACTGCCTAGTAGAATGTTGTTTGTGGCCCGATCTTTGTATAAGAAGGAAAACATCATAAATTAAAAGAAAAGCTACCAGCCAACAACTGTATTTTTACCAGCCTCCTCTTCTTCCAGAAAACTCATTGCGAGGAAAATAAATAGCATTCTTTCCCAGCAGCACAACCGAAAGTCTTGTTAGTTATAGGCGAGTGGCTATTTGAAAGCCTGGCTACAATTTTCCTGTTTTACTAACACTTGTAATTAAATCCATCAACTCCCTCTAAGATTCTGTGTAAATACCAGATGCTCCCTACATTTTTTTCTCTCCTGGAGAATATGAAAAGTTGTACATTAGCAGTAGAGGAACTTCAAAGGAGGCACAGACCTGAGTGAAAGTGAAGTTCTGAAGATCCACACTCGCTTCCCTGTGAATTTCTTGGAGTGTTCCCGGGAGGGCAGCCCACCACACTTGGCCAGCACAGGCCCATCCCATCTCTCACCCGAGTGGCGGATGTTAAGTTGACATCCGTGCCCCAGTTCAGGAGCAGATGGCTCTGCGTGGGGCGTGGTGGTTTGGGAGAATCCACCCGGGCCTGGCGGGAATCCTGTTGTTAAGGGAGGCGGAGGGCCCTGCCTCCCGCTCCCCGAGGGTTTGCAGCCCGCTTTTCATGTGCTATTGATGCTGCCCCCACCCGCTGTCACTTGGAGTCATTCAGTCAATCACATGGAGAATCAGAGGAGAGGCTTGGGATGGCCCTGGATAAATCCTCCCTCGCTACTGGGGGTGAGAAAATCCTCTTCAGAGCACATGCGCTCCTCAGAGGGCATCAGTGTACATATATATATATATATATATTTTTTTTTTTCTTCTCTATGCAAAGAAGAGTAACTTGTTCCCCCAAGGTGAAGGATTTCAGTGGTAGGCAAAGCAACACCACTACCACCCCAACCCGCCCACTTTGCTTCTCCAGAATTAAATGTAGTTGCCTAGAGCTGTCATGACCTACAGAGAAAGCTGAGGAAGTGTTAAGTGAATCATGAAAGCAAATCAACAGACCTGCTGGTATTTAAATTTTAGTGTATTCCAGTGTGGATTTCTTGGTATTTGTAATGCAAAAACTGGGAAAGGGGGCTCCACCTCCTCTCCCAGCAGATCCAACCCTATGTTCCAACTTAGTCCCAGCATATTCGACCCCATGTTTTGTGTGAATTTACTTTAAAGTCTTTCACACTCCCGAGGCCGTCAGCAAAGCACTCATATCTTATGGGCAATCCCCAGCCCTCTTCGCTTATAAACTAACTGTCCGTGGCTTTGGGGTTGTTCCCTACCAGTTTTATTGGGCAGGTTGTTAGCTAAGGGCTTCATTCTAGAACCAGAGGTTTGAGGCAGACCTCTAAGATCCTCTTGACTCTGAGTGTGTGGAGGAGAGTGAGGGAAAGGACAGAACCCATGGCCCGCGCCACCTCAGCTTCTTTCAGTTTCTATTTGAAACTGAAATCACAGAAGAGCTGTCAGATGGCAGCTGTGCATTTGGTGGAAATGAGAATTCCAGATTTTATGCTAATTCAGTTTCAGGTTCCTTTGAACCTGCAGTTTATGGGGCCATGCTGAAAACTGCAATCTGTTTTGGATAAAAGAAGGGATTACTAAAGACTTTTTAGTTGTACAAACATTCCCAGCCTCCAAAAGGAAAGGGGGGAGACCAGATTTATTCTTTTATTAAAATTGTCATGTTAAGTTTTCTTCTGCTTTATCAAATAGAAAACTTTTCCTTATTTTGGCAATGATTTTTCTTATTTCAAGTTTTTTTGTTGTTGCTGTGATTTATTTTCATTTCAGTAGCACTCTTTCTCGAACTTCAAAGTCCTTGTCACTTCCTCCCAGAGGCAGGAACACAAAGGTGGTGCCCATGGATGTATCTCATCCTGGCATGTGCTCACCTTCTTCCATTCTCGCAGTGTTGATTGAGGCTGACCCAGATGGTTGTTTCACTTACCTATTACTGCTTTGTAACAAACCACAAATTTGGAGCCTGGAAATACAATGCTGCCATTAGGGCAGGGCTCTGCAGAGAAGCTTCCTCTCTGTTCCACATGGCATCTGCTAAGGCAAGCTCAGCTGGAGCTGGTGGAGCCACACCCAAGATGGCTTCTTCACGTGGCTGGCAAGTTGTCAGGGGCTGTTGGCTGGGAACTCAGCTAGCCCTGTGGTCCCAAGGCCTCAGCTTACTTCCATGTGGTACTGCTTGGGCATCCTTACTATATGGTAACTGCGTTACAAGCTTAAATAACCAGAAGCTGCTGGGCCCAAACTCTGAATCTCCAGTATATCACTTCCTCCTCATTCTATTCATCAAAACAGTCACACGTCAGTCACAAGGACATAAGTTTCACCTTCTAATGGGAGGAATGACATGCACATACAGAATTATTTGGGAACCATATTTGGAGATGAGCAACCACAATGGTTAATGATATATTTTTTAGAATTTTGATTTTCAGGAGAATGTACCCACGCTCTGTTGTTAGCCATATGGGTTTCTATATTCTGTGAAATCCCAAACTGTTGGCAATTCGTGGAAAGGACTTTGCAGTTTAGTTTATGTTTGAGATAATGTCTTCATTCTCTTCTGTTTTAGTTGGCAGAGATCTGGTCATTTATTTATTTACTCATTGATCTGACCACTGCATATCAACCCATCTCTTACATGTGATGCATGAGAATACTGTACTAGATGTTAAGGGCAATGGTGGTGTGTAAGAGTACATCACAGTCCTGGTCCTTGAGTGATTGAATCTACAGACTGCTCTCCAAAGCAGTATCTTGTTCCCAGTGAGGATACGTGTGCCCCTAAAGGAATGGCAGTGTCCAGAGGTGAGCCAAGAAACAACTACATGTTATATATTGTCTTAGATCTATGTTTCCATTAGGAAGCATTCAAGAAAAGCTGTAGTTTGGAGCAGAAGAAGACATTTCTGGTGTAATTCATTTGCAATACAGATCTGTAAATGGAAATTACATAGGACCAGAGAGGAGCTGGCGGGTCTTTGTAGGCACACAGGCTTGCCCTGACCCTATGTAACAGCGGTATATGATCATAATAACTGGCATTTCTGTAACAGTTAACCATCTACAAACTGTGCTAATTTGATTGATAAAGCCCCAGAGATGGAGGCTATTGGAATGGCCATAGTAGGGTTTCCCATTCCATTCTGATAGCATGGAAGACACAGAGAGAAAAACTAAGGCCAGAGCAAGAGGGAAAATCAGAAACGTTGCTCAATAAGAATGCTTTCAGGAAATCTAAACTAAGGGAATTCTACGACATTCTAGCTCCTCAGCTACTACCCCAGCAAGTGTATGATTCCCCAAACCAGTGGAAGCAAATATTTTGTCCTCAGCCAACAAGAATTCCTGCAAGTCAATATTTGGACCATCAGGATGCTTAATAATAAAGCTAAGGAAAAAAAAAAAAAGCTTTGTTAGATCATTGTATATTAGCATAGATGCAGGAGTAGAATTTTCAGTACCCTAAAGATTATTAATACTTTCAGGTAACGTTTCCAGGAGGAGATAGCGAAGCCTTTGAGTAGAAGGATGGACTAACATGCGGTTGGCCACCATTCTCAGGATGTCAGTAATCTTTCAAACCACAAAACCTGGGAAGGTAAACTACTTGTATATCCCAGGAATAGTCACATGACTTATAGACAGCCTTACCATGACCCTTCAGATCTTAAAACCTCTCTAGAGTTTAGACAGCAGAATTGATTTTGACTTAGACATCTGGCCAGTGGAGGGAGAAACTGAGATTTACCCAGCAGTGGGGATAGGATGGTGTGGTGTGGTATCAGGTGTGGCATGATGTGGTGTGGTGTGGCGTGGCGTGGCGTGGTGTGGCGTGGTATGGTGTGGCATGGCATGTTGTGGTATGGTGTGTGTGGTGTGGTATGGTGTGGCGTGGTATGGTGTGGGGTGGTGTGGCGTGGCGTGGTGTGGTGTGGTATGGTGTGTTGTGGTATGGTGGGGATGGACAGTGGGAGCATGGTATTAGGGAAGGAATGTGACATGCCTGCTGGCACCATGCTATAATCCTCATTCCTTCACTGCAGAGAACCTCCTTACACTCCTGTATCCATTTCCTTATCTAAAATAAGGAAGAAACTCTCCGTTACTCTCTTTGCCTCACAAGATTGATGTAAGAGCAAATGACATTATAATTGTAGCATTCTGGAAAAATATGTGTTACTCTAGGGCATTTTTGGCAGCGTCCTTTGGAGAGGCTGACTCTTAGAACCAGTAAATGGCACCGTCACATATAATTTATGGCTCATGCTCTTTTTTCAGTCTAGGGTTCACTTCTTGGTTGGTTGATTTCTCCCTCCCTTCCATTTCAAGGCACTGAAATGAAGACTAGAATCATATTTTGAGCTTGACTCAGTCCTAGAATAGCAGCAGTCTTTCCCTGGGACTAACCAAAGCTAGAAATGAGGGTCCTCAGATCAGATACAGAAAAGTAGTTCTTGGCTGGGTACAGTGGCTCACACCTGTAACCCCAGCACTTTGGGAGGCTGAGGTAGGTGGATCACTTGAGGTCGGGAGTTCGAGACCAGCCTGGCCAACATGGTGAAATCCCGCCTCTACTAAAAATACAAAAATTAGCCAGGCATGGTGATGCACCCCTGTAGACCCAGCTTCTCAGGAGGCTGAGGCAGGAGAATAGCCTGAACCAGGGAGGCGGAGGTTGCAGTGAGCAGAAATCACACCACCACACCCCAGCCGGAGTGACAGAGCAAGACTCTGTCTCAAAAAAAAAAAACAAAAACAAGAAGAAGAAGAAAAGAAAAGAGAAGTAGTTCTCCCTCTGTAGTCCTCCCTCAAACTGAGCTGAAATGATAATAACATATGTGGTATGACTTGTTGAATGGTAAACATGGTCGGACAACTCCCAAAAAGGTAGTATTTCTTTCAATATTCATATTAGTCATTCCAGCATCCAACTGAGGAATATCTAAGGTGGTTTCAGGGCCCTCTTTTCCCCTGAATTGTTTTTAAAAAAAAAAAAAAAAAACTGCGGAGACCTCAGCCTAAAATGGCTAAAATGCCTGTTACCTAGAGAACTGGAAAACGCGATCAGTTCACCAGCAGTTCCCCGTTTCCCACAGTGGTTGTTTCTAACATTGCCACTTAGCGCATCTGCTGAAACAAAGATGGTCGCATCCCTACCAGCAATTGCAGAGACTCCCTTCCCACCCTCCCAGAAGCTGCACCCATGCCCAGGAGCCCGTGGCTACAGCTCTTAATTTATACATGGGTGCAATGACAGCCACTGTTTGCTGAGCAATCCCCAGCCCCAGCACCATCTCCCCCAGCTCAGTCCTTCTTCTTTCATAGTAAGCTCCTGTCTGGGATCCTCACCTGTCAACAGACCTCACAGCAAGGCTGCCTTTGTCAGGCTACCATATTTCCTGTCCCCTTAGGGGACTGGGTGCTTGACAACCTTCATTTATAAAACTAAGAGGGGCTGCTAGAAGTCAGCCTTCCTGAAACTATAAGAATGTCTACTCCTAGGTGACTTGTCACTAATGATGAAGGTAAGTTGCTGTTCCAAGTGCTTTACATACATTAATTCATTTAACCCTAACAACAGTTGCAGCAAAGTAGGTGATGTTATGGCCATACTTTCTAGATGTGGAAACTGAGGTACAGAGATGCAAAGTCCTCTCTCCACCATCACACAGTAAGTGGGAGTGGAGGATAAGCTAGAATTTGAACCCATTGGTTCTTTCATGAGTGGCTAAGCTTTTAACCACTAGACCAACTACCTCTTAGTTGTCCCCAAACATAGAAATGGCTGGCACCTGTTTAAAGGCCCTTTTTGTTTTGTTTTTGTTTTTGGAGACAGAGTCTTGCTGTATCCCCCTGGCTGGAGTGCAGTGGCACAATCTCAGCTTACTGCAACCTCCCAGGTTCAAGCGATTCTCCTGCCTCAGCCTCCCCCGAGAAGCTGGGATTATAGGCACCTGCCACTACGCCCGGCTAATTTTTGTACTTCTGGTAGAGATGGGGTTTTACCATGTTGGCCAGGCTGGTCTCAAACTCCTGACCTCAGGTGATCTGCCCACCTCGGTCTCCCAAAGTGCTAGGACCACGCACACGTGAGCCACTGCGCCTGACCCAAAAGCATCTTTTCATTCATTCATTTATTTGTTTTTAAATCCAATCGAATTTAGCAGTGGGGAGTTGTCTTAAGTGTCTTCTTTTCCGCTGAACACATTATTTTCCTCAATTTATCATCTCTGATGACTGACTTACACATTGTGTTCTACGCCGATCCATCCTTTCAGCTCATGCAGACATTCTGTATACATTTTCATTTTAATTACCACCCCCCAACTCTGCCCCATGTTCATATGGAAATAGAGGAGCCAGGTGTTGGATACATGAGCCGGTAACTAAGGCAGGATGCGGACCTGGACTTAGTAGGGTCCCCCAGGGAGCATGGACTCAATATGAAATGCAGGTCGCTAGACCCCAAGTTTCAAACACCCATCAATATGACATGATGTGAGAAAGAGCAAACCAAGTCCAGACGGCAACGAGACAGGCATGACCAGGGGAGGCAGAGAGGCCTCACAGTTCTCATCACATGCACTGCTGTAAAAAGTAAGATGAGATACCTACAGCCAATTGGGTGACACGAGCAGGGATTGGATTTATTTGTATTTTTCATTGCCTTTCTTTGCAGAGTTGTCAGATTCTGAATATTAATACCTTAATGTAGATTTGGTGGTTAAGTAAGATATATTTTATGGATTTTTTTATACTTTTTCCCCTTTGTAGTTTATAGTACATTGTGAAGTTTGAAAGTAAAATTCCTTTCCTTGACTTCTACACTCGGAAAATATTTATTCCCCCCTGTGTCTCAATAGTATGCATCATAAACTAATCCAGTTCAGTTTATTTACTTCCCTCTTGTTGCAGACCCATGATCAACTGTAGCAACACGGGCATATAATGGCAGAGGTTTTTACTTTACAGCAGTACGAGCATGAGCTATTGCACTCTCCTTTCAGGGTGATAAGGAAGGAAGCTTCCATTTTCAGAATCACCCATTCAGAAGGGGTTGGGGGGCACTGAGCAGAGGAATTGGGGGCCACCTGACGTTGATTAGCCCTGAATCGCTAAGGAAGACATCCCAATCCATAGTTTAAAATGAATCAGCCTACACAGAAGAAATCCCTGGGAACCAGAAAGAGTTTTAATCTCCTGGGCTGAACAGTGTGGAAGGCAGAATATTAGGAATTAGCAGAGGTGACAAGCAGGACAACCTCGGCCTGCCTCCCAGTGGCGGGCAACCTGTTGACTCCAGTTCTCCATCCTAGGACCCTTGCTTGACTGCCATGAGTAAGAGCAGTGGGCACCTGAGTCAAAATGCAGATCCCTCCAGGCTTCTCAGTAGCTGTTGTCTGCCCTGAGCATTCTCCCAACCTTATCAGTTACCCAGACACTTGTTGGGAGCCCTCAGACTAACTAGCATGCTGGGACAATTTCCACCGTGTCTTCATTCTCTCTCATCATGGGTTTGTTGAGCAAGGCCTCCTAACTCTGTGCTGGGTACAAATTCCAAGATGTGGACAAATTCTAAGATGTGAATTCTATCCACAAGAAACCAGGTGAGTTCAGAAGGCATGGCTCGGGGCATACAGGAGGATTTATCATCACAAACAGATAATAAAGTGTTGTCTCCAGACACACATCTGTTATTTATACTGCTGCTGTGGCATGGACAAAGACAAGCAAGACACAGTCCTTGGATAGTCACATTTAAAGCCAAATTGAGGTGGTGGGTCCTCCATACAGAGAAAATAAACAAAAAAAACAAACCATGGCCGGGTGCAGTGACTCATGCCTCTAATCCCAGCACTTTGGAAGGCCAAGGTGGGAGGATCGCTTGAGGCCAGGAGTCAGAGATCAGCCTGAGCAAGATAACGAGACCCTGTCTCTACAAAATTAAAAACTAGCCCAGCGTGGTGGCGCATGCCCATAGTCCCAGTACTCAGGAGGCTGCTGCAAGATGACCCCATGAGCCTAGTAGTTGGAGGCTGCAGTGAGCTCTGATTGTGCCACTGCACTCTAGCCTGGGCAACACAGCAAGACGCCATCTCAACAAAACAAAACATGCTTCTGCACCAGTAGGACATCATTTTTATAGTCATAGGCAAAACGGTAGTCCTCTTAAAACTGGAAATTACAATTTAACATGTCTAAATGACATAATTGGGATGCTGCTATTTTATGTTTTAAGAAATTGAAGCCCTCACTATTAAGAGTTTCATCACATCTTAAGGCTGGCAGGCTTTTCTAACATTTTGCTGGATTCAGGGTCGACTTTATAATCTACCAAGAATATCCATGTGGCTGGGTGCAGTGGCTCACGCCTATAATCCCAGCACTTTGGGAGGCAGAGGCAGGAGGATCACTTGAGGCCAGGAGTTCAAGACCAGCCTGGGAAACATGGCAAAACACCATCTCTAGAAAAAATTTTTTTAAAAATTAGCCAGATGTGTTGGTGCACACCTGTGGTCCCAGCTACTCCCAACTACTCAAGAGGCTGAGGTAGGAGGATCACTGGAGCCCAGCAGGTCAAGGCTGTAGTGAGCTGTGATGGCACCACTGCACTCCAGCCTGGGTGATAGAGCAAGACCCTATCTCAGAAAAAAGAAAAAGAAAAAGAAACACCCTTATTAGGAGACCCAAGCTATCCACTGTCCAGGTTCTGACCCTGTCTGGAGGGATTCTTTGCAGTAGGTCCTCTGTAAAGATGTCGTTCCCAGCCAGGCACTGTGGCTCACACCTGTAATCCCAGCACTTTGGGAGGCTGAGGCGGGCAGATCACGAGGTCAGGAGATCAAGACCATCCTGGCTAACACGGTGAATCCCCGTCTCTACTAAAAATACAAAAAATTAGCTGGGCGTGGTGGCGGGAGCCTGTAGTCCCAGCTACTCGGGAGGCTGAGGCAGGAGAATGGTGTGAACCCGGGAGGCGGAGCTTGCAGTGAGCCAAGATCACACCACTGCACTCCAGCCTAGGCGACAGAGCAAGACTCCGTCTCAAAAAAAAAAAAAAAAAAAAAGATGTCATTCCCTAGTAGAGATGGTACAAACCACTGTCCCCACTTTATGGGACTGGTGTCATTTTGATGTTCATGTGGTTATTTTCATTATTGTGGTGATCCCCACTGGGAGAACCCAGTAGAAGGCAAGGCTATGGCCATTGTGGCCCTAATAGACTTTTATTTTGTTGGTCTCCACGGTAATCAAAAGAAGTGTGTCATCTGTAATCATAATAGACAACAAATATATCCTCCTTACTAAGTGCCAGGCACTGTTACTGACAAAGGCCCCAAGAGGTGTGGCTCCCGTTATCTCACTTTCTAGATAAGGAAACTGAGGCAGGGAGAGTGAAGAGATTTACCCAAGCTGTCCTGGCTCAGAAATGGCAGAGCCACGATTATAAACCTGATGCTGGCTCCGGGGCCCAGCTCCAAACCTCTACCCTGAAGAACAAGTAGAAACTTGGATTTTCAGAGCTTGCAGAACCTTTAGAACTTGAAAAGAATGGAGACTTCCATAGTTTCAGAAATAAACCAGGCATGGTGACATCCTTCCCGAGGCTAGTTGGAGTTATCACCCTCCTTCAATCACCTAGTGATCTTTTAAAACTACACCATCCATAACGAAAGGTTCGAGGAAATTCTGGTGAAGACTTCCTCTTCCTTTAAACCACCTCAAGAAGCACACAGCACATGCGCTGTTAGAGAGTGCCTGAACTTCATTATATTTAGGAGGGGGAGCACAATGAAATTAATGAACTTTCTCTGTATAAAACGCTTAACAGAAGACTAGAATTTGTAAGAAATATTTTGCTAAAATATATTTAGCTTAAATCTGGTAATTGTGGTATAAATTGAATCCCATCTCAGATTATAATTTTTAAGAATTTGCAAGTATAGGCCAGACAGAGTGATTCATGCCTGTAATCCCAGTACTTTGGGAGGTCAAGGTGGGAGAATCACTTGAGGCCAGGAGTTTAGGACCAGCCTAGTCAGTATAGCAAGACCTTGTCTGTACAAAAAATAAAAATTAGTTGGGCGTGGTGGTACACACCTGTAGTCCCAGGTACTTGGAAGGCTGAGGCGGGAGGATTGCTTTAGCCCAGGGGTTCCAGGTTATAGTGAGCTATGATTGTGCCACTGCACTCCAGCTTGGGTGACAAAGTGAGACCTTGTCTCTTAAATAAGTTAATAAATTAATAAGAATTTGAAAGTATAGATTGACTTACAAGAATTTCCCTTTGTTTTTAAACCTAGTTTAAATCTTTAGACGTATTTTTGAGATTTGAGGAAGAAGGCTCCATATTTTAACGTAGCTTTACATTTTTTTAACTGATTAATCATAAACTTGGCTAAGATCTTTGGGCATATATTAAAAATTATTTCTGAAATCATTAATCTAACACCAGAGTGGAAATTGAGTCCACATTCTTGCTCTCTGCTTTCTATTAGAAAGGGTTGCCGCTTTCTAAGACTTGTTCTCCTTAGATTGGGTTCAGAGGCTAAAGGTGATGTTAAGAAGCCATTAGTGTTTAGTATGTTAATCCACCTCCATGTAACAGAAAAGATAGCTTCCAGCCTTTGACTTGGCATCTTTATATTAAAACTCCAATAAAAGGAAATTAAATTTCTCAAGGAAAAAAAAAAACCAATCTTCCTGATTATTGAAAGCCCTCTGACCTGGATTCAGTCCCTAATATATGGATTATCGAATTTAGTCTTCTTTCTTCCTTCTTCCTACTTCTGACGCTGTTGTGTACCTGGTCCCCTCCAATTTTGACATTCATTCCCATCCCCGCTTCCAGAAAGCATAGGGAATAGAGCAGTTTGGAAACCAGTCAGAAATGGGCTCATTCGTGAGTCTGGAGAGAGGATGAGAAATGGAGCAGGTCACAGTGGGTGGTGTTCTGCAACCGGGCCAGCCAGGGGACCCTGGGGAGCAGCACTGGAGGTGGCCACAGTGGTCAGAGGCTTGGCTTTTGGTGTTCCCAGGTTCCTCTTGATGAGAGATCATCAAAAGATCTGGACACATGCAGATCTGGCTGAGGCCGTCATCTGAGGCCTAATCCCTGGTAACCATTGATGACAATTTTTTTTTTTTTTTTGAGATAAAGTCTTACTCTGTTGTTTAGGCTGTAGTACAGTGGCATGGCGTGATCTCGGCTCACTGCAACCTCCACCTCCCAGGTTCAAGCGATTCTCCTGCCTCAGCCTCCCAAGTAGCTGGGGTTACAGGTGTGCACCTCTACACATTTTATTAGTAGAGACGGGGTTTCGCCATGTTAGCCAGGCTGGTCTCAAACTCCTGACCTCAAGTGATCCACCTGCCTCGGCCTCCCAAAGTGCTGGGATTACAGACGTGAGCAACTGCGCCCAGACTGATGACAATCTAATGCAAGGCATGATAAATGTCAGAAGTGCCACCTAATGAAAGCACCCTGGAGGGCCAAGTGGTTTCAGCTGGTCAGCTAAGCTGCCATGCCGTCGTGCTCTCAGTTTACCCTGTAGGGGATGGTGCAGGAGCTCAGGCAGTTTCTTCCCTGTAACACCGATTTTACTAGAACAACAAGATAAGAAAACTGTTCCATTTTGATTGTTCCAAAAGAAACAACCTTTTAATGTCTTCTCTAGAACATTTCATGTCCGCCTTTGAGCTATCCTGGTATTGTCTAAACAGCTTCAGAATGAATGCCGCCTCGCTGGAGGACCACAGCTGGGTATTGTGACATCTTGTAAGCAACTGGAAAATCCATCTCCAAACCTATACCTTCTGAGATGCCTTTTCTTTTGACTTCTCAGGAGGCAGTAGTAGAGAAAAATCACTGTTACCTATCTTTTTAAAAAGACTTGTATAACACCACATTGTGCTACCAGTTTGGGGGAGGGGGTGATGAAGCTAGAGAGAGAAGGCTTCTTATTTCCAAACTTAGAGGCTAGAGGAGGGGGAAGTATGCCATATAGCAAGCACCCCCACCTTTTTTTTTTTTTAAACTTGAGAGGTTTTTCAAGAGTGCCATGAAATCAAATAGTGATAGACATGCAACTTCAAAGAGGCAAGGAGTGGCCATCATTACTTTAAACCAGTCTGCATGTCATTCATATGTGGTGTGCATCTCTCCCAACCCCTGTTCTCTTCCTCTCTTCCTCAGCCACACTCCAGGTAACGGTGGCACTGGGAGGGGACTTAGAACTGAAGTTTTCCTCTCACCCCACCTTGGTGTGCCCACTGTACTCCACAACCCTACCAGTTGCAACCTAGGCCTTGCTTGCCCTTTTTCTTGTACTAGGAAAATTGCAGCAGCTTTTCCTCTGCACCAAGGAGGAACCTTGTCAAGCTGCAGGTGTGGAATTAAAACTCCAGATGTTTTCAGAGGGTTTCCTCGCCCCGGGTGTGTTCTGGTGGGAGTGGGTTGCTCAGGGGAATCTGCTGAGTGCCTCATTTCTGGCCATTCAGTCCCCCACACCCTCTGGGGGCACTGCACTGTGCTCTAGGGGATACAGACACGATACATGTTAGGATGATAGACATAACTGCTGCCCATGTAGCGAGGCTTTGCCATTGCTTTCATTCTTTCCCTACAATCGGTGAATGCCAGGGGAAGCAACAGGCTCCACTTTTGTGGATGCAGGGTGTGCACGTGTCAGAGGGTGTGAGGAGTTGGGAGGAGAGGATTTGTAAGTGGCCAGTTCATGCTCTTAAGTTATTCATCAAACCGAACACACTGCGGTCAGTCGGCTGTGGTGGGGAAGGAGGTTAGGTGAAGACCTTTGTGTTCTGAGACCCAGACCGTGATCCCCGTCTCCATTTTCCACAATGCAATGATTATTTTGTATTGAGCGCCTACTATGTGCCAGGCCTTTTACATACATGACTTTCCCACTGAGCCCTCACAACCGCCCAGAGAGCCTGCTCTTTGCAGATGTGACTGGCTTGGTGGCAATTCAACCCCAGGCTGCGGGCCTAGTGGCCTTTCCCTGCCATGGCGCAATCTTGGAAGCGGCAACTGCGGGGAGGGCGAGGAGCGGTGCAGTTTCCGCCGCGCCCGCCCGCAAGGAAGGCAGCCGGGGGGAGCCGAGGGCTCGAGCCGCGGGGGGAGCAACAGCTGTCGATGTCGCGCCTGGGGACCGCGCCTCCGCTGGGCCGACCCGGCGCCGGGGACGAGAGGAGGGGCGGCGAGGGGCGGGGCGCGCGGGGCGGGACGGAGGAGGGGCGGTGGCACCGGCGGCTCGGGCTCGGCGCGCCGAGGAAGTCCCGCTCCGAGAGCTGCGAGCGTCTGGAGGAGGCGCGCTCGGCGCAGTCGGGGAGCGAAGTCCGGAGCAAGGGGCCCCCGCGTAGCCGCCGCCCCCTCCTGCTACCGTCCAGCCAGGGAGCCCGCGGCGGCCGCCGATGGAGTTCACTTGAGCTGTGAACCGGCGGGAGAGGCAGGCGCCGGCAAGCCGAGCGCGGGCCGGAGCCCAGCCAGCCCCGGGCGCTCACCCGCCAGCCCGCAAGCTCCGGCCAGAGGCGCCGCCGCCCCGCGCCCCGCCGTTGCAGCGCCTCCTGGGCCGCGCGCCGGCGAGATCCGCACAAAATCCAGACTCCCGGAGCGGCTCCCTCCAGCACCGCGGCGGGCCCAGGACCAGGCAGCCCGCGGCGCGGCTGGAGAGGCGGGACCGGCTGTCGGGGAGCCCCGGGCGGCCGCCGGGGAGAAGCCGCCGCGCGCCCTCCTCCTCCTCCTCCCTCTCCCTCCTCCCTCCCTCCGCACATGGTCTCCTTTGTCCTGTCGCCGCCG
This sequence comes from Pan paniscus, assembly GCF_029289425.2. Lineage (NCBI taxonomy): Eukaryota > Metazoa > Chordata > Mammalia > Primates > Hominidae > Pan > Pan paniscus. Next base: position 85,208,452 of record NC_073255.2, on the reverse strand, counting down.
CCGCCGCCTCGCTCTTAGCTCCGCGCGCCGCGGCGGCGGCTCAGGCCGCTCTTCTCCGCCTCGCCCTCCCGCCGGCCGGCCCGGGACGCGCCTTGCTAGCCCCCGCCGCGCCAGCCAGGCCCCGCGCGCCGCAGGAGCGGCGGGGAGACAGTGGCGAGCGCGGGCCGGGCGATCTCGGCGGGCGCGCTCCTCCCGCCGCCCGGGGCCTCGGCCGCGCTGGATGTGTGCGCGCGGCGCCGGCTCTCGGTCGCCCCGAAGCTGTTGCCCGGTTCGGATCTGGTTCGGCGCCTCCGCTCTCGGACTTTGGCGAGGAAGGAGCCCAGAGACTCTTGTGGACAGAGCCGGGTCGAGAGTTGGGCGTTTTCTCTTCGTGTGTTTTGGTGGATTCCCCCCTGGTCTTTGACGATCGCCCTTCGGGAGCCCTGCTAAGGAACCAAACCATGAACTTGGGGCTGACCGGACCGTTTAACCCTTTGCAACCAGGTAATGAAGCCCCCGGGGCGCGGCTCGCTTGCCTACCTCTCGCGGTCGGAAGGGAGGCGGCCGGGTCGGGGGTCTTTTGTTGCGGCGGCCGGGCCGGCGGGCAGGGGTGGCAGGGGCGGGCTTCTCCCGTCTGGCGCGCCTAAGCGCCCCATCGCTACCCCTCCTCCCTTCTTTCCTCCCCCCTCTGCGGCCCTGTCGCCCGCCTTTGTACTTTCCTCCCTCGGCCGGCCGGGCTCGGCCGGAGCTGCGCGGTCGTGCCCGGGAGGGCCTGGCGTTCGCCGCCGAGCTCCGATGTGAGGAGGGGGCCGGGGCCTGCGTCCGCTTGAGCTGGGGGCCCTAGCGTGGCGCTGCCCGCCCCTGGGGTCGCGCTTCCCCAGCGCGGAGGTCGGGATCCCGGCCCGCACCCGGTGCCAAGGGAGGCGAAAGGAGATCTGGGCTCGGGTTCGGCAGCGGGAGAAAGAACTCGCGCTTAAGTTTCCAGGAGGTTTCTGTTTTGTTGTTCGAAAGCCCCCCTTCTCGCCTGTGCGGGTGCGGAGGGCGGCCCCCGGGGTCTGCGTCCGAAGGGAGTGAGGGTGGGCCTGGAGCAGAAATCGCTGGGTCCCACCCCGTCTGCACGCACGGCTTTTTATAAGTTTTCCTTATTCTCCGCGTTCCCGCCTCCAATCTGTTTCACTTACTTAACTTTCCTTTAAACGCCAACTACGGCTTCTAGCAATATTTTTTTTACATCCAAAAAAACATATTCCCCCTTCCCTTAAATAAAAAGCAGCCAAAAGAGAGGTTTGGTTTTCTGTCAGTTTTAGATTCAACCACTTCATGCCCCTACCCTCCAAAACCGAGCGAGGGGATGAAAGGAAGTGAGTAAAATCTTCAAGTCTGTAGCGGGTAGAGGTGCCCCCGTGTTCGAGAGAAGGAAGAGCTCAATTCGTCGGCTCATTCTGGGCTCGCCGCTTTTCCATTTGAATAATAATTTTTTTTAAAAAGCCAGGAAAATGGTCCAGGTAATAGAAGGAAATGCAGACTATTTTCTGAAAGCAACGAAAATGATAAACATCCCCAAGATTCAGACCCAAGGAACCAAATCATTTGTACAAATGCCCTAAAACCCTAAGTAGAAGGAAAGTTCGTTGAGGAAAAGCAAAGGGTACTCGTGTCGTTTCCCCTGAAGATTTTGGCAAAGAAGCTCTCTTCTGACTTGTTAGGACAGTGGCCGGCCACAGTTGTAACCACCTGGATAGAAGAGAGAAGGGATCCAGAATGTTTTCACGGTCAGCCAGAGCTCCATTGCAGTCGTCATCTTTTGGGTGTTTTTCTGGGGAGGCCTTTCTGAGACACCCCCTTTCCCAGTTGCAAGAGGCATGGTGTCCAGCCCTGTGACTTGTATCAGCCAAGTAAGGGCTTAGAAAGCTTTTAGTCGAAGATACACTCCTAAGCCTCTCTGAATATCCGGTCAGACTTACTTCCTTAATAACTTACTGATCGGCATCATAATAATGGCATCCTCAAGTTTGGTTCAGACATGAGGATCACGTAAGTGTCTGTCTGAGAATCCCATGTGGAGCTGACAAAGGTGGCAGAAGCAAAAGGCCTGTTCACCCACAGCTTCTGTCCTTTTCACTCGAACACACACACACACACACACACACACACACACTAAGTGCAAATAAAAACTTGGTCAGGAACCATTTACTTTCCCTGTTTATGCTTTTTGCATTCAGAGACAGTAATTTGTTTTTACATTTCTTGGGGCCAGTTAGACTCACTTTAATAGGTAATCCCAGAATTTTCAAAGGTTATGTCAGTTTGTTAAAACACTTTAATAAACAGGCTTTTTTTCCCCCTTCTATCAGTTCATTAATTTTGTAAGCCATGAATTTAACATGAATTTACATTCAAAAAGAATTCCAACCCGTTCTAAGAAACACTTTTTCATGAAAGGATGGTAAAATACACATATCTCGAGTTTTTAGCTGGGAAATTCACAGTCCTAGAAATCTCACTTAATATTTCAGTGTAGCATCATCATGCAATTTTTGGCTTTATAACTCACTATTCTTGATCTAGGTATAACTTGTTTCTCTCCCATTAACATTTTTTTTTGGCAGTTTGTTTTTATGTAAAGGTATTGTTATATATAGTTTAAGATGTCAGGAAGGCCCTCTGTATTTTTCATTATTCCTGCAAAATAGGAAAAAATCTATCTAGGGTTTATGTTAAACTGCATGTATAAATGTATGCACTTCAATGTTCGTTTTGCACATACATTCATTGTTTCTGGATTGGTTAATCATATGGACACCCCCATAAAAGTAATGTTAGAATTAAAATAAAGCAAAAAACAGTCTTAATACAAATATTTTGTCTTTCTATATCACTTGCATTGAGAACTAGAACATGTCCCCCAGATGTACACAGGAATATTTCATCTTTGTCAGTATTACATGGAAAGACTAAATTGAATATCCTCTTTGTCCCTAAAAGCTAGCCCCAGAGTCAAAATATGCTGCACTTCAGAATTCCCCCTCCCCCTATTTCCTATATTTCCTTTTTCCATATGTATTCAACATTCTAGGCTTTTGCTTTCTCAGAATATGCATCTCTGTGTATCAAGTGTGAAAGATGAGTGATTTCTCATGAGGGTTATGTAGTGAAAAGAGCACAAATATAGCTTGGCCATTATAACTTTAAATGCAGATATATCCTCACGTTATGTAGTGGAGATGCTTAATTTTTAATTTTTCAAGTTCTAGAAATATTCAGTGCTGAAACATTATAGCATTTTCCTTCAAACCGACTTCCATGTTTCTTTTCCAGAACATTAGTGTATAATTTAAATTGGCTTTAGTTTTACTGTTTAAACAGGCTTATTTCACCTTCCTCAAGCCACTGTAATAATTAGCAGACATGTTCTCTAGAAAATGGAAAGGAAATAATGCTGGTGGCATGCATAGTGGTCGGATTTTGGGGCAGGCCAGCTTGCGTCTTTTTGAACACCAAGGTCGTTTGGTTACTGCAAGGGACAGGGATCTTGGAGTCATCAGATGAATCTTAAAAAAAAATTAATTTCTGGCAGTGTTGGCTTACACATTTTAGTGAGGAAAAGCTTAGCATTAAATAATAGGCATTTCTGATTTGTGAAAGAAAATTGAAAAATTGGCATGTCTGCAAATACCACGAAAAACATAACATTTCCAAAATAATGATCTGTCAACGAAATTGCAAAATCATTATGTGAATGAGCTGAATTGCTTTGTGTATCATCTCATAGAAATATGTTTTGCACAGATAATGTGTCTAATAAGGACACATTTTTAAAATCAGATTTTTTTCCCCCCCCAGCAAATAGCTGCACTGCAGGTCTCTCTCAAGCAGTCAACTAGCACCACCTTATGGATGATTTGGGGACATTGCTGCTTCCCTGCTAGGCTTTCGTAAAATGTAGTCAACTGATTTAAAATAATGGGAATGTTGATGGTGATGACAATATTAATGACAATAATAATGCTTTTTTCCCCCTTCTTGTTTTTCAGGCATCAGATGCCAGCTCTGAAAAACTCTTCAACACTGTTATTGTAAACAAAGGTAAGACCCATTCATTCTCCTGAGTAATGGCTTATTTTTATGTTAGTTTCATTGTCATTGCCTAGGAAGAAAGAAGAGCTAGAGTGATCTTTCTCTTATAATTCTGAAGCTACTGTTGATGTTTCATGTTTTTGCTTGAGATGGAAGTCTGCATACTTTGTGATGCATTAACATTAACAACCAGTTTATTTTAAAAGAATACATTGAGTCCCTATTTAAATTGATTTGACTAATCACTACTACTATGTGACTTTAATATAGAAAGCTGTACTCGAGAAGAATAGTTCTCAAAATGCCTGAACTTTATTGTTACTTATCAACTACCCAGCAATAGGAGAAATATAAATGGCTGATGTGCATTGCAGACTCCAGTAATCAATGGATGTTTAGAATTCACAGTATTATGGTCATAAACCAAGCCTTACTCTGCTGTGGGCTTTCTGTAAAGTTAATAAACGAGCGAGAGGGCAGAATTTAAATATGCACTATCCCATTAATTTCTTCCAAACCACCATCTAGAGTAAGAGAGGCTAATGATATAGCAGTACATTAAGGGAAAACTAACCTTAAATCATTGCCAGTAGGTTTCTGCGCAGCTTTCATTTGTTAGCAGTATTGTTGGAAATAAGGAAATTTAGGGGAGTCTGTAATCACTGGCTCTGAAAGGTGTGTAATTTGAAAGGGACAAACCATATAAACTATTTAATCTTCCCCTTTCCACTGTCGAGCCTGATTTAGGGGCTGGCATGATAATTGCTAAGTAAAGATGTGCTTTCTGTGATAATCTCTTTCTGGGTTACATGGACGACACTTGGTAGCACTTGAACAGACTTGGGCCTTCACAAAGTGAAATTTGAGACCATTTCAGCCTTCTGTAGTTGCCTTGGCTAGCATTTTTGCTAGCTGGTTAGTAAGACATTTCCAAGTGCAGTTATTTTGAGCTCCCAGATTATTTTAGAATTTGAACCAATTGCAATTTTAAATAGTATATTATGTTTAGAGTTCCCTCGAGGTGTATGTGATTGCCGTTACTCCCAGAATTACTGTCATATTGAATTTTATCTTTTTTTATTGCATAATGGAGTATTCCAGTTTTATATTTCATCATATTTTTTGATGGACTGAAAGTTTGTATAAATGTGTTATCCATAATGCTAAAAGCCCAATAAAAGAAGATGTGTGCCATTCATAGCATACAGTACTCGTGTGTAAAAATGCACAATTGTCTACCACTTGGCGTTTCCTTGTGAGAAAGGAGGGTGATGGGAGAGGGAGACTGGGGTAGAGGGCAGGTCACCAAAGGCAGGGCTTCTTCGTTTCTGCAGCCCCCCAGGACCTCTGCCACCCCCCAGGACCTCTGCCACCCCCCAGGACCTCTGCCACATGTGACTGTGTCTGTCTTCTGCTGATTTGCTACTGAAAGCTTTGGAATGTATTTCCCCTTTCTGGGATCAGGCCCTAGAATAAGAGTTGGCTCCAAGACCTGCACTCTGGCCGCCACTGCCCTGAGAGACTGTCTTCAGGGCGGATGAACAGCTCGCCTCTGCCTCTTCCCTCTGGTTCTTTCCCCCCTTTTTTTCCTTTTCCAATCAAACGTTTCCCACATTCTTATTTTTGTTTACTTACAGAGTGTGATTTGTGGCATCTATTTGGTTGTGAATAGCCCTCCCCCTGACAGGGTGCCTTTCTTCTGAGCTGCTTTTCTGGGGGTGATTTAGTTGCCTTGAAAGGATTAAGGTTTCTTTGTGTACACTAAAATCAACATAGGCTTTTTCTAAGCTTTGCTTGGGAAACCATACACAAATAAGCATTTTAGTTGATGGCAGATTATTCCTTTGCCCCTTATTTCCATCAAAATGGCCTTTCTTTTCTCCTCCAGAGTTTCCCCTTAATGCCTTATGCTAATTCCTGTTGGTAACATGAATGACAAGAGACGGAATCAGTGCGAATCCAGGTGGTGCAAAGTAGACTGACTGGTATCCCGCACCCCCTTCCTCCCTGGGGAGAAAGAGATTAAGGGGGGTGTGGAGGGGGAAAGCATCGGGGACAGTTTTGTTAAGGGGATTAGTATTCAAACTGCTAAATATCAGGAAAACAACTTCAAAAAGGGATTCATTGTGTAGCGATAATGTCAATAATTGCTTCAGGACAGGTGCAGAGTCTCCTTATAGGCTTGTGGTTTTGGGTCTGTTTTTACTCCGGGTAGTGGCAGTGTTTACAGGATGGATGGCTGACAAGGCCTTCAAGGAACTGTCAGCTTCATGCACATCAAGTTCAAGTTTTCCTGCAAGGCGGCCTGCCTGCCTGAAAGTCAGGTCTCCTATCTTTGTCCAGTATCTTTAGCCAAGAGCAATAAAAAGCATCATAAGAAAGGGCAAATTTACACCAGGTAACAAACACAACTGGGGAAATCTTCAAAGCCCCAGCTTATGGGACAATCTAACCAGAGTGCAGGGGAGCTGACACGTGTATCCCTCCACCTCCAGATGTTTAAGTTACACATCACTTCTCCCTCTCAAGAGACTGGTAGTATTCTGGCCTTAGAGGAGTGTGGCTTTAAGCTGCTGGTGAAATTATGCTGCTGAGCCTGGTGGCAGGCAGATTTGGTCCATAAAATTTCACCGTGGGAGGGCAGTGCTAATCTCACAAGCTGATTGTGGTGGGGGTTGGGGGGGCGCAGCCCTGATGTTGGGCTGCACAGTGCGGAGATGAAGCTCAGGCAGAGGCAGCAGGGGCCGTGGCTCGAGGCCCATCAGTCAGCTTGTGAGCTTGAATAAGTCATTTACCCTCTTTAGGTCAAGATTTTCAATCATAACAAAACCTATTCCAGGGCCAACATCTCTGGTGGGGATAAAACAATTAATTGGGAAGGGGCAGGGGTTGAAACAGAGTGGATACAGTGAGTATATTTTATATCACGTTTGTTCATCGATTTTATTTTGACTTTCCCTGTGTTATAGATGCCATCCAGTTTCACAGAGATTTTTGTGTTTAGGTGTTCCGAATGGTCGTTTTCTTCTCATGCCTTTTATTTCCTGCTTTAAAACAAGTTAATCAAACAGCACATGCTTGCATGTACACACAACATGCCCAATGAGGACTGAGCATTTCGAAAGGGGTGTGGCATTGAGCAGGGCTTAGCGTTGTAGACACAAAAAAACAGTTTAACTGTAATCAAGGTCATGGTTGCCGTATTTAATCTTTATGTGTTTAAATGTTTACAGGATGTTCATGTGAATTTTATGAATCCTTCTGTCTTTGTGATTCAACCATCTGCCAAAGAAAAAATTAATTTTCCCACTGAGGCAGAGGCACAGAGAGAGACTAACTTGGTAACCCTATTTAGTTGATTGAAATGCTATAGGAGCAACAGGACCTGTACCCCAAATTCTGGGGTATTTATTCTATAAAGGAACTTTCAGTCTATTCAACATGGCTAGTATTTATTATCCTCTCTTGCCTACTGTAGATCCTTGCTGGTGTCACCAGTTTGGTCTGTAGACAAAAGTGCAGAAAATGAGTTCTTTGCTGCACACAATTATCCTGCCAAGATAATGAATCTTTCCTAAAACTCTTGGATTGCTCCAGAGCAGAGCTGCTTGAGGAGGAAAGAAAAGAAGGGAAGCCTGTCTGGGAGGAAGGACAACACTAGTCAGGTGTCAGGAGTTCTGCGGAGCCCTCTGTTTATGGGATGCCAGTCCTGGCGTGTGGCCGTGGTCTAGGTTAGGGGAAGAGAAAAATCCCTGAATTGCTGTCCCTTCTTGGTTCAGAGCCCTCCTTCCCAGGATTTAGCCCGTAACCAAGACAAGTCATAGATAGACGATGACAAGTCAAGACAATTCATAGATAGACGGTGAGAGGGGCACAGTGGTGTATTTTACCCCGTGACTTTCTCACCCCTTCTCTTTCCTTCAACTTTGTCTCAAATTGCAGAACTGGGTACTCCTGGGGAAAAGCCTCCTGAGTGAGCCATCGGGGAGCTGTGCCCAGCTAAATGGGCATTTCTGAATGGTTTCCTCCAGCAGGGAATGAGGCCCCTCATTCTGCTTCTTTCTACTGTGGGCACCCAGTGTCTCCTGAAATGTGAACAGCAACAGAGCAGCTGCTCACCCTCTTAGGCAGGACCCCACCTCACCTCCATCAGCCTGGGAGATTCTAGTGGATAGTCACTCACCAAGAAGAGCACCAGACGCAACGCTCTGGCCACCTGGAGCCCTCTCTGACCAGGACTGCTTTTCCTCTCCCGGGCCCTACCAGGCCTATTAGTGGAACACACCTGGCCTCTTCTTGGGGTTGGTTTTGCACTGAGAATTTCCGGTGGAACACAGATGAGGTTGGAGCCTTTAGGTTAGTGAAGCCTTTGGATATTTTTGGCAGTATGGTTCTATCAGCATTGTAGAAAGAAGACCTAGCTTAAAAATTGCCTGAAATCTGAGGAGATGAGGTAAGAAACAAGTTACCCAGCGGATACTGCTGGCTTAGTAACCAGGTACCTAATAAATTCTTCCATGGCGACCATATGACCTTATTCTTTAGGTTTAGACACAAGGGATTTCCTTGGTTTGGTGACAGAAAGGTAAGAGTTATATTACCATCAAGGTCACCATTTGACTTTTAAGAAAAACCCATTCCCGCCGAGCATGGTCACTCATGCCTGTAATCCCAGAACTTTTGGGAGGCTGAGGCAGGAGAATTGCTTGAGCTCAGGAGCTCAAAACCAGCCTGGGCAATATAGCAAGACCTCATCTCTACTGAAATTCCAAAAACCTAGCTGGGGTTGGTAGCGTGTGTTTGTAGTCTCAGCTACTTGGGAGGGTGAGGTGAGAGGATCACTTGGGCCCACGAGGTCGAGGCTGCAGTGAGCCCTGATTGTGCCGCTGTAGCCTGGGCGACAGAGTGAGACACCATTTCAAAAAAAAAAAAAAAAAAAAGCCCTTTCCATAAAATAATTCTATGCATGAAAATAATGCAGTTGACTGTGGAATAGCTCTCTTAAGAAAAAAATTTGGTTTACAGTTTAAAATCCCTTTATAATGAACATATGGAGACCATTTTACAATTCCTCCTAGGGTCTTGGGTTTAGTCGCAGGGAGGACATGATGTAAAGTGCATTTCCGATGTGCACAAGAGCAAACTGCCCGTTTCAGTCTCTGTAAATTAGTTTGGTTTTTGTCATGCCTTAAATTCCACATAAGGGAGAGTTAGACCATCACTCATTTATTTTTCTCCCTCTGGACCTTCTTTGTACTATTTCAGAGCATTTTCTTGAGTTTTTAGGAGATAGAGATGTCTGGAGAGTTAAGTAGTATTTAAGGGTAATTGGTACTTGATGCAAGAGACAAAGGAGTTATGAGTAGTTCAGTCCCTCCTCCTACTCCATACTGCAAATAGCATGCAATCAGCTCCTTTTGTTATGGAAATTGACCTTCCTATAGAAGCCGACTCTTGGAGAATTTGTTGTATAGAATCATCCTTTGAGCGTTCTTGGAAACAGATGCCTTGTACTGTTAGTATGAAACCACCAGTAACTGTCAAAAAATATTCCATGTTGCATGAAAGTGTCTCCCGAAAATTTTCCAATAGTTGCTTTGGCCGAACTGATCTTTTGCCGAACTTGTGAATGCGTGTGGTGGTGAATCCTGGGATACTGGATCCCATCACTGGAATTGTGAACCGGGTGGAAGATTCCAGGCATTCGAAGTGATCTTGATGATGCCTTTTGGGTAGAACTTTGACAGCTGCCACTTTTCCATCCTGAGTGCCCCTGTGATGGAGGAGGCGTAGATTACAGTGTAACCCATCAAACATCACTCTGGTTACTTTTGAGCTCAGTGGAAAGCCCTTGACTTATACTGGGCGATTACTGCTGTCCTTTGAAAGAGTTTTCTCTATCCTTGGCAATATTGACCAAAAAGCTTGAATGTTCATCAGCCTCTCTTCAATCCATTCATATTTAGCGTTTTGTGTAGTTAATGATGTAGTTAGTATTTGTTTGTCTCAGAAAGTAATATGCATTCATGATAGACAATTGGAATTGAAAAATATCAGATCAGTTCTCTAGAGTCTAATGAGAACAGTTGAGTGACAAAGGGCTCAATCACGCGGGCCAACCCCAGACAGGAGGGTTCCTAAATGGAGGAAGCCCGTGGCTAGCCCGTGGCCTCTGGATTATTTCTAGTTTCTGACAACTGCAGAAAAATGTTGTTTTCTCTGAAAATGTATGTTTATTTAACTAGGTTTCTTTTTGCTTCACAATCTGGATTCCATTCAGTCAGTTACCACTCCAATTAACTAACAATTATTTAACATTAACAGTAATTACAGACGCCAGTTAAGCGCCTACAGATGTCAACTGTTAGCTTTGTACCTAATCACTCAATGAAATGGAGAAAGTTCAACAAACATCAATTAGCCAAGCAATTAGTATGAGTTAGGAAAGAGCATGTTATCATGTGTGAGCTGATTCAATTTATTTTATTTTGGCAGTAAAATACACACAGGCAAGCAGCAATAAGTTCCTCAGATAAGATAAAACTCTATTGTTTTGCGGCTTATATAAGAATTCTTTCCTTTCCTGTGCATAAGTCAAATACACTCTCGTCTGGAATTTATTTAACAGAATTTGTCTCAATTACTCAGAAAGCACAGTCTCAGGAAGCACCTTTGGTGAATTATGAATCCAGTGACTGTACTGTATAAGGAAATGCCAGAAAACTTCAGTGGAGAAAATGATTGATTCCCACTCGAGTAATCCGCTCCGTGCATTTCGGATTTTTACCAGTTTATTCCTGACCCTCTGGTGGAACGAGTGCAACAGTGATTTTATTAATTTCATAGTGCCTGAACTTTTACTCAGCTGTCTTTTATTTAGCCCGGAGCTAACATCAAAGTATTTTACCTACTTGCCCAGTCTGTGCTTTTAAAAAGTAGAAACAGCTGTCTATTGAAGAGCCATTTCATGAATTCACCAAGGAGATTCCAGACTCTCCTGAACTCAGACGTGCTGTTCCACTCTCTTTTTTCCCCCTTCGCCTCCTCCACCCCACAGACTTGACTCCTGTCATTAGCTGAGCTTGCCTGGACTTACTGGGAGAGTGCACTCTGAGGCCTGATTGTATGAAGTGGCCCAGAAAGTGGAGATTCATTTTACCTCCAAGAGGAAAGCTGGGCATAGGAGCTGGGCCTCTGGGTCTCCTCCTACAAATGATTTCTCATCAACCCTTAAAGCCCTTGGATAGGAGTGGAAGAAACCAATCCCTCGTGGGGTGCTCTGATAGGTCTGTGTGCATCCTATGTGCAGAATTTTCCATCCGAACAAGCCTCTCAGCATGAACTGAATGTGAGAGTAGGGAAAAAGTATTCTGCCACTGGTATGGCTTGGAGTGAAGGGCCACCTTGTCCCATGTGCAGTTTCTATTATAAAGCATTTCCTTGTACACACCACGACCCCAGTACATGCTGGATCTTGACAGATGTCTTTGCTCTTCTGCATCAAGTCACTGGGTCTCTGTGAGTCTGCTTTGTCACATTTTGCTGCAGTAACAAAATAGCTCAGAGTCCTACAACAACAAAAGTCTTATGTTAGGTGTCATCTGCCAATCAGCCGCAGGTTTCCTTGTTTTTATTCTGGGATCCAGGCCAAAGGAGGAGTCCCCATCGTGGTTATTCGGCTGGTAAAGGGGAAAAGAGCAGAGACAGAAACAGAGAATGCCTCCACTTGGAGGTGGGTGTGGCATTTCAAAAAATCTCATTGGCCAGAGAAAGTCACATGACCAAGCCTGCCATCAGTGGAGTAGGAAGTAAACTCCTACAGGGAGGAGCACAAGAGAAGAGGGATCCACAGGGATCCACAGGACCTTGGAAGGAAGGGAAAGCAAACCCTGCATGGGTAATGCTATCTGCCACAGGCCCATCCCAGAAACCTAACAAATCAGGAGCTGTTGCCTCTTACTGTGTTAATGCAAATGGGATGGAGGGTGGCTTGCATAGCTTTGATGATCTCCGTAGGCTTTTCTGTTAGAGACCTGGTTCCCTAATAGCCATTTGGTTGGAGTTTATATTAAGTTAGATCTGATAAGTTGTCAAGAAATTAAATGCTTTCTTATTGTTTATCTGGATTAACTTATTGCTGGCTTGGAAGGACTTATGGAAAAGTTGCCCCAGAGTGCAGAAATGTCTTCAGTGATTTGCAAAGAATAATTGTTGGACCGGCCAGATGTTTAGACTCTGCATAATTAACCTGAGGAAGCATGATTGCTGTAAAACTTTACTGCAAAATAGTATGCGTTGTCATGGTTACCTTGAACATGGGCTTTGCATTTAAGATTCTCACAGACACTGCTTTGAATCTCAGTGCTTTGAAGACGCTTACTAGCTGTGGAACTTTGGGCTAGTTAAAACACCTTAGAACCAATTTTTCCTTCTGTAAAATGGGAATAACCAAACCCATCTCTTACAGGTGCTGTGAGGATGAAACGAGGCAATGTATAGAAAATGCTTAGCCTACCTTGTACCATATTTTGATCTAATGATACAGTGGGCTAAGTATTTTACATACATTCTATCCCCTAATCTTCACAGCAGCTCTTAATTTAGAAAAGAATTTAGAAATAGCATCTGCATTTTATAGGCAGGGAAACTGAAGTTAGATATGAATAGCTAGCATTTATTGAGGACTTTCTTTTTGCTAGGTATTGTTCACTTTATATGTAATTCACTCATTTTTTAAGTGAGTAAACTGAGGCTCAGAAATGAGGCAACTTGTCCAAGGTCGCGCAGCTAGTAAATGGTGGAGCTCGGTCCAGCTGACTCCTAGACGTGCTCATAGCAGTCATACTGTGCTAGGCTCTGGGGATATGGCAGAGAATAGAAAGGAGGAGGATCTCTGTCCTTCCTGAGGGAGACACAAAGCGGGATGGTAAAAATTTGGATTGGGGGAAACTGGGTTCTATGGGAAGACACTGGCAGGAACCCTCAACAAGGGCTTCCCTAGGGCTTTTCCTCCCATACCTTCCCAAAGTATTTAATCTTCTCATAAAACATAAGGTCCCGGAGGTTCTCATCCAGGACTTCTCCAGGATGTCAACCATTATCCCATCACCTGTGGCCAGAGTCGCCATAGTTACTGCAGCGCAGCGGGGCTCAGCTTAAGGCACCTCCAGTTTCCTCGCTCTTCCATGCCCATTCTTGTGCCTTTGCATGAACTGATCTTTACTTTTCAGCCAGATTTTATTAGAAATGATTTAGGAATTTCAAGCAGGGGCATTTCCCTAGCAACCGATGACATAAGCACAAGGCCCAAATCTGTGCTGTTAACAGGGAATGGCGTTCTGTGGGCTCCGATCTGCGTCTCTGACCCTCGTAAACCTTGTCTTCTAAAGGAGGAGGCTGAGAGCACATCATTGCTTTTCTAAGAGTCCTTTTGAAGAGGGAAATGTCTCAAGTGTGCCCGTTAATAGACTGATGTGGGAGGCAGTTATATTTGGATGCCTTTAAAAGCCACTTGGAAAACATTTTCCCCCTCTTATCTATCACCTTTCACATCTCTCAGCAGAGTAACACTAAAACCTAATTTTAGCCAAGATTACATCATTTTCTCATTCTCTGTTTATAGCTGGGAAAGGTTTTTCCATAGTAAAGCTCCTCTCCCCGAAAACCCAGCTCCTCCGCAGGACCTCTTGGGCTTCTGTGAAGGCTTCTTTATCCATAAAGTTTAGTTTGACAAGGAGTCTTCTGAAAGCAGATTGGTCAGCTGTTAAAGAAATGACATCAGTGGTGATTCCATTGATTCCTTCAATTGGCTTAAGGTGGAAACCATATTGAAATGAATTCTTTTCATTCACATATTATTGAGCCCCAACCATGGAACAGGATCTGGAGGTAACAACACTGAATAATAGATGACACCCACCTGACCAGAAGAGTAAAAGAGTTTAAATGTATTTTGAAATGTTTTTCAAGTGGTATAATAGCAAACTCACTAATTAAAAAAAAAAAATAGCCTTAAGACTTTCTTAGGTGGAAAAGCTTATCTGAGGGGAGCCCCGAAGGGTCAGCAGACCAAAAATTGAACAGCCCTCAAACTGCAGAATTATGTCTCGCATTTAGAGAGCCCCAGAATCTGCCAGCTTGTGCTCATCGTTAGACTAAAACCTACCCCTTTGAGTTTTCCATTTTAAAAATTGATGCTATTGTTATATGAGTTAATTAAGCTATTGCAAAGGTTTTTGGCAGTGCCATAAAGATCTGTACATCACCTATCAATACAGTCCACTTTTTTCACATTTCTTCAGTTAGATTTTATTGTTTAAATACTTTTTTTTTTTTTGAGACCGAGTCTCACCTCATTGCCCAGGCTGGAGTGCAGTGGCACCGCCTCGGCTCACTGCAACCTCTGCCTCCCAGGTTCAAGCGATTCTCCTGCCTCAGCCTCCCGAGTATCTGGGATTACAAGTGCCCGCCACCACGCCTGGCTAATTTTTTGTATTTGTAGTAGAAACGGGGTTTCACCATGTTGGCCAGGCTGGTCTTGAACTCCTGACCTCGTGATCCGCTCACCTCGGCCTCCCAAAGCACTGGGATTACAGGCGTGAGCCACCGTACCCGGCCTTGTTGTTTAAATTCTTACCAGGTTGGCCCACCGCAAGGAGGTGGCAGGAGGGAAGCCCCATGCTCAAGCCTGAGCAAGATTATTTGTAAAGTTGAGCAGATCACTCCATTTGACTTGCTTTTCTCATGGGTATCATGAGAAACTGGGGGGTGGCCTCCAAGACTCCTTGTGAATCTAAAGGCCAAAGTTTGTGTTAGAAATATTCTAGGGCCAGCCAGCACAGTGGCTCACGCCTATAATCCCAGCACTCTGGGAGGCTGAGGCGGGCGGATCACTTGAGGTCAGGAGTTGGAGACCAGCCTGGCCAACATGGCAAAACCCCATCTCTACTAAAAATACAAAAATGAGGTGGGCATGGTGGCACACGCCTGTAATCCCAGCTGCTCGGGAGACTGAGGCACGAGAATGGCTTGAGCCCAGGAGGTGGAGGTTGCAGTGAGCGGAGATAGGTGCTACCACACTCCAGCCTAGGCAATAGAGCAAGATTCTGTCTGGAAAAATATTTACATATATCTTTTAGGGCCTCTCAGAACCTGACGCTTCTGCAGAGGGCACACATTTTCCCTGCTAGCTGTGAAAGAGATTCTGAACACTTAGCATTCGAAAGCAGTAGTGCCTTGTAGCCGATACCAGGACTTCAGTCCTGAACTTGTGAACAGGAATAAGCCTCTCTCCTCTTCAGGAGATTGCATCTGTGTAAGAAAGATCTTAAAGGTAAGAGGGGATTGAGCCCCGGCACAAGGGAGGAGTGGAAAAGACAGTGGCTACAATTTGAATACCAGCTGTTAAGGTATTACGATATTAACCTCCAGAATAAGAGTAACAATACAGAGTCCTCCTTCTCTGCTTGCCTGCATCTTGGGTGCTGTTAAAAGAGATGATTTATCTGCTCAGTAAATGTTTATAAAACCCCACTGTATATATAAGTACTTAGGGTTCCTTTGTACTTGACTTCTCAAGTGGAATGACTGTCATTTGGACCACTTCCTAGGCAGGGATTGCTGCAGGTTAGATGAGGGTGGGGGCAGGGGCGAGATACCAGAGAAAGTGCCCAAGAGCACCCCAGGGGCAACTGCCAGGCAGCTTCTTTTTCTATGAGATGACTCATTTTACCACCACGAATTGAAATGAGGCTTGCATGGGCCATTGTAGATAATCGAAAGAATGTCACCACCCTCCCATCTGTCTTCAGCTGTCACAGACTCACACACCAAGCATTTCATCAGAGTTCTAGTTCTTCAAGTTCATCTAGGTCTTTTTGACTGGAGCAATCTGACTTCCTACTTTTCTTTTGCTAGAAGGTGATAATAATTGCAGCTTCATTCACTCAGTGCTGCATTTGCTGTTTGTTGGTTTGTAATTTGATGCGCAGTCTTCTTGTGTCTTTGCGGGAGAGTTGGTTTTAGAGGTGGCACACACCAAAATCATGAATGGATTTAAGGAGGGAGGGGCTGAACTAATTTGATTGTTACCAAGTCCATAATGTGTTCCTTGGGAAAATTCCACTTGTCTGGACTGTGCTCCTCACTTTCTGAGATTGAGAACTGGAGAAAGGAGGAACGTCACAGACAAGACAGCGAGAAGCTTAGAAAACAAATTCCTGGATTTGGAGCAGTGTGCTCTGGTGGAATATTAGATGATAAACTACATTTTGTGGTTTTGTTTTGTGCAGTTGGCTGTAGGGGCCACATGGCCCTGTATAATGACCTCTTCCCAAGATGTTAGACATCAAATCAGTTTGATTTCTACCCCCATGGGAAGAGGAACTCCGGTTGTAAAGAGGCAGCTTGAGAATAACTGGTAAAGGGTGGCTTGCCATTTCCCCGCTGGTCTCGCCTCCCAGGAGTAACTGCTATTTGACCACATGACCCAGTTACAACCTGTTACCCCTGTGTGGCCAGGGCCTCACCCCCCCAGAGCACACCTTCGGGTCAGGCTCATGCCTGATTTGTGCCTTCTTTCCTTCTCAGGGCCCTCCAGGTTGAGGGAAGACAGCTTTACACCTCCACCTTCTGTGTTAGCTCCAGGATAAACTTGAAAACTGCCTACTCTGAGGGTTTTTTTGGCATTTTAAAAGTTAAGTCTGACTTTCCGAGCCCTCTCAGCATCCTGCCAGGTATCTTATCTTATTCAAATATCCTAATTGCTTCTGGGGCTGCACATCATCCTAGCACCTAACTGACAAAATAGACCTTCACCTGAGGGCCTCATTATGCTTTCTGCCTGTGCATCAGGCCAAAAATACCTCCACAATACCTGCTCGACATCCTTGGCTTCCAAGTGACAAACAAATAATTGGGTGAAACAAACCCTGGGCGCCGAGCAGCTGCCATCAGTGTCGGAGCACAGAAGAGTCCACGGCAGTAACAGTCACAGCGCTGCCTGGTTCATGTCAGAGCAAATCTTTGAACAGTGGGTTGTGCTGACACCAGAGAATGACAGCTTTGGAAATGGCATGCTAGTTACTGCTGCAAGTGAGGCCTCTCATGTAGACCATGACAAGCGGCTGTCATTTCCATACAGGTGAACAACTGACATCCTAGAAGGGGGAGGGCGGGAGCCACGCAGGAGGCTGTGTTTGGCAGTAGGTGGGGCCAGACTTCGGAGAGGGGTCCCAAGTACCGGTGACCCTGGCGAAAACTAGCCTAAAAACACAGTCTCTTTCCATGCCCCTTTACTCACTCCCCACTCATCTTCTCTGTTACCTCTTTGGAGTTCATCTGAGAGAGGGCTACAGAAATACAACCCAACATGCTTAAAGGATGTTTGCATTTTCACTCTGTTCCCTCCACATCTTTTCTTCTTTTTCTTTCCTTTTTTTTGAGACAGGGTCTCACTCTGTCGCCCAGGCTGGAGTGCAGTGGTGCAATCTCGGCTCACTGCAACCTCCACTTTCTGGCTCAAGTGATCCTCCAGCCTCAGCCTCCCAAGTAGGCTAGGACTACAGGCACAAGCCACCATGCCTGGCTCATTTTTTTTGTTTGTTTTTTTGTTTTTTTGCAGAGACAGGGTTTCACCACATTGCCCAGGCTGGGCTCGAACTCCTGAGCTCAAAATGACCCGCCCACCTCAGCCTCCCAAAGTGCTAGGATTACAGGCATGAGCCACCACGCCCAGTGTCCTCCACATCTTGATATGTCAGGGATTAGCTTTCCGGTCGCAATGCTTAGTTTTATAGAGGATGGAAAAGGCAAGGTTTCTGCTGATAAGGAACTCACCATGAAAAGGAATGGGTTAGATGAAATTCAGTGCAGAATTGGGTCTAGACCGGTGGTTCTCAAAGTCTCCATCAGCAATATCTGCATCCTCTGAGTGGTTGTTAGCCGTGCAGAATCTCTGCCCCACCCCAAACCTACAGAATTGGAAACTCTGGGGTAGAGTCACAACTCTGTTTTCACAAGCCTTCCAGGTAGTTCTAATGCAGACGACTGTGGTCCAGAAAAAACGAGGAAGAACATTTTGGCAGTGAGGTTTTGTAAATGCTCAGACGATCCACAGAATCACTGGGTGAAATCATACTCTATTGCACAGGGAGGTCTAGGTTCGTAGTTGGGCAGCCTTTTTTCTAGGGGGGACAGAGTCTCAATCTTTCGGCCAGGCTGGAGTGCAGTGTCACGATCTCAGCTCACTGCAGCCTCCATCTCCCGGGCTCAGGCAGTTCTCCTGCTTCAGCCTCCTGGGTTTGTTTGTTTGTTTGTAAATATCAACTTCACCTGATCTGTTCAAAGTGCCCCTGCACCTACCATTTCCAATCCTTCCACTCTCTATAGCCTTATGAACAGGCCTACTCATGTTTAGCGTGGTTCTGACAGATGCTAGGCCTGTACCTAGGGCTCTGCTCATCTGAATAGAGTTTGAAACCATGACCTTGGGCCAATGTTATGCTGTAACCAGCTGAGCTAACTTGCTCAACCGCTTCTCAAAGACAAACTGTTCCATCGAGTTCCTTCTTGGCAGGTGCTGCATCACCAATGCCGGCCTGCCATCTGTGTGAAGGGCTATCACAGCACACAACACACACACATACTGGGCAAATGTGCCGTGATTACCACTAACTATTTTGTAAACAAAGTACTGTGTTAATTCTGTTTTAAACTGCATTATCCAGGATTGTAGAACAATGGGCAGAAGTGTTTTGAAATCTTTTTTTCTTCTGTATTGAATATTAGAGTTTTAAGGCCATAAAATTAACATGTAAATTGAGTTTTCCCAAAAAATGTAAAACTCTAAGAAGTTTAAGTAAGTTACCTAAATAGTAAAGCTTTTTCAGTTGTCCTTCAAGAATAGGCATCTTCCAAAACTAGTTGTGTTAAAGTAGTGGTTCTCAAACTTTAGCCTGCATCAAAATTAGCTAGAGGACTTGTTAGGATACAGCTTGCCGGCCGGGCGCGGTGGCTCACGCCTGTAATCCCAGCACCTTGGGAGGCCGAGGCAGGTGGATCATGAGGTCAGGAGATCGAGACCATCCTGGCTAACATGGTGAAACCCCGTTTCTACTAAAAATACAAAGAAATTAGCCGGGCGTGGTGGCGGGAGCCTTGTAGTCCCAGCTACTCAGGAGGCTGAGGCAGGAGAATGGCGTGAACCCGGGAGGCAGAGTTTGCAGTGAGCCGAGATCGCGCCATTGCACTCCAGCCTGGGCAACAGAGCAAGACTCCGTCTCAAAAAAAAAAAAAAAGATACAGCTTGCGGGGCCCCACCTCCAGTGATTTCTGATTCAGCGTGTCTGGGCTAGGGCTCCAGAACTTGCATTTCAACTAACCAGGTGATACTGATGTTTCCAGTCCCCTAAGAGCACTGTGTGATCTACATGGGTTAAATTTAAATGCCTTTTTCAATAGGGAATATTTTCAGTAGGGAATATCACACCACTCAAAGGTGTGAAATGTATCTTTACATGTAAGATGAAATTGACACATGAAAGTGAATTCAATTTTATCATGAATCGGGAGCTTTTTACAAAATGAAAATTTTCAACTCTAATTCAATATAGAAAATGTAGAAATGAACCCCCATATATACCCATTACCTAGATTCATATTAAGACTTTTCTACGATTATTTTTAGGTGACAGGCTGGATAGGGCGATGTCCACCTTTTTTTTCTTTATTGCTGAAATATTTTAAAGCATGTCTCAGACTTCATATCATTTTACGACTACATACTTTAGTGCACATCTATAAAAAAGAACATTTCTTACAAAATCACATGTTGTTATCACACTAACTAAATATGCAATAATTCCTCAGTGTCATCTGAGGAATATACCCATCCATGATCTCATCTCCATGATTGTCCCACAAGGAGTCATTTTACGTGATCTGTGCACATCAGGGTACAAACAGACACACATACTGCGTGTCTTAAATCTAGAGTGCTCCACCCTCCCCAGCTTCCCATTCTTTTCAAGTCATTGACTTGTTGCAGAAACCAGGTCAGCTGTCCTGAAGACTGCCCCACATTCTGGAAGTCCTTGCGGTGTCATTTAGCTTGTTCCTCTGTCCCTCGTATTTCCTGTAAATGGAAGTTGGCCCTAAAGCTTTGATTAGATTCAGGTTAGAGTTCCTGGCAAGAAAACTTCATAGGCATTGCAACAAACCTCATGTTGCCTCACATCTGGGAACACACAGTGTCTGGGTGTCCCAGTTTTAGTGATGTCAAAATTATTCAGTTAAGTTTAGGTTGTGGCAACCTGATACTTGCATTGGCATGTTCCCCGTCAAGCTTTTATCTCATGGTCTCATCTATTGATGATGCTTGCCTGATGCAGTAATTCATTAGAGATGGCAGAGGGTGACTTTTCTAGCATTATTCCACATTTATTGGCTGAAATTCTTCAGTACAATGGCACTTTCCCTCATCAACTAGAGTTCTTTGGTTACACTCAAATATAATACAAGGAAAAAAGTAAATGCTCAATTCTCTCCTTCTAATTACATGTTTTCAGAGCAAAAAGTTGGTGCTCTACCAGGAGTTTATTAATAAGTCTGAACATTTCTCTGCATTTTTCTTACAATAAATCTAACCTATGCTTTCAGTGCATTGAGCTTTTCTTACATGGTTTGTGTTTATCAATTGGAGGGACAAAATATCTAAAAATTAGAAAGGTACTGCAAGAACAACATCGTCAAATGAGCTCATACACACTTAAGTGTGTGTGAATTTAGTCATACCTGCCCTTCATAGCTCTGTTCAAATGCCACATTCTCCAGGAAGCCCTCCTACCTTCCCAAGGTTTGAACCTTTCCTGTGGCACTTCCTGCATCCTGCCTGTCTTTTTTTCTTTTCTTTTCTTTTCTTTTCTTTTTTTTTAAGATGGTGTCTCACTCTGTCACCCAGCCTGTAGCAGTGGCATGATCTCAGCTCACTGCAACCTTCGCCTCCTGGACTCTAGTGATTCTCCTGCCTTGGCCTCCCAAGTAGCTGTGATTACAGGCGCATGCCACCACACCCAGCTAATTTTTGTATTTTTAGTAGAGATGAGGTTTCACCATGTCAGCCAGGCTGGTCTCCAACCCCTGACCTCAAGCCATCCACCTGCCCTGTCCTCCCAAAGTGCTGGGATTACAGGCATGAGCCACCACGCCCACTGCCTGCCTGTCTTTTATTGAAGTTGTAGATGTCCTCTTCCCCTTTTCTCTGAATTCTACCCCTATCCTACCCATGGTGACCCACAGGGTGCTTTGAATTAAAATGAATTAAAATATAATATCCTAAAAGTGATTTCAAACTTTGGAATTTAGGTTATATCCTGAGAATCTTAAGTGACTTGATTCAAGAAAGTAGGCAAAAGCCTGAATCATGTTTGGTCTGATCAACCCATTTGGAATTAACCGAAAATCTGATGATCCCAACTGGGTACTTTTCAGGAAAGGAGTGGGAGGCTGCCCACGTATATTGAGTGCCTACAGTGTGCCAGGGATTTTCACCTGCTGATTTATTTGATTCATACAGTAGCCTAGCCAGGTCGGTCTATTACCTGTGAGAACACTGGTGACTGGTAAGTGACAGTGAGTTCTTGCCATCTCCTGTTCTTTGCCCTTTCTCTTATACCAGCCCAGCATAAAGAGGATCGGGGGCTTCAGTTTGGTGAATTTAAAAATGTCTCTTGTTAAAGGCCGGGCACGGTGGCTCATGCCTGTAATCCCAGCACTTTGGGAGGCTGAGGTGGGTAGATCACGAGGTCAGGAGATTGAGACCATCCTGGCTAACACAGTGAAACCCCATCTCTACTAAATATACAAAAAATTAGCCGGATGTGGTGGCAGGCGCCTGTAGTCCCAGCTACTCGGGAAGCTGAGGCAGGAGAATGGCATGAACCCGGGAGGCAGAGCTTGCAGTGAGCCTAGATGGCGCCACTGCACTCCAACCTGGGTGACAGAGCGAGACTCCGTCTCAAAAAAAAAAAAAAAAAAAAGGGAAGTCTCTTGTTGACAACACAGCTTCTCATTCAGCCTGACCTGTTTGAAGTATGTCTGGGGTGGAAGATCCTGGTGATGCAGTTCCAGCCTGGGAAAACTTGAGGAGAGGTTCAGTACAGCACCATGGGCAGCAGGCTGTCAGTGTGTGTTAGATGTATTCGGTTACTTCATTTTATGGGAGATTTCATGTGATACTAAGATGTAACCTCCCACAAAATGAGATTTATAGAATTGGGTATATTTCTAATCAATAAACATCAAACTGGAAAAACTGTAAAGGCATTTCAAGTGATAGTAGTTATGGCTGGAAATCTCAGTGGAGATTTTTTTTTTTTTTTTGACTGTTTAAGCCTTGACACTTTTATTTATTTAGACACTGAGTCTCGCTCTGTCACCCAGACTGTGGTGCAGTGGCACGGTCATAGCTTACTGCAGCCTTGAACTCCTGGGCTCAAGTGATCCTCCTGCCCCAGCCTTGCGAGTAGCTAAGACTATAATAGGTGCATATATACGTGCGTGCCACCACACCTGGCTAATTTTTTAATTTTCTGTGGAGACACTGTCTTGCTATGTTGCCCAGGCTAGTCTGGAACTCCTGGCCTCAAGTGATCCTCCTATCCCAGCCTCCGAAGTAGCTGGAACTACAGGCCTGTACCACCATACCCGGCTAACTTTTTAAATATTTTTGTAGAGATGGGGTCTTGCTGTGTTGCACAGGCTGGTCTGGAACTCCTGGCCTCAGGCGATTAATCCTGTCACCCCTGCCTCTCAAAGCATCGAGCTCCTGGTGCACTTTGTAACTCACCCTTGGAGGATGTGTGTATTTATATGTGTCAGGGAGAGGAAATTGATCTCCTGAGGGGTGGGTGGAAGAGCACTTGTCCCTAGTTAATCCTTTTTTGCCTGTTCTTTAAAAAGCGTGATAGATAGGCCAACCCACTATGAGTTTTCTGGTGGCAAAAGTACCAGAAATCCCTGCTATTTATCCACTATCTGTGTAGCTTCCTCTTTGAAGCACCTCAAGCCCTCGCCAGCCTCTTCTTGTCTGTTGCTGATCTTTGGCTCTGGGTGCCAGTCAGCCTCAGGGGCGGTGCTGCCTTTTTTGGCAGAGTATCACTGTTAAGCCACTTTTTCTCTTTAAAAAATGCTACGCAGAGGTTTTTGAACCTGAAATGCAATTATTTTAAAGGCATCCTCACCACTCACTTCCCGAGTGCTCTGTTACACCCAGCGCCACCTGCCAACCACAGTGAACATCCAGCCATGTCATTTCTTCCATTCCTGCCCTGGAGTAAAGTAGATTTACTGAGCTGATGACTTGTGTGCATTTGTACATTGCAACCTTAGCTTACCTCTTGAAGCATGTAGAGCATTCATCACCCACCATTCATTCATTCACTGCCTACTCCCACCACAGCTGTTTCGTGGTCTGTCTGCTCCCTGTGCCACCCCCACCCCATCAGGTGGGCCTTTTGCAAGTGATGAAGTCACCTGTGGGGGAAGAGCTTTCCTTTCCTCTCCTCAACTCAGAAGGCCTCTTCCTCTTGCTCAAGAGGGTGCTGCTGCTTTCTGCCTCCTTCCCCGGCCGGCCTCCATAGTTAGTCCAGCATTTCCATCCTAGTTCACCTTTTCAGACATGGCCCCTCAGTCAACTCTTCCCTTTTCTCCTGGCTTTTTATTTCTCCCAGTCTCTTAAGAGTATCCTTAGCTTTAAAAACAATAACACAGAGGATGGGTGCAGTGGCTCACGCCTGTAATCCCAGCACTTTGGAGCCTGGGGCGGGCGGATCACTTGAGGTCAGGAGTTGGAGACTAGCCTGGCCAACATGGCAAAACACCGTCTCTACAAAAATACAAAATATTAGCCAGGTGTGGTAGCGCACACCTTTGATCCCAGCTACTCAGGTGGCTGAGGCACAAGAATCACTTGAACCTGGGAAGCCGTGGTTGCAGTCAACTGAGATTGCACCACTGCACTCCAGCCTGGGCGACAGGTAAGACTCTGTCTCAAAAACAAACAAACAAACAAAAAAACCCAATAACACAGAAATGCAAACAACAGATCTAGCCCTGCTGCTTCGTCATATACTTCAAACAAAGAAACCTTTTTTGATACCTTTTTCTCATTCCCCCTTTGTATAAAATACCTTGCATTGGTATATCTTTTTGGTGATAATTAAGGTGACTATGTAACTTACTCTCCAGGCCTGGACACTTTTGAGAGTGAAATCGACTGTTTCTTCATCATTATCCCGGGACAACAGGCCTCACCCTGGACTGTCCATGTAAACCAGGGCATATAATCACCCAAGTGATCATCCAAGGTTTTTCAGTTTGTCAGAGTGGTTCAATCCACTCGTGATGATACTGCCATTTATTGAGTACTTACTATGAGATGAGCCTTGTTCTGATCACTTGGATTAACCCATGGAACCCTCACAGTGCCCTTTTGAGGTAGATGGTATTAACACCGTTTTGACTGTGAGGAAACTAAGGCTGAACAAGTTGCCCAAGGTTACACACCTAGTTATGTCCTCCACACTCACCCCATGCTACATCAGCCCCCAAGGTCACCATCCATATCTCCCCTGAGCTGTTAGCAGAGATTTCTAAATGTCTGCTCAATTAAAAGGAGTGTACACTGTAAACAAGAGTATCGCCTTCCAAAGTAAGCGTTTAGGGTTGCCTGGTTGTCAAGGGCTCAATAACAGGAGTGAAGTACTTAATTCTTCTCTCAAATAGTATGTGGAGCCGGCTCGGAACAAGCAGGGCTTCCCCTATCACTAATATTCTCTAAAACACACTCCCCACCCCACCCCCCCCGAAATGGAGTCTCACTCTGTCGCTCAGGCTGGAGTGCAGTGGCTCTGTCTCCACTCACTGCAACCTCTGCTGCCCTGACTCAAACGATTCTCCTGCCTCAGCCTCCCGAGTAGGTGGGATTACAGGCTCCTGCCACCATGCCCAGCTAATTTATGTATTTTTAGTAGAGACTGGGTTTCACCATATTGGCCAAGCTGGTCGTGAACTCCTGACCTTGTGATCCACCCGCCTCGGCCTCCCAAAGTGCTGCGATTACAGGCGTGAACCACCGCGCCCGGCCAAGACACACATTTTTAAAACAAAGAAATGGAAAAGTCTAGACTCTAAGCTGGTTACACCCCACACAGTGAAATTCTGGTTATTTGTTTCTGCTGATTTTTCTCATCTCACCGGTTTCTCATTCCCGAAGGTAATTTAGGATGATGTTACTTAAGAACTGGAGTTAACTTAGTGACCAGATATTAAGCCATGAATTTCTTGGTCTTCCTAGGAATGGGAATTTTACACAAGTACAAGCATCTCTTTTGAGAACTTAGGCCTCTCGCAGATCTCTAGCCTGACGTCTCATTTGTATCTCTTTTCTTTCCCTTGCTGTTGCTGTTCTTCTTCCCCTACTTTAAAAAGCCTTTCCTGCCAAAATCTGAATCGTTACTCCACGGAGTTTATTATTTAGGCAGATCTGAAGATCAACACGAAGTCTTTTTGTTGTTGTTTTCTTGTATTTTTTTTTTAATGCCACCAGGGTGACAGGAAGATTTACTGAAAGCTGAACTTATTTTGTTTGCTCTAATATTCACAAGCCTCAAGAGTTTAAGGAAGTGGTAAGTACACCCGCTGACTCGGGGAATACTGTTAGGGTATGAGCATAAAGTTATCCACACTGGTCTCCAAATCGCAGGCGTCAATCTGTAGGGATTATGCAGCGGGGGAAGAAGGTGGCTATTACCCAGAAGAGAGCTGCTTGAGAGCTTTTCAGCATTCTTCCCCAGGGGCACGGAGCATCTTCTCTTCATGTTCCTACAAAGTGTTATGGAGAGGAAAGTAGTTGGTAGGGATCTTTTTATTGTACATATGTTTTAACACACACACCCCTTTCTTTCAGCTCTGGTTCCCTCTAAAAAGGTCCTGTTCTCATCCTGGCCACCAGACTTCTTCCACCAGGGGTCCCTTCTCTCTTTCTTTGTCACCAGGCCAAGTTTGTTAACCATCTTCAGAATTACAGGACTTTAGTAGCTGAGGAATTCCTTTTAAAGTGGTTCCAAACTCAGCACCTTTAGGCAACACAGCGCATTGTTCTGCTTTGTTAAGAGAAGCTTGTTTTGAAGAGCTAGGAAAATGAGTTCAAGCTCAGATTTCTCTGGGTAGAAAGGGTATCCCATATCAGATGATGATGTGAAGAAGCAGATTGTGAGCTGTAAAGTGAAAAGGTCTTAAACACGAGAGATAAGCAAAGGAGTGTGTATTTTAGGTAACATACAAACACAAGGGAAACAGACCTCTGGCATCTCATCGCATCTATAAATCTGGATGATTTCAGGCAAAAATGAAAACATTTGCTTTTCTTCAATCTTGGGAATTTCTAAAACATTGAGTTTTTTAATAATAATAATAATAATAGCACCATTTGCTGAGCCCCAAATATATGTCTTCTGCTCTACTGGGCTCCTGATATACGTTCTCTCTAGTGGGCCCAGGACCTGCAAGGCTGGTATTGTTACTGCTGTATAGAGGTTCAAGGAGATGACATGCCAGAGGCCACACGACTGACGTGTGTGACAGCCAGAATTTCATTCTTTTGTGTGTGTGTGTGTGTGTGTGTGTGTGTGTTTCCGATGGAGTCTCACTCTTGTTGCCCAGGCTGGAGTGCAATGGCATGATCTCAGCTCACTGCAACCTCTGCCTCCTGGGTTCAAGCTGTTCTCCTGCCTCAGCCTCCCGAGTAGCTGGGATTACAGGCACCTGCCACAACGCCTGGCTAATTTTTTGTACTTTTAGTAGAGACCGGTTTTCACCATGTTGGCCGGGCTGGTCTCAAACTCCTGACCTCAGGTGATCCACCCACCTTCTTTTGTCAATTTATCCAGTGATCAGGTATTTGAGTGCCTACCTGACATTGTCTGAGAGACAGTGGACACTGAGATGTTGTACATAGCTTTGCTTGTAGCAGTTCATGACCTGCTACTGGGCTAGTCAGATATTGACCCTGAGTCTATTGGACCGTAGCTCACTTTCTTTTTATGTTGCAAAATTGCAAACCTGTAGAAATGTTGGAAGAACAGTATGACAAACACCCATGTACCCTTCACCTAGATCCACTGTTCTTAACATTTTTCTACATTTGCTTTAGCTCTCTTTTTTTTAGATAAGTCATTTCAATGTTAAAAGTATCATGATGCTTCAGTATTCATCTGCTGCACTTTCTGCATAATCTCATACCATTATCATACCTCCAAAAGTTAGCTGTGATTCTGTAATGTTATCTAGGATATAATTCATATTGAACTTTCCTTGCTTGTTTCCAAAGTGTGCTTTTTCACAAAATAGTGAGCTTTTTTTTTTTCTTTCATTTTTGAATCCAGGATTCAATGAAGACCACACCTTTTTGGTTGATACGTCTCTTTGACCTCTTGAAATTAAATATAGCCCCCAGTCCCGGCCCCAACCCCTTTTAAAATCTTTAAATGACATCAGCAGTTTAAAGAGCCCAGGCTGGTTGTCTTTTAGGAAATCCTACTTTGTGAATTTCCTCATGGTGGGGTTTGTTACCCGATTATTTTTTAATTAAAAAAAAAATTCCATTTTCAGTCTGTGTTCACACTGCTTTATGAGTCCAGTTTGCTTAGATTTTTTGTGGGGGTACTTAGATGTAGCTGCTTTGGGAAGAGGGACACGTGGAAAATATAGAGGGAGATGGGGAATATTTAGTTCAGCATTTTATATGCTATAAATAATTATAGCTGTATAGTCAAATGAGCTTTTAGAGCTCTGGATTCCATTGGAATTTAAGGATTTTTCTCTTCCCCTCTTTTCTTGTAGAGATTAGTTTGTTGCCAACAACCCTGGAACTGGCGAACTGCTTAAGGCATAATGTTTTCATTAAGAAAGGATTTAACTAATTAGATTTGACTAGCAAGCTGACAGGTTAATCAATAAGGGAAGTGGGGCTCAGCACCCCTTAAGTTGGGAGTCTCCATTAAGTCATTATGATGTCTGCTAAAACATTCTTCTTCACAATGATTCTTAAGAATTTTTACGTGAATCCCTCTAATAAATGTTAGAAAATCCTGTCCCTTTCAAATTCCGTAAAGATCTGTATTGTGTTCATGTATTTCAGATTCAAACTGTTGAGTATTTTAGGGAGCCTCGCAATGTCAGACAGGCCCTTAAATATTGTCTTATTTTTACTTTTGAAGACCCAGTGGGCCTGTTCATCCTTTGTCATGTTACTTCAGCTTTTACAAACTAACTTCACTGCAGTTTATTATTTAAATTTAATTTGTTCCCAGATAAACCTGAATGTTGATTAAAACCAGTAATTTGGTTAAGTGTCAGAATTAGAAGAAGGATGTGGAAAGTGACGAGTCGGGCATAGGAGTAGAGAACGTGAGCTTCTTGAGTCACCTGCAATGGGTGGTGTTTTATAATGCTCTTTTCCCTAATCATGTTAATCAGGAGATTTTCCTTTTGGAACTCCTGGCTGAAAGCTTCTTAGTTTACACACATGTTCCTCCAGGATGAACGCTGAAAATAACTTTTTCGGTTTTGTTTGTTTGTTTGTTTGTTTGTTTTCCTCTATACAACCCCTTGCAATTGCTTTGGTTTAGAACACCTTTGGGTTCTAAGTTTCATGGTTGTTCTGGGAGACACCACATTCACCCTCTCAACCCAAGACCTTGAAGATGGGAGGTTTTTCGGACCTCATCATAGACCTCCAAGGGCACTTGGAAGCTCAGAGAGGCCAAACTGCCCCAGGACCAGTGGGCTGGCAAATGGCACACCTGGATTTGGCAGAAAGCCCCTAGAGCCTGCACTCTTAGCCACTCTGTTAAAGGAGCTCTTCTTTTTGAGTCAGACAGACAGCAGGAAGCGCCCGCTGTACAGATTGTCAAGTGCATAGTGCTTGGAGGCATTTGAAGGAAGTAAAAGGCTCTATTTTTTTCCCCAGAGAAACTGTTTTAATTTACCTTTCTGAGTTGTAGAGAAAAATACTCGCGTAGCTCTGCTCTTATTTATGTATTTTCAATAAAACAAACTTGTGTATTTGGGTTTTAGTTTAACAGGTCATTGGCCCACATGTAAAGCTGATTTGTTAGGAGTCATTACCTAGAAAATAAAATTCTGAAATAAAGATCAAGTATTCCGGAAACTAACGTTTTGTTTATAGACCTTTGCAAGTATACATGTAGACTTTTTGAGAATTTGAGAAGGGTTTTTGAGACAGAGTCTGGGTCTGTCACCCAGGCTGGAGTGCAGTGGTGCGATCACCACTCACTGCAAGCTCCACCTCCCGGTTCAAGCAATTCTCCTGCCTCAGCCTCCCGAGTAGCTGGGATTATGGGCACCCGCCACCACACCTGGCTAATTTTTGTGTTTTTAGTAGAGATGGGGTTTCGCCATGTTGGCAAGGCTGGTCTCAAACTCCTGGCCTCAGGTGATCCGCCTGCCTCGGCCTCTCAAAGTGTTGGGATTACAGGCGTGAGCCACTCCATTTGGCTGAGGACTTCTTTTATAAATGAAAATGTGGCTGTGATTTTGCAGGCGCATATATACCTTTAGGTGTTTTCAGTTACTTTCATATGTGCTTATCAGCAATTTGATTCCATATTTGATTTATAACCCTGCAGGTGTAGAAAACTAATATTATAACTAGATTCTCTGTTTTATAGTAAGCTTATCAAAAATCAAGGCATAGTGAGAATTAAAACATCAGTTTATTTTTGGAAGAATGATTTTATTTTCATCCTGACTTTTGAGACAGAGTCTCGCTTTGTCGCCCAGGCTGGAGTGCAGTGGCGTGATCTTGGCTCACTGCAAGCTCCACCTCCTCGGTTCACACCATTGTCCTGCCTCAGCCTCCCGAGTAGCTGTGACTACAGGCGTCTACCACCACGCCCGGCTAATTTTTTGTATTTTTTAGTACAGACAGGGTTTTACCGTGTTAGTCAGGATGGTCTCGATCTCCTGACCTTGTGGTCCGCCTGCCTCGGCCTCCCAAAGTGCTGGGATTACAGGCGTGAGCCACCGCGCCCGGCCTCATCCTGACATTCTTTATGTGTTAGGTGCTAAGGTGATAGCATACTGCTAAAACTAGATTAGTAGTACTTAAGCTAGAGGGATCTTTTCAATAATTCCATACATTAAACAATTTACTGTCTCCATTACAAGGTGTACCATTGACTTAATACTGGTTTTTTGGGGAGGGAGTGAGTTTGAGAAACACTAGGACGTTAAAAACTGCTATGTTGATTGCAGGATGTCTGGATTTCAGAAACGTTAGCACGTGCTTGTGCAGGGGTGGGAGAGGGAGAACGTGTGTCTTAGAAATGAAGAACTATGGTACATTTATGTAGGATATGATATCACATTTTATAATTTGTCTGCTTAAACAATGATTTACAGATCTTTTGAGAAAGGAGAGCAAGGAGGTTGGGCCTTTTAGTAAGACAGAAAAATGACCTTCCATTTAAGACTTAGACAAATTAAATTGGACTTTGAAAGTGGTTTACCCTTTTCCTCTCGGGTAAATCTCGGAAGTGAGTGCCCTGGCTGAACATGAGGGAAGGTCCATTGTCAGCACCCTGAAAGCCTGTTTGAAATGTCATCAACTTGGAGCATTCATTGGCAGCGACTATCAACAGCCCATTTTAAAAGGATGCCTTGGGTAGAATGGAAATTACAGTGGCCGGCCGTTAATCCTTTTTAATAAGGGCAACTGTTGAGGAGAATTATGTTGTAAGAATGAATGAAATGTGGGAGCAACTCTAGTCCCCATGTTCTGTCGTGACTGTCAACACCAAATGTATTTTCATTTTTGCAACTGCCTAAGGATTTTCCATTTAACAAACTTACATGACAAATGGGAAAGCAGTGGCATTCCCTGAGAGTCCAAAATCTGGTTTGGCTCTGCCGTTAGCACATTTGCCTGCAGGGATTGATGTATCTGATTGAAGAATGTTGAGTTCAGCCAAGAGTTAAGGTTAAGGTCCTTCTATTTGTTTTGGGTCAGTTCCTACAGGTAGAGAATTTGAAAGCCCTGAAGTGGTTTCATTGCCCCTAGTAGAGACAAATGGCCAAATGTAATAAAAATAGACAGTGCTGTCCTTAATTGTCCTCCCCTTTATATAAAGGACCTGGGAGGTGGATCACCTGAGGTCAGGAGTTTGAGACCAGCGTGGGTGGTGGGCGCCTGTAGTCCCAGCTACTCGGGAGGCTGAGGCAGGGGAATTGCTTGAACCTGGGACATGGAGGTTGCAGTGAGCAGAGATCGTGCCACTGCACTCCAGCCTGGGGGACAGAGTGAGGCTCCATTTCAAAAAAAAAAAAAAAAAGGACCTGGGAGAAGGGAAGGCTAGAGGGCTAGAGCCAGTTTGTATTTTATTAGGGGTCAGGATTTACTATGTTAAGTTTTAGGATGTGAATCTGGAATTTTCTTTTTTTTCATGTTTTAAGAAGAGAATAGAAAGATGATGGAAGATATTTGACACCTGAAATGCTACCTCTCAACACATTAGAAGTTTTTATATAGAGACAATGGATGTGTTTATTAGAAATCTTTATTTACTCATAAAGGAAATCTCTCAAGGAATATTTTGCTGTCATACCATACATATATTTGAATGAGAAATGGCGTTTCTTAAAAAAAAAAAAATTACCTCATTGACTCATTTCCACCACATATTTGAACTAATGAATTGCTGTATGGAAATATACTAAACAACTTACAGACATCCTATCGTCGTATATGTGATATAAACGTCAACATTTCCTATCAAAATGGCATCTGATGTTGGCCCTCTTAAAGTTCTGTGGCTTAAAATACTAACAGTAGGAGGAAAATAAACAGAGACCAAAATGCAAACTCAACAATGAGTAAAAATACCACAGTACAAGTGGAACCTTCTATAATTCTGTATCCCAGAATTTTTGAGAAGAGAAGATAACATCTTAAGCATTAAGAAATCCCAAGACCCTGTCCAGCTTATTGCTGTTGGAGAGCCCCAAGACCCTTTAATCCTCCAGTTTAGAGGATCATATTGTCAAGTCAGAGAGGCTTAAACACAATAGCATCTTCTGGAACCCTAGTGACCTGTATTGAGAGTGGATCTGGCGCTTTTGTTCTTTTGAGAGGCAGGTGTAAAGGATAACACACGGGATTATCTTATTTTAAAGCATCTAAAAGCCAATCCCATCCCCCTTCCTCATTCTCTTTCCTCTCAGCTTTGAGAGTCTTTGATCAGGTAAATTCTAAAGGCAGACGCTAGTGAAGAGTAGGTAGGTAGGCTTGTGTTTTCACTTCTCCGTGCCAGCTTTCTGTCCTCACCCTCCTCGTCAGTTAGCACTGATGAATGTGTAGAATTAGTGAAGGCTGGGTATTAACATTGGTAATGTAACTTTCAGAACCTCTGCAGTGTCTAAGGGGAGGAAGGTTATTTCCACCCCACCTCGTGAGAATTCAAAGGTAGCTTTCCGATTGTGATCAGGTTAAACAATTCCCTCCAGGCCAGCGTGTGGGAACCTGCACATTCCTACCAAAGCAACGGTAATTGTACACAAGTGTGTTTTCAGATTTCTGTCATAGCAAGCAAAGGGACCACAGCCGTGTTTGTTAGAGCCCCAAATGCCTGTTTGCCACAGGGCTGGGTTTTTTTTGTTTGTTTTGAGATGGAGTTTCGCTCTTGTTGCCCAGGCTGGAGTGCAATGGTGCAATCTTGGTTCACTGCAACCTCTACCTCCTGGGTTCAAGTGATTCTCCTGCCACAGCCTCTCAAGTAACTGGGATTACAGGCATGCATCACCACACCTGGCTAATTTTTGTACTTAGTAGAGATGGGGTTTCAACATGTTGGCCAGGCTGGTCTCGAACTCCTGATCTCAGGCGATCTGCCTGCCTCAGCCTCCCAAAGTGCTGGGATTACAGGCATGAACCACTGTGCCAGGCCAGGCTGTTTTTAAAACTTATGTTTCAGAGGTTAAAAATTTGTCTTAAGATAAAAAGACTTTCTTAATCACCTAATGTATTCCAGGATCTATGTCTTGGTTTTATAAGACAGGCTGGCAGTAAATTTCAGACCTGACCTAACAAGTTAAAATCCTACTCCTGGGCAGAAGTCTTCTGTGTTAGTGACAATGTGGAAATGAAGGAAGGCTTCCATTTGTGGATAAGTGTGATTGGACAAAGGCCAGGATCTGCAGGTAATACAGTGGAGGAAACTTAGCAGGACCTGATTGTTCAGATTCTTCTATGTTCCCCTCCTCTGGGAATAGGGAGGGCACCTCTCAAATGATGGTTTTATGGTGTATTTCAGGGGAAGGTTAGAAAATCCTTTCTAAATTTTATGACCTGCTTTGGGGAAAGAAGGGTGGGAAGGTGAGAGTGACCTGCTGCTACTGCTGTTTTCTCAAATCCCAACAGGCCGTGTTTTAGGGTAGTATGTCCTGAAGCACATCGCTTATAGAAACAAATAAAAAAATTGTTTGCTTTGTGATGCTGTCCTGATCTGTGGATCTTAATTGCTATTACTCTGAGATTTTCTTAAAGCATATAATTCTTTTTAAATGCTTTATGCCAGCCAAAGTTAGAAGAGAATCCTAAACTTATCCTTAAAGTGCAGGATTATCATGGTTTTTGTAGTGCAGCATTATGTGGTTGGAAAACTAGGTCAGAAAGACCCTTACCAGGTTGAGTTCCTCCAAGCAATTTCAAAGTCCATCTGGAGGCCGGGCATGGTGGTGGCTCATGCCTGTAATCTCAGCATTTTGGGAGGCCGACACGGGTGGGTCACCTGAGATCAGGAGTTCGAGACCAACCTGGCCAACATGGCGAAACCCTGTCTCTACTAAAATATAAAAATCAGCTGGGCATGGTGGCGGGCGCCTGTAGTCCCAGCTACTTGGGAGGCTAAGGCAGGAAAATCACTTGAACCTGGGAGGTGGAGATTGCAGTGAGCCGTGATTGTGCCACTGCACTCCAGCCTGGGAGACAGAGTGAGACTCTGTCTCAAAAAAAAAAAAAAAAAAAAAAAAAAAGTTCATCTGGAGGCAGCACCGTGCAAGTTGTGCCTTTGACCATTTTCCCAATTGGTGATTCTACCAGTGAGAGAGAAATTCACGTCTTGTATTTTTGTGTGTGTGGCCTGAGTAAGAGTGCCAAGGCAGCCTGCATTCTTAACTGATCCATTAACTTTCTTCCTCCACAGATCGTTTCCTTAACAATGCTCCCGATTAGAAGAAATGTCTCCTCTCCTCCCAGTTACTCAGTGAACAGCGCTCTCTCCCAAGGGGCCACATGAAAGGGAAACCCAGGCACCACCTCCGGGCAGGATTAGCAGCCTGGGAGGAGCCACTTTCTGTTCTTTGTGAAAGCTAGAGCTGCTCTGCTCTTGAGAACAGCCATTTACAAAATGGGGCGAAAACGACGGCCACAACCTCCATCACTCTTTTTCTCCTGGTGCTTTCCAGAGCCTTTGGAGACCTGCGCCGGGGGTGGGGCTTGGAGCTTCCGTGCCGATGGTTAAAGGTACCATGGCTGGGCCAGTGCGGACCCCGGTGCTGTTCCCCACTACTCCTCTGCCTCTCTCCACTTCCCAGTTCCTTCCTGGTCAGGAGCCCAGCAGCCCCAAAGACTGGTAATAGCCTGGCCTGTACCAGATGCCCTGTTACTTCCCCAGGGGCCTCCTCCTTCCCACACTTCATGATGCCCAGTTTCTGTTGTTTTCTTTCCAGGAACGTGTCCCTACCTGGAATCCCCAGGGGGGCTTCCATGTTCCATTAGAGAACTTCACATTCAACCCTCGTTTTCTGTTTTAACCAATCTTGCCAGTAAGTGGTGAGATCCTTCAGGGTAGGACCCAGGTCTTACTCTTCAGTAAACTCCTAGTTTCAGGTGTTGAAATTTGGCAGTCAGTCAGGCGTTGTTGAAATGACCAGTAATTGTTTCTGTACTGTAGGTAATAAAGCTGCGGAAATTATTCTCTTCCTGAAACCTGAAGACTTCAGAAATGTGAGGAAGCCAGGCCTCAAGTGCCCTCCTCTTTCGGATGTTAGGATAAGGTTGAGAAGTTGTTGTAATTGAATGAACTGTATAAGCACAATGTCATGAACTTCTGATTTCCTCTTGCTGAAGATCATGACACTGTTTGCCCATTGTATGTATGTATGTATGTATGTATGTATTTAGAGACGGACTCTGGCCCCGTCACCCAGGCTGGAGTGCAATGGCGCAATCTCGGCTCACTGCAACCTCTGCCTCCCGGGTTGAAGTGATTCTCTTGCCTCGGCCTACTGCGTAGCTGGGATTACAGGCACACGCCACCACGCCCGGCTAATTTTTTGTATATTTAGTAGAGATGGAGTTTCACTATGTTGGCTAGGCTGGTCTCAAACTCCTGACCTCATGATCCGCCCACCTCGGCCTCCCAAAGTGCTGGGATTACAGGTGTGAGCCACTGCACCCAGCCTGTTTGCCCGTTATTAAGCAGTAAAAGGACAACCAGTTTTTTGTTTGTTTGTTTGTTGGTTGGTTGGTTGGTTGGTTGGTTTTTGAGTTAGACTTCACAGACCATGAAATTCACTCTTTTAAGGGGTACATTTCATTGACTTTTAATATGTTCCGAGAGTTATGCAGCTATCACTACAATTAATTTTAGGACATTTTCATTCCCCCAAAGGAAACTCTCTACCCTTAGCTTCTGTACCCCTCATCCTCCCAATCCCTCAGCCCAGGCAGCCACTAATCTGCTTTCTGTCTCTGGCTTTGCCCGTTCCTGGGCACTTCATATACATGGTGTCATACAACATGTGATCTTTCGTGTCTGGCTTCTTTCACTTAGCATAATGTTTTCAAAGTTCATGTTGTGGAATATATCAGCATTTCATTTTTAATTGCCAAATAATATTCCATTGTATGGATATGCCACGTTTTGTTTATTGATTCATCAGTTGACAGACATTCAAGTTGCTACTATTTTTTGGCTACTCTGAATAATGCTGCTGTGAACATTCATGCACAGGTTTTTGTGTGGATGTAAGGTTTCATTTCAGGTATGTACCTAAGAGTGGAAGTGCTGGGTCATGTATTAGCTCTATGGTTAGCCTTTTGAGGAACTGCCAGACTGTTCTCCAAAGTGACTGCTCAGTTTTTCATTCCCACCAACAGTGTATGAGGGTTCCAGTTTCTCCATATACTTGCCAGCACTTGCTATTGTCTGTGTTTCTGTTTATAGTCGGTGTGAAGTAATATTTCATTGTGGGTTGGATTTGCAATTCCCTGAATGACTAATGATGTTGAGCATCTTTTCATGTGCTTATGGCCATTTGTATATCTTCTTTGGAGAAATGTCTACCCCACCCATTTGCCCACTGTTAAGTGGGCTATTTGTTTTTTTATTGTTGAGTTGTAATAGTTCTTTATATATTCTGGATCCTCGACCTTTACTCTCAAAATGATGTGCAAATATTTTCTCCCATTTTGTGAGTTTTCTTTTCACTTTCTTGATAGTGTCTTTTGAAGGACTTCTTTTTAAAATAAAACTAAAGACTGATCACTCATTTTATTTCACCTTTTAGTGAGTATTCATTCCAAATGATGGTCAAGAAGATACTATTTTTTTTTTTTTTTACTTTTTATTTGGAAATAATTTTAAACTTATAGGAAGGTTGCAAGAATAAGAATAGCACAAAGCTCATATATCCCCTTTACCCAGATCTTTTTTTTTTTTTTTTTTTGAGACAGAGTCTCGCTCTGTTGCCCAGGCTGGAGTGCAGTGGTGCAATCTCGGCTCACTGCAAGCTCCGCCTCCCGGGTTCACGCCATTCTCCTGCCTCAGCCTCCTGAGTAGCTGGTACTACAGGTGCCCGCCACCATGCCCGGCTAATTTTTTATATTTTTAGTAGAGACGGGGTTTCACCATGTTAGCCAGGATGGTCTCGATCTCCTGACCTTGTGATCCGCCCACCTCGGCCTCCCAGAGTGCTGGGATTACAGGCGTGGGCCACCGCGCCCAGTCTCCTTTACCCAGATCTAACTCTTAATTTGTTGCTCCATTTGGTTTCTATTTCTGTTTCTTCCTCCCCTTCCCCTCCCCCATCCCCCCTGCACAAATAGACAATTTTTTTCTGAACCACTTGAAGGTAAGATATATATCATAACCTTTTATGTCTAAGTAATTCACTGAGTATTTCCGAGGAATAAGGGTAATGTCTTTCATAACCACAGTACAGCTACCAATTGCAATAAATTTTTCACTGATGTGATGCCTTTATCTAATCAGCTCTTCAGATTCCAGGTGACAAAATGTCCTTTACGGCATTACTTTTCCCCTCCAGTATAGGATCTTGTCTAGTATCGGGTGTTGCATC
This sequence comes from Pan paniscus, assembly GCF_029289425.2. Classification (NCBI taxonomy): domain Eukaryota; kingdom Metazoa; phylum Chordata; class Mammalia; order Primates; family Hominidae; genus Pan; species Pan paniscus. The sequence continues at coordinate 85,170,958 of NC_073255.2, read as the reverse complement.
TGAGTGAAAAAATTAATGTCTATAAGGGTATTTCCTAAACACGTGATTAATAATCATACTAAAGTGTATTATGCATTACAGCTTTCAAAGTGTTTTCTTGTTTCTTTATTATTAAATATATTTATTTTTCCTCATAGCAAATACTTAGAATAGTGCTTAGGTTAGCACAGTAACTAATACTTAGATTGGTTCGTGCATCAGAATTTCTAGCAGGTCTCATCTGACCCATCTGCCCTTTAGGATTCCTCACACGGAGAAGAGGCTTCCATGTCCTGAGCACTTCCCTAGAGAAGAGGGGGTGAAGGAGATAGGGATGGAGCAGTCTACCTGTTGAGAAAGAGACAGAGAAGTGGGTATCAGTATCCGAGGTTCCTGGGTTGACCTGCAGACATCACAGGGCCAGGTCCCTTCCTTCCTAGCAGTGCTATTTGTCAAGACCCCTGTCTGTCTCCCCTGACAGAAACATTGCGGTGGTGGGTGTGGTGGGGGTGCATCCAGCATGAATTCTCCTTATCGTTTTGACTCTTCCTGTTCCCGCTTGGCTCTCATTGAACCCACTTAATCTTCTTCCTGATGAGTTGGCCCAGGCAGGCCCAGCTTTCCCTTTAACAATTTGTCATCTTATACATCACCAGATTCCAAACTCTCTCAATTCTAGCAATTCTGCTTTAGGATAAGAAAAAAGCGTGTATTATTTTTGCAAACAGGTGCAAAGCAAATTGGTAATCGTACTGAAGTACATTATGCATTGCAGTTTTTCAAGCATTTTCTTGTTTATTGTAGTTATCTGGCCTCATAACACACACTTGAGATAGACGTGGCACATGTGATCTCCATTTTGTCCACAGAGGAACTGTGGTTTAGGAGGTGGCCCCTCACCAAAGCTCACACCTGTCTTCTATGATTTTGCATCTTACGCTATTTCCACAGGGCTGTGCTTCCTAATCAGTTTGTTAATAAAACTCAGTATTGTACATTTGATAGGAATCGGTTTATACACCATTCAAGAATAGTAAACATTTACACCTTAGATTTTTAATGATCTGAGACAGCACCGAAGTATATAAAAAAGTTAGGCTCCTGAGCACTTAATTCTTCAAGGAAGGGGATGGAGGAAAATCTCTATCTGCAGAGATAATAGCAGCTTAAGGGTATCTTAAATGGGATGCTTCTCAGGACTCTTGGAGACTTAGAGCTAGTGGTGTTTAATAACCACAGTTTACATCACTCAGAGTCATGGAATAGTTCTATTACATAAACAGAGCATTTTATGGAAACTTAGAAACCCTCACTGCTGCAGGACAAATGCTGTACAAAATCGAAGATCCCAATTGTCTAGATTATTTTCCCCTAACAATTTTGTATGAAAAATTTCAAACATACCGACAAGTGAAGATCATTGTACAGTGAACAGCTTTATTCCCACCTCTTCCACTCCCACCTGTACTCTCACCACCCCCCCCACACCCCCATCTAGATTATGCAGTTGTAACATTTTTCTACGTTAGTTTTTTGGGTTTTTTTGAGACGGAGTCTCACTCTGTCACCCAGGCTAGAGTACAGTGGGGTGATCTCGGCACACTGCAACCTCCACCTCCAGGGTTCAAGTGATTCTCCTGCTTCAGCCTCCCAAGTAGCTGGAACTACAGGCGCCCGCCACCACACCCTGATAATTTTTGCATTTTTAGTAGAGATAGGGTTTCACCATGTTGACCAGGCTGGTCTCAAACTCCTGACCTCAAGTGATCCTCCTGCTTCGGCCTCCAAAAGTACTGGGATTACAGGCGTGAGCCACCACGCCTGGCCTCTACATTAGTTTTATCACATAAATCCAGGCTATTTTTGATATACTTTGTTAATAAAATCATTAAGCATCTTTGATGTTTTGGATGGAAGGGACCCTACAGTCTCTTGGTGGCTGAGTTTCCTTTTATTTTTCAGAATCCCTTTGAACCCCGGCAACATGGGACAGAGCTGAGAGCAAGGGCCTTGATTCTCATACTCAAGCCTCCCGACAGCCCGCTGCATGCGCCAGGCTTCATGTTGTACTCGTTTGTCCAGATACCATGAAAACACTGGTCGGGTGTGGTGGCTCACGCCTGTAATCCCAGCACTTAGGGAGGCCGAGGCGGGCGGATCACGAGGTCAGGAGATCAAGACCATCCTGGCTAACACAGTGAAACCCCGTCTCTAGTAAAAATACAAAAAAATTAGCTGGGCATGGTGGCCGGTGCCTGTAGTCCCAGCTACTTGGGGGGCTGAGGCAGGAGAATGGCATGAACCTGGGAAGTGGAGCTTGCAGTGAGCCAAGATCGCGCCATTGCACTCCAGCCTGGGAGACAGAGTGAGAGTCTATCTCAAAAAAAAAAGAAAAAAGAAGAAAACCTTGATAAATATCAGTATGGGGATACATTGTCCCCTCCCCCCTTTTTCACTCAGTTAAAAATCTGTCCCAGAATGAGGTTTGGCGGGACATATGGTTTGGCGTGCTTGTGGGGGCTGGCAGGGTGAGGTATGTATGGTAGTGTAGTTATCTGGCATCTTATCTGCTCACTGGAAATGTTGGGCACTGAATAGATTAGTCAGAGTTTCCAGAAATAGAAAATAAAGCCATATAATAAATGCAGAAGTCCCCTAGTTAATGTCAACTGTTGTGTGATATCTGCCCTAAGTCATTTTATTGCCTTTGTAAGATTCTTAAACTGTTTATCATTATCCCTGCCTTTTTTAAAAATGGAAGCAACATCTTCCTAAAGAGGTTGTTATGAGACATTAGAAGGCCTGCTTTCATGCCTAATAGTTATCGAAACTGAAATTCAGTATAGCAGTGTTGAAGGTGAAAGAAGGTTTGGGTACTTTTAGGTAGCAAGAGAGATAATTATAAGCTTTCAACCCAAGGTCAAGATAAATATAAATCTGGAGGAGGAAAAAAAAATAGAAATCTAGCTTCTCATTAGTAGGACAGCGTTCTCATTTTATAAGACCTTAATACCCAATAGGAAATGGCCGTCAATTCTGTTCATTTCATATTCTCACAGCCTGTCTCTCAGGTGGGAGAGCACAGCTAATTCTTAGGGTAAGTGTCCTCTTTTAGAATAAAACCTTACCAAAAGAGAGCTGAAATGGGTTGTCCCCCGAGGCTGGGAGATGTGTTTGGTTCCCTCTGCCTCACTTCGACCTTTCTGAAATCAAGAAACAAACAAAATGAAATTGACTTGGTGAAAGGATGTCAAAACGACATGGCAAATTCAGTTGGTTTGTTCAGAATTTTCTTCCTGTATTTCCTTTTTGAAGTTACAACAGTCATTCAGGAGCACGTCCAGAGGAGAAGAGCTGGGAGGGAGGACGGGTGGCTTCTAGAGTCAAGGCTGGGTTTGCCTAACCCTGACCCTCACGGGGGTGATGCGGATGTTCCGAAGAATGCATTAGCCTTTGACTTTAAGGACCGCGAGGAGAGTTTTCTTCCGAATCAAGTGAATGCGGGTGCATCACCCTGTCTTCCTCATTCCCTGTGTCAGGGAATGCATCGGTAGCCTAAATGACTTTCCCTGGAACTGAAGCATGTGTTGGCTCTACTGTGGTGCTTTAATGTTTCCTGAAATCCTCCATTTGGAGGATAGAGTGCCCAGGAGTGAGAGAATACTGTGTTATTAGAATGCTTGTTAAGAGGGAAAAAGAAAATAGAGCATTAACAGACAGGCAATGTTCCATTCCCCCGAGGAAGATTTATGTGACCTAGATGAACAGAACTACAAATCTTGGAGGGACAAGAGACTTCAGAAATGGCAAGTTCTTAGTTTGGGAGGCTAGGTATTGAAGTTTATCCAAATTAATTTGGAAGTTTAGATCAGTTGCAATCAAAATCCTTATTTGATTGACAGTGGGGATGGATAAAATGGAGTTTGGATTTGAAAATCTACATAGGAGGAGGAAGTAATAGTATATCTATTTTATTATACGTGTGTGTGTGTGTGTGTATAACTATAACAATTAGAATATCATGACACTGTTAATAGACCGTAAAGTGACAAATTACCCCAAAACAAATCCCATTTTCACATAAAAATTTAATATATGATAAAAAAGCCTTCACAAATCAAAGGGGAATGAAAGGCAAGATTATTCATCAGATGGTTAGGTCTTCATCTTACACCGGAATAAATTCAATTGAACTGAAGAGTTAAATATGTATTACAAAAAAAAAAAAGCCAGCAGAAAAATCAATAGATCATATCAATCACTCCTCTAGAAATGGACATTATGAAAAGTAGATGTCAGTATGGAAAAATACTTTTACTACCAAGTGATATAAAATGTGGATTGAAGAAAAAACGTGAAATGACTGGCATGCTTTATTGCCGGTTGGTTTAGGGGGTAGATATTTTTGTTACTTGTTTTCCAAGATCTGTGATGTGGTTGGAGTAATTAAAGAGAAATGTATTTATAATATGCATACTTTAAGGTACGTCTATTCCTACTTTTAAAAGTGGCAGATTAGTGGTTTTTAATGCATAAATTAGTTGAATGTTCATCCATCCAAAGAGGGATTTCTTCTGATAGATTGGGGTGATTAGCTGAAAGACTCAGTTCCTGGAGAAGAGAACACTAGTGGAAAATGCCCAACTGTTAGGGGAATGAGGAACAACAGTGCTGTTCACTGCATTCCTAACGCCGGCTTATCAGAGTTGTGTTTTCTGTTTCATACACTTTGGAAAGTATTGTTGCCACAAAGTGCATCTCTGCCTGTTAGAAGGATCCAGACATAGCGTAGACGGATCGTGCAATGAAGTCAGAAATAGGCTGTCCTCCTCCCAGTGAGTGACTTCCCCACCCCTTCATCCTCCTTGTAAATCACCGGCATTCCTGATCACTTTCCGTGGTTCCAGCTAGGTTAACAACAGAAGGGATCATTTCCCTCATAACAGTCTCCCTATTAGTCAAAAGTTTTACTCTCAAGTGACTAAAACGTTACTCATAACTGCTTACAAGGAGAAAAGATTTATTTTCCTTTTACTTCTTTAATGCACATCTGGTGGAGACCCTGATAAGCAGTAAGAAATGGAAAAAGCAGGGACCTAGAAAGTGAAAGTAGACAGATTTGGGTAGTGCATGCAGGCTAATTAATGATCCCAGGTGGCCTGGAGTGTTCTGGTTACATTTTCCATGGGTCCAGCCCTAGAGCAGAGACCATGGGCATCAGCCTGCCCCTTCCCATTATGTGGCTCAAGCACCACCATGTGCCAAAGGGCTGGAACGTTAGATTTCCCCACCGCTGTAACATCTGTAAATTCCATAGTCCATAGAATCAAAATGGAAGAGAACCTCACGTTTCTGATTGCCAGTCAGAAGGAATTTATTTTTTGAAACCCAGTTTGCTCTGTTATTTGTAGTGCAAGATAGAAATATCTTAACCGATTTTATCCAGTTCTTATTTAATGTCTGTGATTTTTGGAGGAAGAGACGATTGTGTCATAGGTATTTGAAATTCACAAGCCCCTCTCCCACCTAATTTTACCGAAATGTGTTGGTTTCCCCTTTCCTTAAACTCACGGCCCACAGTTACTAAATAGTTTCCAGAGTGGACTGACATGCATTTTTCTTTACAGCTCTGTCATTACTTTCTTTATTATCAGAGAGTACACAGGATATTGAAATAACCTAAAATCCAGAGAGAAGGAGGAGCCAGAGGGGTGAAGAGAAGTCCTGACCTATTTTAGAGCCCTGGGGCTTCATAGGTAACCTTGAAAATGGAAACACATCATTGTCCATTTTATTGAGGTTGTGATTAGCAGTAAAATATAATGCAGACTAATTATTATGTTGCAGCCAATTAGCAATAAAGAGAAGCATTTTAATATACAAATAATTAGATTTTAAAATTTTGGCTTTGGGAATTTACAAAGCCCTCTATTTGAAGGCTTGTACGGAAGACATTCTGAAACCAACTTTTCGTCAGATAAAGTCCACAAAGCTGAAAACTGACATGAGGAGGTATGGCCGGGTTTTCCTGCATCTCGCAGTGCAGTTAGGAGGCTTTGATACTTCATGGGCCCTTCTGCAAACTTTCCTTAGTATTAGGAAATGAAGTCTTCCAAGTCAGTCAAGTTGTAAACATGCAAAAATGCTGGGAGTGGCAGTCTCTTCAAACAAATGACCCGTTCTCACTGCAGTTTTCTCCTGGTGCTAGAACCTGTAACTCCTGAGTTGATTCTCTCCAATTGGCCAGAGAAATGGGCGTTGCTGCTGGAGCAGATGAAAAGGCTATTAAGGCTTCCTGAAGCACTTAGATTAACTAGCTTTTTTTTTTTTCTTGGAGCAAAAAGTTGGAACAAGTTTTTCTTTTTTTTACTTTTTGGACATATGACAAATGTGTATAAAGTTGTGTGTTGTGCCTGAGGAGCTGGTGAATGGAGTTGCTCTTTTGAGAGTTGCTTTTATATCATTGCTAGCTGTGAGGTACGTGGCGGGCATGAAGAGAACCAGTGTCAGTCCCTCTGCAGAAGCAGAGGCTGTGAGCTCCACTGTGAGCTGCCAAGGCCCACACTGCTGGGGGATCTTTAATGCATGGCGCAAGGCTCCTGTGCCCCAATCCCAGAGGAGCGGTGACAGTCCAGGGAAGAGAGGGGACCACGTGAGTGTTACATGTTCTTGATCACATTTCTCTCTATTGGAAAGGAGGATGTTGAAAGTTAATCATGTGGTTTTTCTAGTCACTTAAGTCCTTAACACACTGGATATACATAGTTCAAATACAAGGAAATTAACCTGGTTTCAAATGTCTTTTCCTCATTTTATGGCACATGGAATATAGAGCATATTCAAAACCCTCCCATCCCCCACTTTGTAGACAACACATCTACTCAGAAGGTTTTAACTTAACTTTCTGTATTCTGGTGATGTCCACGAGGTTTTGAGGCCTTTTTTTTTTTTTTTTTTTTTTTTTGAGAGAGAGACAGGGTCTTGCTCTGTTGCCCAGGCTGGAGCACGGTGTTGCTGTCATAGCTCACTTGCAGCCTCTACCTCTAGGGTTCAAACAATCCTCCTGCTTCAGCCTCCTGGTTAGGTGGGACCACAGGTGTGCACCACTATGCCTGGCTAATGTTTTTTATGTTTTGAAGAGACAGGGTCTCACCATGTTGCCCAGGCTGGTCTTGAACTCCTGGGCTCAAGCAATCCTCCTGCCTCAGTCTCCCGAGTAGCTTGGACTACAGTGCTCAATTCCACACCCCACTAATGTTACTTTTTTTTCCTTTTTTTTTTTTTTTTGTAGAGATGAGATCATATTATGTTGCCCAGGCCCCTCTCAAACTCCTGGCCTCAAGCGATCTTCCCACCTTGGCCTCCCAAAATGCTGATATTACAGGCATGAGCCACTGTGCCCAGTCAAATTTTTTATCTGTTTAAAAAAAAAACAAAAACCAAGTTTGGATGTTATGATGTTAGTAGTGTGTCTGGTTCTGAAGTTACAGGATAGGAGATAGAGAAAAATTGTGACCTGCCCAAAGTCTCAAAGCTAATTCTAAATAAATAAGTTGTAGAATCTTTTGTTTGGAGGACCATCTTAAAGGTGTGATCTATACTCAGCCATTTGTCTGATGTGTAAATCCTCAGTCTGTAGCTTCCCGGCCACGTGGTCACCAAGGCTGTGCTTGAACATCCCTGAGACGCCTTTCAAGGAGCACCGTTCTGTCTTTGGGCAGCTCTAATTGTTAAAAAAAAAAAAAAAAAAAAAAAAGTCTTCCTTACGTTAGGCTGAAGTCTGTTCCCCATGTAGTTGTTCCCCTTGGGGCCATGTAATACAAGTCTACTTCCTCTTACAAAAGACAGCCCTTCAAATGTTGGACAACAGCAGTATTCCCGGCCCTCCTGGCTCCCCTCCCCTCATCCACTACCAAGGAAGCATGGCTGTGAGTTTGTTCATCATCCTTTGAATGTGCTCCAACTCATGCACAGCCCCTTTAAAAGGAGGTATGCAGAACCTGATTCTCCCAGTGGAGCTTAATCAGTACCTGTCATCCCCATTTTCCCAGTGACAGATTTTTATTGAGACAGCCAACACTTGGATCGGTGTTGCTTTTGACGAATTTCAGGTTACTGCAAAGTGAATCCAAATACCAACTATTTTCAAATAAAAGAAAGGAGAGGCAAGACTTAGCAGCAGCAGGCTTTTTACAGTCCTTCAGGTTTCAATTGTGGGACCTTACACGTGGTGCTATTGCAGCTCCAATTTTGTTTTTTTCTTTTAACCCATCATTTCAGCTTGTTAAACTTTGGAGATTCATATTCTGTCATTGAGAGTTGTCCTTTCTTCCTTTGCTGCTTCAGAGGACTTAGTGATGCCTTTATTAGAGCTTTTACTACATTGCATTATGGCTCTTTATGTCTTTCCTCCTGAGTTCTGCTAGGATCATAATCATGTCTCATCATATTCCTCTTCTCTCTTCAACACTTACAGCTCATAGTAAGTGCTTAATACATTTTCATTGAATGAATGAGTCAAAAGTATTTGCTCTTCCAAATTCTGCTTATTGATAGTTTATTAATAATTATATATTATTCATGCTGTTTCAATATTTATCATACTTATTTGAATATGTAGTTATATTTATATAAAGTAATAAATGTGGGTATTTTATTAATAAATAAGTTACTTATTAAGTACATTGAAGAGGACAATGGCTAGATGCTGTTTTGCAGCCCACTAGAAACTTTCCCCTGGGCCAGGCGCAGTGGTTCATGCCTATAATCCCAGCACTTAGGGAGGCCAAGGCAGACGGATCACTTGCGGTCAGGAGTTTGAGACCAGCCTGGGCAACATGGTAAAACCCCGTCTCTACTAAAAACACAAAAATTAGCCGAGCATGGTGGCATGTACCAGTAATTCCAGCTACTTGGGAGGGTGAGGCAAGAGAATTGCTTGAACCTAGGAGGTGGAGGTTGCATTGAGCTGAGATCGCACCACCGCACTCCAGCCTGGGTGACAGAGCAAGACCCTGTCTCAAAAAATAAAAAAAAAAAAAAGAAACTTTTCCCTGGGATGACTGTTGATCTGTTCTTTGACATTCTTTTTAAGAAAAGGTTTATTTTATCAGGAATTTCCCTAATTTTATAGTCAGTTCTGTTACAACGCTACATACAGTTTCCTTAAAATCACCATGCTGTTCACAGTGGTACAAATGAAGCCATAAGACTTATGGGAAAAATGGGATTAGGGACCAAAAATTTTTCACTGACGGAAAAAAAAAAAAAAAACAGGAACCCAGTAAAAACAGTAACTTAGTTTTACACATGCTAAATGGTTAAGAAATAAATAGGCCGGGCGCGGTGGCTTACGCCTGTAATTCCAGCACTTTGGGAGGCTGAGGCAGGTGGATCATCTGAGGTCAGGAGTTTGAGACCAGCTTGACCAACATGGAGAAACCCCGTCTCTACTAAAAATACAAAATTATCCGGGCGTGGTGGCACATGCCTGTAATCCCAGCTACTTAGGAGGCTGAGGCAGGAGAATTGCTTGAACCCGGGAGGCGGAGGTTGAGGTGAGCCAAGATCGTGTCATTGCACTCCAGCCTGAGCAACAAGAGTGAAACTCTATCTCAAAAAAAAAAAAAAGAAAGAAAAAAGAAAAGAAATGCTACAATAAATATGGCATCTACCTTGTAAAAAGCCTGAAGTTTGCTCATGGGAGCTGACATGAGGAGGGTTGGAGCCGGTGGTTATAGTGGCGTGGTGGAAGGTGGATTATCTGAACTTGGAAAGAAGGTTGTAACAGCAGATCTGAATGTGCTACACTCGTAGCACACACAGTCAGCTGAGGAAGGCGAGGGATGCTTGAGGCTGTATGGTTAGTGTATTCCTGTGGGCTCCGGAATGCGGCTCAGTTTTCTCCATTCACCTTGTACTTTTTGCAGACAAAATTGCACCTAAGCAAACATTACATTCACATTAGAATAAACTCACATTTCAAAGCAAGTGTCGCAGCAGCTCCTGTTTCTTTGTTGTGTTATTTGCTTGATCAGTAAAGCATCTTTTTTGTTCTTATAGTAATTCCAGGCACTGGTATATAAGGATACATAAATTATACTACCCACTCACTTTCTAAAACTCTTGGTCTTAAAGATTGGCTTATTTTTGCTAGGAGGAATGAAAGTACATGTTAAAGAGACATACTTGGCTGATCTAGCCATTTTCCAAAGTCTCCCCCCGCCAGAGGAATATCTCATAAGTCTGGTTCCTAATTACATTTAGCAGATTTCTCTAAAATCTAAAAGCTGGAGTTTGAATGGTTCTTACTTTTCAGCTAGTATCTAAAAGGTGATTCACTTAGGAGCAGCATAGAGGAGAAACTTGTATTTCACCTATCAAGTTTCTGATTTAAAAGTGAAATTTCAGCCAGGCACGGTGGCACACACCTGTAATCTCAACACTTTGGGAGGCCGAGGTGAGTGGATCACCTGAGGTCAGGAGTTCAAGACCAGCCTGACCAACATGGAGAAACCCCATCTCTACTAAAAATACAAAATTAGCCTGGCGTGGTGGCGCATGCCTGTAATCCCAGCTACTCAGGAGGGTGAGGCAGGAGAATAGCTTGAACCCGGGAGGCAGAGGTTGCAGTGAGCCGAGATCGCGCCCTTGCACTCCAGCCTGGGCAACAGGAGCGAAACTCCATCTCAAAAAGTGGAATTTCACCTCATATCATTTACATGTGTGTGATTTGATGATGGCTTTAACTGAAAATAGACTAATGCCAATAGAATCGGAGACTCTTAGAACTGGAAAGGACCACAGATATCAGGAAGCCCAAACTTCTCTCTTTTTCAGATGAAGAAACCAAGGCTCTGCGAAGTGGAGTGTTACATGCACAGTCACTTATCCAGTGGTAAAGCCAGAACTTGAATCCAGTTAATTTTGAAACTATAATATGTTGCCTCGCAAAATTGTATCATAGAAGGACATAAAATCTGTGCATTTAGGAGGAAATCTAAACTCATATTATTTCAGCTTTTTAGTCTGTTTAGTAAGGGAGTTTCACCAATTCAGTTACTACTGATAATAAGCTTCCCCTTGTTTTATTTTTGTTTCTTTAAGAAATCTGGGCCAGACACTGTGGCACACACCTGTAATCCCAGCACTTTGGGAGGCTGAGGTGGGCGGATCACATGAGGCCAGGAGTTCAAGACCAACATGGCCAACATGATGAAACCCCATCTCTACCAAGAAATACAAAAATTAGCCGGGCGTGGTGACACGCACCTGTAGTCCAAACTACTTGGGAGGCTGAGGCAGGAGAATCACTTGAACTTGGGAGGCAGAGGTTGCAGTGAGCCGAGATTGCGCCACTGTACTCCAGCCTGGCTGACAGAGGGAGACTCTGTCTCAAAAAAAAAAAAAAAACTAGTATGACACAAACTCACCAAAGTGGCTATTCCTCAGACTCTGTGCTTTATAAATTCACGTTTGTTAGGTCAGACAGAAAATTCTGTTTCTTTGTACCCAAAAAGATTTAAGCATTTGTCGTGCATTGATCTGGGGTTTTGAGGGGGAAACATCCTTGGTTATGTCTGTGGGATTTGTGGTGCCTTCTGGAGGATTAAGATGTCATTGCCTCTAGTCAGGGCATGCTCTCTTTTCCAGTTGGTGGGTCTTATTTTGTTTACATCTGCTTCCTCCCAGCATTGACAGATTTGAAATGTGTGCCTGAAGTGCACTTTTGTGCCAGGCCCATAGTTTTGACTGGGGTCCTCATGACCCATTGGCCATGGTCACTTTGCCTGGGAGCAATCATCATTTCTAGGGTATAGGAACTTGAAGCAAAGAATTTGCTGCATTTTCGAAAAGCAGGAAGGGATGGTTAAAGTGTGGATGGAGGGATAATCTCCCCCCACCCCCGCCCCAGCCCCTGTTTTGTAAGAGAGGCTATCCAACTCATGTATTTCCAGCCCCGAGTGTTGGCAAAAACATTTTCATATTGTTCTCACTTTTCTGACTGAGTCCAAAAAGTTCCTGGGAAACAGGTTTTATTTTTCCTCGGGGGATGTTTGGATTTGAAAACACCAAATTTCAACTGCAATCGTTTGTCCAAGTGTGGTGTTGAAAGTACTGTCTAGATCTGAATAAATCAGGATCTGAAGAAATATAGCCAACGTCACTCATTAACAATGGGTTTTCCAAGGGTGAGTGACATGAGGCCATTTGTCTGCGGTGAGGTAGATGCGCTCCTCTTTTCAGTGGCCCCCTGAGGCCACCAATGTCACGGGCAAGCACATCCTCGGTTTGGGGCCATTAGCTGAATGCCCTCTGTTTCATCTTGCTTTTTCTAGGCCGCCCTCTCCTGTCTTTAAGGTCAGGGTTTCAGAATGTCCTTCAGTTCTGCTTATTCAGGACTAAAAGCCTTCCACGGTGCCTTGACGAGGAGGACATATAAGGAACAGGCACAATTCAAATAAAGTCAGTCTGTATTGATTTTGTGAACCCGGGGAACAGTAAGCCAGCCTTCAGTGCCGCCTGGCTGCCGGGCGCATGCCGTTGTCAGACCGATGAGCGAGGCTCCGTGCAGACAGGTGACATATTCGAGGTGGCAAGAGCAGCAAGAGCTTCTAGATCCTGTCATTTTGCCTCTGACAGTGTCTTTGTGTCTTTGTACAGTTGGAGGGCCTGACTGACACGTGAGCCCCCCTTGGCAGTCATCATCTTCAGAATACTGCTTTCCTCCCATGGGAGGAGCTTGTACCTCTCTCATGTGTACAGGGTGCTTATGTGCTCATGAGCAGGCAAAGGAGCAGGGGACGGTTTCTTCCAGATCACCCTTCCAGGTGCTCTGGAGTTGATGTGGCCTGGCCACCTTTTCATCATCGCCCCTCCAGTTCCATTGCAGTGATGCATTGCAGGCTCTCCTCCGGAAAATGGTGATTTCAGTATTATATTAATAATTAGCAATTTTTTTTTTGCAGTTTTAAAAAATTGACTCTTACCCTCTGCATTTGAGAAAAGTCCTTATTATACGTTTCTGTATTGTATCATCTCCCAGTTTGATATGTTTGTATCCCGATTGTATTTCACTGTCATTACGGAGATTTTTATTGTGTCAAGACAAAACCCTGTTTCTCTCTCCCCAGCCCCATGTACTTTGAGCTTAGTCATTCGGGCATCATTTCTTCCAGCATTCACTGCTCCTCAGTGTTTCATTTCCATTTAATTTTTCTATTTAGTTTTTAGCAGTTCTCGTTGGCTAATTTTAAAAAGATTTGTACTTTGGTTTGCTTATAATGAGTGTTTTAAGTTACCTGCTGACTGCGCAGTTGTTTGACTTTGTATCAGGTTTCCGGATTTAAAGCCAGTGTTCTGTTGAAAATTTAAATACTATAGAAGGCTGAAAATATGAATCCTCTGACAGCTCCTCATAACAATTCCCAGGGTAGCAGCTGTTTATATTTTCTTATTTTTTTCTTTCTATGCACATAAAAGTGTGTTTGTCCTCATAAAGAGTGTTGACTGCTATAGAAGGAGCGTGCAGACCACAGGCGTATACCTGGAGGCTTCGCCCACCTTTGATTATTAACATTGCTCGCCTTTAACATTATTTGCTTTTGATTGCTCTTTTTGTTATACAAAAATAACCAAGCTATTAGAATCTTTTATGATTTAAAATAGAACATTAGTTTTATTATATATTGAAAATAGTTCCTTAAACTTCATAATGGCTTCCAATTATTTCACATTTGCTTGCGTTATATACTATTATTTTATTGCAGTATGATGTCCAATTATGGAAACAACTCCAGAGAGACATGATTTTTCTGGCTTAACATGTAATTGTTTATTGAGTATTTTTCTCATTATGATTTTTTTCCTTTTGAATTGCAGTTATAAAGGAACTTGCTTAGATTTTGTAAATTATTATGTGGTTAAAGAAATCAACGATTTATCAAGTGCTCACTCTATGGAAGGCATTGTGTGCAGAATCGAAGTAAAGGCAAAGATTGAAAGAAATCATTCCTCAAAAAAGTTGTATGTTTTAAAATATGAAGAGCAGTAAAGTTTTTTGTTGTTGTTGTTGTTATTTTGAGACAGAGTCTCACTCTGTCACTCAGGCTGGAGTGTGGTGGCACAATCTCAGCTCGCTGCCACTTCCGCCTCCCGGTTCAAGCGATTCTCCTGCCTCAGCCTCCTGAGTAGCTGGAATTACAGGTGGCTGCCACCAGGCTGGGCTAATTTTTGTATTTTCAGTAGAGACGGGGTTTCACCATGTTGGTCAGACTGATCTCGAACTCCGGACCTCAGGTGATCCGCCCACCTCGGCCTCCCAAAGTGCTGGGATTACAGGAGTGAGCCACCACGCCTGGCCTAGGATTAAGTTTTATTGTCATTCAAATGTGAACATATTTAATCTTGTATAATAAAATATAATTTATTCTATAAGAAACATAATGTATTGCTTGCTAATACCAAGGACATTAAGTGTAGACTAGAAGTTCATCAGAGCAGATGGCTAGCAGGGGCTGTGAGACTGGATAGGGGTTAACCGTGAGGCTGAAAGATGGGATTCGAAAGTGCATCTGCGTGGGAAAGGGGAGAGCGCAGGATCTTGGCGCACTGGACGGTGGCTGAAGGAGAGGGAGAGGGGGGCAGGCCTTGATGAGGAGTTGGGAGGGATTCTGTCTGTGATGAGAAGCCACTGGAGAGCTTTAAACCAGCTTTTGTGAACACGGGGAGTACCAGTGTTGTTATAAGTAGTGATTATTGTCAGCATGATCGATTTACATTTTAAGAGCTCACTCAGGGTGCTGGCGGACAGTGGATTCTGTTAACCATTATTTTGTTTTAAATAGTGTCACATAAGCAATAATTTACCCATGAGCCACCGGCTAATATTGGGGGAATGAAAACAATGGATGCTGTGTTTCTGAGCTTAGATGATGGGGACAGGACAGAGTGGGAGTGGAAGGGGGTGGGTGTGATTTTCGTCCTGTTGAGCTGGAGGTAATGGTAGGACAGCCAGGTAGACAAGGCCCTCAGGCAACAAGGCCATTTAGGTTAATTTGTGTAGCTGCTTCTTGAAGAAGAAACAAATGAAGGCCGTATTACCTTCTGCCTTCTTTTTTGAAAGCATCTCTGAAGATAAAGTTCAGGTGATTGCAGGAAAGTAGAAGTCATTCTGACATGCATTTCCGAAGCATCAACTTGGTTGTCTGAGAGCATTTCCCTTCCAGGATTATAATTGTGAGTGGTAAGCAGCACTAGTGTATTGGTGACTTACTCCAGCTGTATCCAAGGTCAGGTAAAACTTCCCACTGTCTCTTTCTAGAGGCTACTTTGTAGCATTTCAGATGTGAAAGGTGACTCCAGCAGAGAGCTCATCTATTTATTATTTATTTTTGAGACGGAGTCTCACTCTGTCGCCCAGGCTAGAATGCAATGGCGCAATCTCAGCTCACTGCGGCCTCCACCTCCCGGGTACAAGTGATTTTGCTGCCTCAGCCTCCTCAGTAGCTGGGATTACAGGAGCCCACCACCACACCTGGCTATGTTTTGTTTTGTTTTTGTTTTTGTTTTGTAGTAGAGATGGGGTTTCGCTGTATTGGTCAGGCTGGTCTTGAACTCTTGACCTCAGGTGATCCGCCCGCCTCAGCCTCCCCAAGTGTTGGGATTACAGGCGTGAGCCACTGCGCCCAGCCCAGCGAGCTCATTTCTTTATTTTATTTTATTTTATTTATTTTTGTTTTTGAGACAGAGTCTCGCTCTGTCGCCCAGGCTGGAGTGCAGTGGCGCGATCTCGGCTCACTGCAAGCTCCGCCTTCTGGGTTCACGCCATTCTCCTGCCTCAGCCTCCCCAGTAGCTGGGACTATAGGCACCTGCCACCACGCCCAGCCAATTTTTTTTTTTTTTTTTTTAGTAGAGATGGGGTTTCACCATGTTAGCAAGGATGGTCTCAATCTCCTGACCTCGTGATCCGCCCGTCTCAGCCTCCCAAAGTGCTAGGATTACAGGCATGAGCCACCGCGCCCGGCCCAGAGAGCTCATTTCTAACAGGCTATTATCACCATCCTCACTGCTTTCTAAACCTTATAGGTATGTAGCTTCAAAGTTTATATTTGAACGTTTTTCCTTTATTGATGACAAATTAAGGATAATGAAATGAAGTAATGGCAAGTGATGAAATAATGGCAAAAGATTTTATTTTCCTACAAAGTATTTATTACATGGATGTTTTATAGAAAATCAATGTAAAGGTTGATAGACTTGTCCTTTAAAAAAGATACATCTCTTCAAATATAGGGAACAGCAGAATGCTCCCCGTCACCCCCTTTGTAAAAACCTCTTTCAGCTTTGCAGCCATCATGGCTGGGGATAAGTAGATTTATTTCTTCTATTCCTAAAGATTATTATAGATGAAAATCATTTGGTGTGGAGATTCTTCATTTACAGCTACGTAGGATGTAGCATTTATCAAAATTTCTGCAAATCAAGGAGAATAGTGTTCATGAACCTACCAGTGAGATATTTTAAAAGACCGCGTTCTGGAAAGGTGAAGGAGGATAAAGAAGCAGTGTTCTTCTGAGGGTGCTACCAGCATTTGGGACTCTCAGAGGCCCTGTAGCCCAGTGCCCATTCCACTCCATGGGTAACACCTCATGGTTCTTTCATGGGTGTTCAGCATTCTCTTGAATGCTTCCCCTAAAGGCAGTTTGTTCTCCTGTGAGGCAGCCTAGTCCATTTCACTTGAAAATTTTCTTCTGCAATATGCATTGTTTGGTCCCGGTTCTGTCCATGATGCCATTTCCAATCAATCTGCTTCCTCTTCAGTGTGAGAAGCATCAGGTCCTTGAAGGTGCTCACAGTTGTACTTGGGGCAAGGCTCTGGAACTCCCTTTTCTGCATGGTCCAGTGAATCTGCATAGAGCCGGACTGGAAACAGTGCCTCAAACAGGAGCTCCCTGTTGCTGGCTTTCATGAATATGTTGTTTTTGGGGGTAGCTCCTAATCTGGTGAACATCACCACTGCCTCCCACCACCGCATCCTGTCCAACCTACATGTCGGTAGAGGACCCACCCTAGGAAGGAATGAAGGAAAGAATTTCTAAGGTTGGGTCGTGGGAAGCAGAGACAGAGAAGGATCCGCAGCCTTATGGACAGCCTCCCTCAGCAGTGGGGCTTGCTGAGGCTCTTTAACCCTCCCAGCAGTGCTGTAGAACAGCTCTGTGCAAACTTGAATGTGCATGGGGCGGGGCGGGGCGGGGCGGGGCGGCGTGGGGAGGGGGGTCCGCGAATGTACCGTCCTAACAAGCTCCTGGATGATGCTAGGGTTGCTGGGCCGTGGACCACACTGGGAATAGTGAGGCTGTAGCATACATCAAAGTCATAGTGTGAGCTGGTAGATTGTTTGGGACCAGAAAGATCAAAACTTACTTAGAAAAAAATGTCAAAGTCCTCTTTTCCCTGCTCCTCCTCCTCTAACTTAAAGAATTAAGGGCTGTGTGATAGCCAGAAAGCTACTTTCATGGATTCATTTTAGCAGCATCTCTGGTGCTCACGCATAAGCTAGTCAGGGAGATTGCAGGGGGTTGGCAGCACCCAGGTCCCCTGGGCCATAGCAGGTTGTGTGAACAGACTTGAGGAGAAGTTTTGTCTTCTGTCCTCAGGAGTACAAACAGGCATGTCTGAATGCTGACAGAGCAGTCATCGCCAAAGGATAGTAGATATTACCCAAGGCAAAGCCTGCTTCTCAGTGAACTGTTGCCTATAGGACAAGAATGATACTGGGAAAACAGTGATTGCTTTTAGGATATTTGATAAAGCTCTAAAGGAATAGAAGAGCTTCCACCTACACTACACTCCAAGTGACAGCTGTGTGAACTTGGTGGAAAACTTGACTGAGGTCGCTGAGACTGCTGGTGGAAATTAATCACCCTCCTGCTCTGCAGTGATATTGGCAAAAGATGAGCTTAGGGTCAGAGTGGTCCACATGCCTGGGTGTCTGTGGTCCCTCCCCTGCAGAACAGAATGAAACAGTCACTGCCATAAGATATCACAGACACTTCTTTCTACTAGGGTAACTTGGAGCCTTTCTTTGGCTACCTGGACCCTGATGAGAGGGTAATCTGGAGGAATAGGAAGTGGGCACAGGGATATTGCATGGTACAGGTGACTCGGGTGCGGAGAGTATGTGTGTGTAGGGCCAGAGCTAAGAAAAAGCCTAGGATAAACTCGACAGATGGAAAGTCTTTTTTTTTTTTAAACAGGGTCTCACTCTGTTTTCCATGCTGGAGTGCAGTGGCACGATTACAGCTCACTGCAGCCTCTACCTCCCAGGCTCAGGTGTTCCTCCCACCTCAGCCTCCTGAGTAGCTGGGACTACAGGCAAACGCCACCATGCCCGGATAACTTTTGTATTTTTTTGTAGAGACAGGGTTTTGCCATGTTGCCTAGGCTGGTCTCAAACTCCTGGGCTCAAGTGATCCGCCCACTTTGGCCTCCCAAAGTGCTGGGATTACAGGCGTGAGCCACCACACCCGTCCAACAGATGGAAATTCCTACTTTGCCTCTTGGCATGCATACCCAGCCTCTTTTCTAAATGGGTCTCAGTGATTGTCCAATGTGTGCCCCAAATCAGATGAAATACAATCATCAGATGCAAAGCAGGAAGATGGTAGATGATGGACAGTATGTAAGTCGGTCTTTGCTGCTAGTGGCTTTACTTCATCCTTGAGAAAATCATCTTTGGTAAAGTCATAAGTGTTGAAACTCGAAACTAGGGCTTACCCTAGACCCAACCATTAGCCAAACTTAATGGGCACACTGACTTTTTAAGAGTGTGAAAGTTATTAGCTAAATGCCTTGTTCCATGGCCCCATTATATCACAGACATGTTGATGTCTCTGTTATCAAAAGACATGCAAATCACCCCAAAATCGTTGATGACATTAACAGGTAAAATGACAGGGGTGCATTGCAACACAGAATGTGTGCTTCAGATGGTGACCAGGGCTGGATTAGCCTCATGGTTATGGCCCATTTGGGGTGTGGACATCAGCTTCTCGGATGAAGGTGTTAGGGTTAGCAGAGGGCAGCAGTAGGAAGGAAGGTGTCAGATCTATAATGCACCCCATCTGTGAGCCTCGTGGCTTTGCCTTCCACACAATATTTAGTAATGTAAATACTGGAAGCAGGGCTGCCTGTATCTTTATTTTATTCACCTTAATGTGAAAAGCAGGATGGTTAGATACTGGGAAGACTATCTTTTTAATTTTTTTACACCAAACATCTAAAATTATTCCTATTCAGTGCCTTGGTCTCACCCTTGGGAAAATTTCCAAAATAAGCTAACATTTTCCCCACTGTCTTCCCGCCTAAGGAATGTGTGCTGTGGCTTTTAGGTCAATGATAGCCTTGTCCTTCAATTTCATCTTTACTCAGAGTAGGCGTGCTGTGTGGTGCAAATCCATACATGTTTGTTTGAAAGTCCTTTTAGAACCTTGCCTTGTTAGGATCTCCTACACCTGTGTCACAGACACAGAAGTACCGTGTTTAAGTATTGAGCATACACTAGTTTTTTGTGACAGAATCTCACTCTGTTGCCAAGGCCGGAGTGCAGTGGGACGATCTCGGCTCACTGCAACCTCCGCCTCCTGGGGTCAAGCGATTCTCCTGCCTCAGCCTCCTGAGTAGCTGGGATTGCAGGCACGTGACACCACACCACCTAATTTTTGTTTTTTTTTAGTAGAGACAGAGTTTCACCATGCTGGCCAGGGTGGTCTTGAACTCCGGACCTCAAGTGATCCACTGGCCTTGGCCTCCCAAAGTTCTGGAATTACAGGTATAAGCTGCCACACCTGGCCTGCATACACTGGTTTTAAGGGTGGCTGTGCTTGGGTGTGTGTATGTGCATAGTACACAGTGTCATGTGAGCACTTAGTTAACAGCCAGGCAGGGGTGGACAGGCCAGGACAGCTAAGAATCGCGGAAGGAGTCTGGGGGTAGCAGGAAGGCTGCACTGGGAATGGAAAGCAAGCAGGAGGTGATCTTATCCAGAGGAAGCAGCTAATAAATATTGAGGCTGGCAGGAGGATACAAGCAAACAAACAAAAAGTGGGGCCGTGTCTTTAAAAGCTTTCTCCGAAACCAATATTTGGAGTTTTTCTGTGTTCTTCAAAGTGACTGGAGATTGCATCCTTCATACCTTATTTCTCCTGTCAGGTCTCCACATATCACATCACAGGATTCAGTTGATATTGGCCTAAGACCCTTGGGGTCGGTGCAATGGGAACGTGTTATAGATATAAATGCCTTACCATTGATAACTCAGAATAAGATATAGGATATCATCATTAAGTCTGATTATCTAAGCTTATCTGTGAGCCTTACAGAAAACAAAAACGAAAGATCAGGACCACAGGTTCTTTGACTACCATTTCCCTATTTTTTTCATTTGTCCTGAACAGGGCCTAACACAAAGATAGGCACATGAGGCAGGGTAATACAAATGAGATTTCCCCCATATGAAGTGACAATCACATGGATTATATGTGACCTTGACATTGTTGAGTTTCTAAAGACTTTTTAAGGATGCCATACCCACCCCCAATAGATCACAACCTATTTCTCTCATTCTAATGTTGGTCATTTGATTACATAGTCCTTTGTGGCTCTGTTTGCTTGAGACTGCAAAATAAACAAAATGTTTGCAAGTCCAGGTTGACCCTAAAAGCTCTTCATTCTGTAGGCCAAAGCCATGATTCAGAGAACCCGTGGTCTCCACAGTCAAGATTGTGGTTGATACACCCCCCTTGAAGGCAGATGTTTTGGTTTTAAGGCATCAGGAATGTGGGCATATGCATCAGGATTGATATGTTTTGGTGTGGGGTTTAGGAGCAATAAACTTGAAACAAGTTTAAGTACACTCAACTGCAGTGTGTTGCTTTTCCTTTAATCCCTAGCAGATTAACCCCTATCAGGGTTAATCTGCTCAACTAGATGATAGCCGAACTAGCTTCTCTGATAACAGCAGCCTCTAATCCACTGGACTCCACACAGCTCTCCCAGTGGGCTGCTGGTGTTTTGGCAGATGCAATGGCTATTTTTTCCTATTTAGGATTTTGCTTTTAATAGGAACCCTGAAGGCCCTCAGAGGTTTGTGATACAGACTACAGCCCACAGCTCAGCCTCCCAGATGGTAATTAATGTTTACACAACATGACAAGCACAAAATAGAATCTCTTCGAGCCCTGCCAAGCACCCATCATTCCCCCTGATCTTCCACTCTTGCAGTGTTTGAAAATTAATTTGCCTTGAACAAACAGTGGGTTTTCCTCAATTTATTTGTACAGTTTCAGTGACCAAGAAGAAGAGCTGCAAGACTGAATGTCATCCTTCCATTCGTTCAAGTAATTGAATCTTCTAATGGAACAAACTGGTCTCTGCTTAATGATTTGAAGAAAAGAGGGAGAGGAGGAAAATAAAGTGAAGTGTATGTTAGAGAAAGTGGACATTTTTCTGCAAAACATCACTGAATGTAGAATTTTGGAGATACAATCAAAACTTAGCAGGGGGAATTTAAAGTATTGCTAAATTAACTCAGTAGTGCGGTTGGGGTTTTAATACGTATATACAATACGCAGTCTTTGCTTAAAAAGAGATTTTGTTTGAGGCAACAGAATAGACAGGTGAAGGTAATTAAATAATGAACATTGGCCGGGCGTGGTGGCTCACGCCTGTAATCCCAGCACTTTGGGAGGCCGAGGCGGGTGGATCACGAGGTCAGGAGATCGAGACCATCCTGGCTAACACGGTGAAACCCCGTCTCTATTAAAAATACAAAAAAAAAAAATCAGCCAGGCGTGGTGGCGGGTGCCTGTAGTCCCAGCTACTGGGGAGGCTGAGGCAAGAGAATGGCGTGAACCCGGGAAGCGGAGCTTACAGTGAGCCGAGATCGTGCCGCTGCACTCCAGCCTGGGCGACAGAGTGAGACTCTGTCTCAAAATAGAATAAAATAAAACAAATAAAATAAAATAAAATAAGTAAAATAATAAAATAAAAAAATAAAATAAAAATGAACATTGATTGGGCAGGGTGGCTCACACCTATAATCCCAGCACTTTGAGAGGCCTAGGCGGGAGGATTGCTTGAGCCTACAAGTTAAAGACCAGCCTGTGCAACATGGTGAGACCTCATTTCTACAAAATATAAACAATTAACCAGCATGGTGGCACATGCCTCAGCCTCCCAGCTACTTGGAGACTAAGGTGGGAGGATCATTTGAGTCCAGGGAGTCGAGGCTGCAGTCTGCTGTGATTGCACCACTGCATCCCAGCCTGGGCAACAGAGTGAGACTGTGTCCAAAAAAATAAAATAAGATAGACATTGCTACCAGCTTGAGGTAATTGCATGTTGATTCACAGAAATTTGATATTTCCATATGTCTCTGGGATTCCCAGTGTTTAAACATTTCAGTCCCTTATTAATGTTCGCACTTTAAAGTCTGGGTTATTTTTCTTATTTGACTGTGATCTGTAGTCTTTCTGTGTGGTGTGCTTTTTGTGGCTTTGTCATTTGGACAGTAACGAGAGAAGCTAACTAGAAGATGGAATAATAAAAATAGGACATGTCTCTTTCTAAGTCATAAGGATTAGATATTCAAAAAGATACGGATGAATGGATGATGCATGGACGGATGGATGTCCTAGGAGCTAGTGCCCCCCACATAGTTTTCTTGATGCCTTTGGAAGCTCCTTCAGGTTTGCTGCGGTAATGACCTTGTAGTTAGTAAGTCCTGTTAGGAGACTTCGTAGCAGAGTATGAAGATGTGAAGACCAGAAGTGCAGAAGCTGTACTTTGGGAGAGTTGGTTTTTTGTGTATTTTTGTTTTTGTTTTGTACTCCTCCTCCTCCTTCATCAATAATATTCACCATTTCCTTTCTGTCCAAATAATACCCAGTTAGAACCAGTTAGAAATTCTGAAGAATAGGTAGAAGGTTTAATATGCACCATGTCCTGATGTGTGCCTGTAGTCCCATCTCCTCAGGAGACTGAGTGGGGAGGATCACTTCACCATGTGAGTTTGAGGCTGCAATGGGCTATGATCACTCCAGCGTGGGCGACAGAGCGAGACCCTTTTAACTTTTTTTTTTTTTTAAACACATGCACCATATTTTTAAAAATTAAAACCATGCACCATACACAGAGTCAAATATTTATCTGTCCTCTTGGTGAAGAGATTTTTAAAAAATCTATTCAATAGTCCAGGCATGGTGGCTCACGCCTGTAATCCCAGCACTTTGGGAGGCCGAGGCGGGGGTGGATCACTTGAGGTCAGGAGTTCAAGACCAGCCTGGCCAACATGGTGAAACCCCATCTCTACTAAAAACACAAAAATTAGCTGGGCATGATGGCAGGCCCCTGTAATCCCAGCTACTCGGAAGGTTGTCAGGAGAATCAGTTGAACCTGGGAGGTGAGGCGGAGGCTGCAGTGAGCCCAGATTATGCCACTGCACTCCACCCTGGGCGACAGAGTGAGACTCCATCTCAAAAAAAAATTCAGTAGGTAAGGCAATTTAAAAAGACTTGACGATCACTTTCTCAGTTGGCTTATTTTAATGGTAGAGGTGTATTGTCCGCAAAAATAGTTAATTTTAAAATATAGCATCTCTTTTTTTACTTTAACAATAATAATACTCTTATTTACTTTAATAAAAATTTAGTAAGTATACTTTACTAATTACAGTAAATAATACTATTATTTAATAACTGCATATAATTATTCGCTTTGTTTAATAACAAAGTAAACATTGACTTTAATTTTTATATTGTGCTTTTCTTAACTTTCCAAATTTTCTATAATATTCATTTGTTTTGCACTTTTCCTCCTCCTCCTCCTCAATTTTGAAAGTTAAAAGCACAATATGAGAATTAAAGTCAATGTTTATTTCTGGGTGATGGGACTGCAATTAATGTTTATCTTTCCAGTCTCTTTTCTGTGCATACTTGTATACATTTACACACGTAGTTTTCACTATTGAGATCACACTGATAATAGTGCACTTTATTTAATGGCAATTTTGTCATGAGATATTTTCTGTGACATTAAATACTTCTTCACAATAGTTTTGGGAATATTGATTGATTACTTACTTACTATGTGTTGTGCATTGTGGAAAGCACTTTACATGGCCTAATTTATTTCCACAACCATCCTAGGAGGTTGTTACTGCATTTGTGCAGTAAGTCATTGGATTTCTAGAAGTGTAGGAGTTCATCAGAATATACCGAATCTCAACCCTTCCAGACCCAGTATAAGAAATATTTTATAGCGCATTCATTTTTTACTTTCTGGAATGAAATAGATACTTAATGTACCCATCTACATACATAATTTGAAAGTATATATAAAGCCCTAATAAAAATATAAAGGAGAAATAAATGGAAACCAAGTCATTTATAATAACATACGTTTAAGTATGTAAATGCTTGTTTATATTAGAAGACAATGTTTGACTTTATATCTAGAATGGTATCTAAATACTTCTACTACAAATGCAGACTCACACAAATACATGGTCATGGAGATTCAGATACCTGTAGCAGCCTTACCATTGTGTCATGATTTTCCCAAATAGCCATCAACCCTTGCATATGACCCAGATATAACCAAGTACAGTCCCTGCATTCCTGGAAGAATCAGCGTATATTAAAACCCATGCAAAAAATTACTTTGTGTTTATATACAAAAACAGAGGTGGTAGGTTCTAGGGTTTTCAGCAGCACAAATGTCGGGTGGAATTTAGGAAGTGCATTGAGATATTGTCGTGTGGGGTTGCTGCTCATGTTGCAGTAAATCAGACATCCCTAAGAGCCACCAGTGACCTGCAGTCATAGTGATAGCCACACACTCCCACAAATTTCCATCTCTTCCCATAGGGAGTAGTATCCTCCAATGGGAACTATCTATTACGTGACTGACTTAGTTCGCATTTTTTTGCACTGAAAAACACTTTGAAAAAAGCAATTTTGTGGGAGAAGCCATTTCTGAAGGTTTACAAGCCCTGTAATTTTCTTGTTAGGTTCATTCCCAGGTGTTATGGTTTTTGTTATTATGAAGTGGATCCTTTCTAAACTTCATTTTCTGACTGTTGCTGGTGTATAGAAAAGCTGAGGTTGGTTGTGGTTTTTCTTTATTTGGATATCTCGTTGCACTCTCTTATTAGTTCTAATATTTTCTCAGCTGGTTGCCTCTGTTTTCCAGCTAGGTAATTATATTTTTTGTAAACAGTTTTTCCTCTTTCTTTTGTTGTATAATATTTGCTGTTGGTTTTCAATTTAGTTGACAGGAATAATTTGTTTCTTAAAGGTTTGGCCAACATTGTCTGTGAAACAGATACCTTTTGGGAGGGGAGGTGAAGGTTTGGATTATTGAGTACTTTTTCCTTTTATTTTGATGATCCGGTTGGGTTTTTAAGTCAATTTTAGTAACTTATATTTTTTCATAAAATCCATTTTATTTTCAAATTTATTACACATTCACAGATTACATTTTCTTATTTTTTTATACATATATACACACACACACACACACACCCCAGTTCCCTGTCTATCCAGTTCTCACTCCTCCCAAGCCCCCAAACAGGTAGTCACTGTTACTGTTTTCTTGAGTATTCTTCCATGGCTTCTTTTTTTTTTTTTTTTTTTTTTTGGAAACAGGGTCTTGCTCTGTCACTCAGGCTTGAGCGTAAGTAGTGCAGTCTCAGCTCACTGCAACCTCCGCCTCCCGGGTTCAAGTGATTCTCCTGCCTCAGTTTCCCAAGTAGCTGGGATCACAGGCAGACACCACCACACCTGGCTAATTTTTGTATTTTTAGCAGAGATGGAGTTTCACCATGTTGGCCAGGCTGGTGTTGAACTTCTGACCTGAAGTGATCCACCTGCCTCGGCCTCCCAAAGTGCTAGGATTACAGGCGTGAGCCGCTGCGCCCAGCCACACGGCTTCTTTGTACGTAAAATAAGATGAATATATATATTATTTCCCTCCATTTTCCACAAAAGATGGTAAATGCTCTACGTTGTACATTCGGCATTCTTTTTTACAGCTGCAAGGTGTTCCATTGTGTGGATCTGCAAACATATGTAACCAGTCTCCTAATGGTTAGGTGGCTTCCAAACTTGGTATTCAAACCATGGTACTATTTCGTCGTGTCTGTAGACTAAATCCTTAACACACCACACCAAGGGAACTCCATTTGTTATTTTGCTAAACCTCCACAGAGGTTGTAGAGTTTGCATTCTACTAGTAAAGTACAAAAAAAGGGCCCATTTTCCCCAGGCAACTTGTATCAAACCTATATCAAAATGAAACCAATTTTTCCTAATCTCTTGAAGTTTGTTTATTGAGGTACAATTTACATGCAATAAACTCACCCTTTTTACCGTAAAGTACGCAGTGTAATTTGAATTTGCATGTATTTTAGTATAAGCATGATGAACTATTTTTATAATCACAAGAAGAGAGATTTTTAAACCCCAAAATGTAATGAATACAACATTTAAATAAGACTACTCAATTTGTACATTCTTATGTCTTTCAAATTCAGCAACTTGCATTCTTTCCTTTATCCTTTGGCAAATTCAGAGTATGCAGTGCAATACCAAGCGATTTCTTAAAATGTGTTCCTGCCAATTTTGGAGAAGTACAGTAAGACAAATTGACTGTCAAGATGGAAAAGCTTAACTGGGAAGATACATTTATTGAATAATTGAAAGGAAGAGGAAATGCATTACCGATTAGCCACAAAAATGCCTGACGCCTAACCTGTGCCTCAAGAGACTCTTGTAAATGGGGAGTCATAAAACTGTTTCAGCCCCCGAAGTTCTTACCAGCTCAAACTCATCACTGCTTTGTTTATAGGTTGCAGTACCAGAGCAACGATGGACTGATTGCTTTCAGGGCTGGCTGAAGTGCAGTGTTACAGCAACTCTTTGTAGCTTTACTAACCCTCTACACTTTAAGTCTGATGTACTTAAATATTTTAACTGAATCCTGGATTTATCATTACCTGCTTTGCTTTGAGACTTCTGCTTTTTAGGAGGTAGCATAGTATAGATTGGAGAAAAGGCAGTTGGTGTTGGCAGAGTTGGGACTGGAACTCAAGCCTTCTGGTTTACAAAACAAGGACGTGACTTCCAGCAAGCAAGTTCCTTCACTTCTCTGGGCATATTCCCTATCTGGTCAGAGAGTGTTAGATTAGATCCTGCTACTCAAAATGTGATCCTCACATCAGCAGCCTCAGCCTTACCTAGAAGATCCTCAGAAAGGCAGAATCTAGAGCCGCATCCCAGAGCTGTGGAATCTGGATGGGGATTCTAATCAGATGTTCAGGTGATTTGAACATGCATTAAAGTTAAAGGAGTGCCGTACAGATTTGCAGGGTTCCCTGGAGAGGTTGGGGTCTTCCCTTCATCTCTGGTAGCTTGTTGGAGATGGTGCTGACGGCCACAGCCTTGGCACCACTCCTCATGTTCTAGCTGTGGTTAGGTTGAGATTGAGACAGTGAGGCAACAGAGGAGACAAGAAAGTCAACTCCAGTGGCCTTTCCGGGGCCTTGGGAAGCGAGCCCACGCCTGCAGGATGCCATCTGCAAGCTTGGCTGTGTTATCCAAATTCTTGAGGCTCGTTCAAGAACAAGGAGGTAAACAGAGTCAAGCTAGATATCTGTAGTACTCCCTTATGTGTCTCTGATGTGCCTCCTTACCAGCATAAGTAAGTGTGAATGATATACTCTGAGTGGTGTCCTTTGGAAAAGGAAGCTGATTTTTGGAGGGAATTTGAATGTATACTTACCAAGATAGAAAGTATTTATTGATGTCTTCACCAGCCCAGTCTGGAGAAAACAGAGTAATACAAAAAGATTTTTTTTTTTTGAGACGGAGTCTCACACTGTCGCCTAGGCTGGAGTGCAGTGATGTGATCTCAGCTCACTGCAACCTCTGCCTCCCAGGTTCACGCCATTCTCCTGCCTCAGCCTCCCGAGTAGCTGGGACTACAGGCACCCGCCACCACGCCCGGCTAATTTTTTGTGTTTTTAGTAGAGGCGGGGTTTCACCGTGTTAGCCAGGATGGTCTCGATCTCCTGACCTCGTGATCTGCCCGCCTTGGCCTCCCAAAGTGCTGGGATTACAGGCGTGAGCCACCGCACCCGGCCTACAAAAAGATTTTTAAAAAGTGTTTCTGCCATTGTACCGAGCATAAAAATCCTAAATTAGCTGTCAGTGTGAGAAGAGTCCTGCTCATGTACCGAGAACTTCTCACTGGGTGAAACCCCTCCTCTGTTCTGTGCTGTTAGGATTTCTGGGCTGTTCTTACTTTCTGTCCCAGACCTGACTCACAGGCCTGGATCATGCATATGAAGCACGTGATTTTTCAATGCCTTTGATAATAGCTTGCTGTGGGAAAATCCTGTGAAAGAAAAATATGGGAAATTTTGTGAAGACACATGGAGAGACACAGAGCTGGATCCCTAACTGTGACATCTCTGAATAAAGGGCCTTCCTTCCTCATTGGATCCAGGAGCTTTGCTAGCTGGATAGGGACCTATCCACAGCAAGGGCTTGGGGTGCCCCTTCAGCCCTGAAGTTAGGAACAAAGGTTTTGAGAAGCCTTTCAATTTCAGCTTTATCCTAAGCAAAAATCTTCCCAGAAAGGTTGATAAGACAGCACTGGACAGAAATGTCGGAAGTCCAGAGTTACTTTTCATCAGCGCTTTGCCAAGTGCTCGGTCTTTTCATACCTCTGAAGCATGTGAAGAAGGCAGCTTTCTTCCCATCTCGCTGGTGTTAT
The DNA here is from genome assembly GCF_029289425.2 of Pan paniscus. Classification (NCBI taxonomy): domain Eukaryota; kingdom Metazoa; phylum Chordata; class Mammalia; order Primates; family Hominidae; genus Pan; species Pan paniscus. The sequence goes on along the minus strand of NC_073255.2, from coordinate 85,142,141 downwards.
TGTTCCAGGCTGTTTGGAGAGACCTGAAGATAGCCAAGTTCTGTTAGCCAAAAATGTGCTTTGTTTATAAACCCAAGTTTTGTTTTTGCTTTTGTGCATGTTATCGGTTTGATCTGTGTTACCAAAAGAACATTGAAAATAATGAATCGCTTTGATGAGAATTCCAAGGAATAATGGCAAACAAGTGTGTATATACAACATTACGTAAACAGAAATATGTAAGCCGGGCACAGTGCAGGCACCTCTAATCCTGGCTACCCAGGAGGCTGAGGCAGGAGGATCACTTGAGCCCAGGAGTTGGAGCTGTAGTGTGCTGTGATTACACCTGTAAATATCCAGTACAGTCCAGCCTAAACAACCTGGGGAGACCCCACCTCTAAAACAAAAAACAGAAAACCCCAGAAATACATAGAACCAACAAGAATACCACATACTTTTCCCGTTTGATACAATGAGGTAAGAGGAGAAAGTTAACGCCCAGGGCAGTTCATTTAAGAATGCCTGCAAAACACCTTCATTTCAAAGGATGTTGTCATCTATTCTTTTTCTCTTTCGAAATTGTGTAGTAATAAAAGGATGCATCTTTTCAGCACAAAAATATGGGAAGGATAATTTTCCCCCAGTTGTATACAAAAGTACTTACTCCCAAATGGGGCCATTCTTTTCTATTGAGTGCCCTACTGGTCTTTCGTTATTCTGTTTTGAGATTTTTATGGAGTTTGGCTTATGGGGTAATCAAGCCATTCTACTAAATGTGGCCCTTTTGACCTTTGGAGGGAGATCTTTTGACCTTTGGAGGGAGATCTTTTGACCTTTGGAGGGAGTACATCTTTTACATCCATACAGGAGCAGCTATTTTCTGTATTTCTTTCACGATTGTAGAATTTCACTTAAATTTAATATCCAAGGTTAGTCTCAATGTCCAGCACCCCTTTAACTTGGTTGAGTGGGGACCCCCATGTGGTCCAAGGGGACTTTCTTAAAAGCTCTAGCAAGTGTAGTTGACGGGAAACTTTATTTCAGTTCCCGTTTGCACCTTTGATCTCAGAAGTTGCCGGGATCAGGTGACGGGCATTAAGAGACCTGCCTTTTGACTTGGAAGTTGAGCACTTGCTAAACAAAAAATTATCTGTAAATGTCAAGTGTGTCCCTTTGGTCAAAATGGAAAGTGAGGAGGAAGGGAAGGCCAAGAAAAAACATCCGTGTGATGTTAAATAATGTTTGACTCATTTGCTATTGAAAACACTTCTCTTTTGTATGTTCAACAAATGTGTTTGTTTTAAAAGGGAAAAATCAACTTGTCAACTATTGTTTCTTAATTGTGATGCCATAAAAGACTTTCTGGAGATTAAGGAAAACATTCATTTTCAGAATGTAGTCTAGGCTGCTGTTTTTTCTCATATGGAGACGGAGTCTCGCTACGTTGCCCAGGGTGCTCTTGAACTCCTGGGCTCAAGCGATCCTTCTACCTCAGCCTCCCGAGTAGCTTGGACTGTAGCACACACCACCACACCTGGCTAATTTTTTTTTTTTTGTAGAGTCAGGGTCTTGCTATGTTGCCCAGGCTGGTCTCGAACTCCTGGGCTCAAGCAATCCTTCCAACTCGGCCTCTCAAAGTGTTGAGATTACAGGTGTGAGCCCCTATGCCTGGCGCTAGGCTGCTTTGTTGAATGCAGTCTCCTCTGGCCAGTTGGCCTCTCTCTCCCCTCCCACACCCCCAGGGTCATTGCTCCCCATGGGCAAAGGCTGTTCCTGCATCTTTCTCTGACCACCATTGACCCCATTTGCTGTGGGCGCATACCCCCGCAGGTGGTGGAGACAAGGACCCAAGCCAGGAGGGTTGGTGCCAGGTCCTGTTGCTGGAGTTGTGTGATAGCCTTGGAGTTTGCTTTCCCTCCTTACCCCACACTCACATGTCATTGCCTGTGGTTTTGTCTTTGCTCTCTCCCATGCAGATCCGGAGTTAGGTGTTGGCACGCTACCAGAACATGACAGCCAGGATGCAGGGCCGATTGTCCCCAAGATATCAGGTCTAGAGAGAAGCCAGGAGAAGAGCCAGGACTGTTGCAAAGAACCAATCTTTGAGCCTGTGGTGCTTAAAGACCCCTGCCCTCAGGTCGCACAGCCAATACCCCAGCCCCAGACGGAGCCCCAACTCCGAGCTCCTTCTCCGGACCCTGACTTGGTGCAGCGCACAGAGGCCCCACCTCAACCCCCACCTCTGAGTACACAGCCACCGCAGGGCCCTCCTGAGGCCCAGCTCCAGCCCGCCCCGCAGCCTCAGGTGCAGAGGCCACCCAGGCCACAGTCCCCCACCCAGCTGCTCCATCAGAACCTCCCACCTGTGCAGGCCCACCCCTCTGCTCAGAGCCTCTCCCAGCCATTGTCAGCCTACAACAGCAGTAGCCTAAGCCTCAACAGTTTAAGGTGAGTGGCCTGCTCTTCTTTGGCCTGACTTTTGCCCTCTCCCTGGGGATCAGGTGGGTGGGAGTCGGGGAGGGATCCCTAGGGAGACTGAGGTTTCCTTGTTGGAAACATCATCCTTTTCTCTGAGACTAGAGACAAGAATGGGGCTGTTGGGTGAGACTCGGGTCTCTTGGGAAAGGACAGGTTGGGATGGGTGGGTGGTGAGGACATTGTAAAGAAGTAAAATAGTTATGGGCACTCGAGAGTGGAGGCGGAAGGAGAGGAAGGCTTGGAAAGCCCTGGGCCAGGGAGACCCAGCAGCCGTGGGAGGCAGGGAGTCGAAGCCTGGGGCATATCAGAGGCCACGCAGTGTGAGCAGATCCTTTCAAGAGAGGCTCTTTGCCTCTGATGGAAGAAGTGTTAAAGAAAACTCGTCTCCCTGCAGCTCCAAAGGCAGGAAGATTGGGACCTGATGAGTATTCCAGCTTAAGGATTTTTTTTTTTTTTTCATTCTGATTTACTTCCTCCTATGTGGGTCAGAGAAGTAGGGAAGAAACAAAACAAGCTGCATTTAGAGAAAGTGAGAAATTTCTGTATGGAAATCCAGGCTCTCCTCTGTCTTGTTTTTGCCAAGTTACAAAGAAACGTCTAAAAAGCAGCACAGAGGAACACAGCAAAGAAAAGAGAGGCAGAAACCCAGTGTGCAGCACCAAGTAGAGCCAAGCCCTGGTGCCCCGGGGGCTATAATTCTAACCCGGCACAGCTCCTGAGGCTGTGTCTTTGTTACTGTTTTCCTTTTGAAAACCTGGTGGCTTTGGTGGTTCCGGGCCTTGCTTTTTCCTAAGAGGGGAAAGCACAGTCTTTGGGAGGCAGGTTTCTTCCTTCCCCAAGGAGCCGGGCCCGGCTTCTGCCCCCTCGGCCGTTTCTGTGGCCTCCAGACCATAAAGTGATGTGAGAACCCAGGCACCTGGGTTTCACCTCTTCTTTGTGTGTCTTCATTTAAGAGGTAACAAGACAGATGGGGGGAACTCAGATCATCGCTTTTTTTATTCCTTTTTGTTAACCGTTGCTTTATAGGAGATGTAGCTAGTGGAGGATGGAAGGCTGGGGATTTTCTAGGGGCATTGATGAGAATCTGGCCACAGGAGCGAGAGAGGCCCTGAGGTTTAGGCAGAATGAGCTGTCTCGACACCAAGATGCCCCACAGCCCTGAAGCAGCAGTTTCGGTTTGCTCTGTCTGCAGTAGCGATGGGAAAGTTTGCAGGAGTTGTGATTTCAGAAAGTGTGCGCGTACAGGGAGGATCTGTAAAGAGGAAGGGGCAAGAGAGACTGTGTTGAGGGTTTAGGGGAAGGAGGTAGGATTCTTTTAAAGAGAATACATTGCTTACCTTTTTTTATTTTTTTCTTTTCTTTTTTTTTCTTGTTCCGATAGCAGCAGCAGAAGCAGCACTCCAGCGAAGACTCAGCCCGCCCCACCTCACATCTCCCACCACCCCTCTGCCTCCCCGTTCCCCCTCTCCCTGCCCAACCACAGCCCCCTGCACAGCTTCACACCCACCCTCCAGCCCCCCGCACACTCACATCACCCCAATATGTTTGCCCCTCCCACTGCTCTGCCTCCTCCACCACCACTGACATCAGGAAGTCTGCAGGTGGCCGGACACCCGGCCGGGAGCACTTACTCAGGTAGGACGGAGGGGCCTGTGCTCGTGACCCCGACCCCCACCGCCCCTCACTGTGACCTCACCCTACCTATGTTGTCCCGATTGCAAGGTTGCATTTGCCTACAATTTTTTCCTTCCTTACTGTAATCTTCCTCAAACGCTCTCTGGCCTGAGGTCCAGCAAAAATACCTGTCAGCACCCATACTAAGCTAGCTCAGCCCCTGTGAATCAGACACTGCCCGAAGAGAGTGGGTTTGTTTGGAGTTAGGAGGCATTTCCAGCTAAATTCAGCCACTGAGTGGCCAGACCCAGGTAGTGTGTCCTGTGTCGTCTGGGCTCCCCTGAGGGCGATGGAAGCGTCCCCAAGCCCATGTCTGTCTCGCTCCAGGATCTTAGATTGTGTCCTGGTTTAAGGGGTTTCTTTTCATTGGGCAGGGCAGGGCCTTCTCCTGTCTCCTTGGGAGGAGATGACACACTCTTTGTGACAATATATCCCAGAATTTTAAGGGCAGACCTCATGTTAGACACAGGGTCCTTGTCTCCTCACCTGTGCTAATCAGGTCAAGTGTCCCAGTTTTGGTCCAGTGTAGCCATGTTATGCCGCCAATACAGAGAGCCATATAGCAGTAATTGACACTTGAAGAGGACATGCGAGCCCTGCCGTGTGAACAGCTGACATTTATTAGTGTGCTATCACTGTCACATGTGCAAATTGCTTTAACCCTCAGAAATCAAACCCATGAGTTAGGCAATATTATTGTCCCCCTCTTGGAGATGGGAAAACTGGCCCTCAGATGGGTTATTTGCCATGCCCAGGGTCACTCAGCCAGTGGTGACAGCTTGAAATCGGACTTTGGCGTTTGGCCTGGAGTTTGTTCCCCAAATTGATAGACTGCCTGTCCCCGAAAGCTGGGAGACCAGCTAGAGAACAGGGAGACAGGGTGCGACCAGGCCTTGGTCTCGTCTGCTTCCTTGATTGCCCCCATTTATCTCAGGGCCCAGCCACACCCTGTCACCCCTGCCACTGTGTCATCAGCCCCGTATCCCTCCACAGGAAGGCAGTCCGATGTCCTTTTCTGAAGGAAAAGGTGTCATCGTCTCCCTCTTCTTCTCTTCCAGAGCAAGACATCTTGCGACAGGAACTGAACACTCGTTTTTTGGCCTCTCAGAGTGCTGACCGCGGGGCTTCCCTGGGCCCTCCGCCCTACCTGCGGACCGAGTTCCATCAGCACCAGCACCAGCACCAGCACACCCACCAGCACACGCACCAGCACACCTTCACGCCGTTCCCCCACGCCATCCCACCCACCGCCATCATGCCGACGCCAGCACCTCCCATGGTGCGTACCCCAGGCAGAAATGTGAGGATAAGTAGAGCACGACTCTTTTCTTTATGCAGCACGTGGGACCGGGCTGGGCAGCAGGGCCACCAGAGATCGAATGGGGAGTGACGGCTGTTGGCTGGAGAGAAGGGAATGTGTCCTAGTGCCCTGCCTCAGGCAGCTCTGACTTCAGAGGCCTAAAGTAGGAACTTCTTTCTAGGCAGTTGTATCCAGCACTGCGGGCGGAAATGATTCCATCTGCCCTCAAAACAGTCATGTCCAGTGTTGATGGCTAACTTCTTAAAGGGTTGTTTTGTTTTCTTGAACTTCCCGGGGGACTGTCACCGGACAGAAAATGCACCTGCTTGTGCTTTGCATCAAGTGCTAGCACATACATTCTTGCAGGGTAATGGGGGTGAAGAAGAGAGAAGAGAAGGGAGAGAGACCTCTGCCAGGAGGCTGGGACTGCATTGGGTGCCACCTGTGCATTCCGATGGCTTCCCTAAACCCACTTTGTTGGAGGTGTTATATTTCTTGTGTTTCATAAGACAGTCCCTAATCTGGTATTGTGCTCTGTCAGCCAGTGTTCAGGGATCCCCGCAGGGACAGAACGCTCTGCCTTGGGGCAAGAGGAACCACTGGCCATGACATGGTCTTGCTTTAACTGGGGGCTAGCACATGTCCAGAACCAGTGAGGAATTTTTTTTTTAAGTTAATAATGATAATTAATAGTGCCATATTAGAATGCTAGATATTCTCAGAGTCCTGTCTAACAGTGAGTATTAGAGTCATTTTTCACTTAATTTTTAATATTTCAGGAAATACTGGATTTTAAGGCCATTACTATAGGCATTGTGAGAATAAATTGCATGATTTTAAAAGGAGTCCACTTCACCCAACTTTGCTTCCTCTCCTTCCTCTCCCTCCCCCATCTTGTTTAACTTACTTTTTAAAAATGTGTTTTTAAAGTTTGTTTTATAAATTTCATTTCAAGGAATATTAGCAATGAGGCCTTGTGACCAGAAACATGTTCTTAATAGCAAATCCTGTATCTCTTTTTTGGATGAACTATACTTAACAATTAGATTTTGAAGATCCTAAGATTTTGAGAAAGTTTTATGCTGGCCTGTGTGAGCTGTTTCACAAATAAATTTAACCAAGGGTAGTTATAGCATCAATATGATGACATTATTTAGAGGGAACAATAGTATACTCTTTTTCTGTTCAAATGAAAGGCTGTCTGGCCTACCCCAGATCACTCTGTATTTGGGTATAATACATTTCAGAAGACAGCTGCATGGCAAGACAATTTTTCTGCCAAAGTGAGATGAAAATAGGGGGAATTCACTGGGTAAATCAGACCAAATGCTCACCTCTCTCTGATTTATCTGGATAATTGGCTGTTCTCTCCTGTTTAGATGTTTGGTTCGTGCCAATCTGTAGAAAGAAAATAGTAGGAAGAAAGGCATCCTAGTACGTGCAGAACTAAAACGTACCACTTGGTTTTTAATTTTGTTCTTCCATTTCTGTTGGCTTCTTGTCAGGGAGACTCAGGAGCTCAGAATGGTTTCATATGTAATGAGGTTATGGGGTCTCATGACAGCTTAATGACAGGGAAGCTTTGTAGGGCCACCTCCACTGTAGCAGTGAACAAAAATGCAGATTAAGTAACTAGCTTTTGCTTTGATCCCTTTACAGTTTGACAAATACCCTACAAAAGTTGACCCATTCTACCGGCACAGTGTGAGTTTCATTACCATGCTACACATTGAATGTAACTGCTTTGCCATTTTTGTGCTCTTGCCACAGATCAGTCAATGACTAGCAGCCTTCCTTAATCATCTTTGCAAGAGTTCCCATTGCTCCTCGCCACTTTGGATGCTTGCTTTTGTGGTGTTTTGCTTTTGGTAAAGATGCAGTATCATCTTCTGAATCAAAAGATCATAAGCATTCCAAAGGCTTGAAAGCAGAGTTGCTCTTTAGTGGCAGTCAGGCATCTGTCCTGCAAAGTGAGGTGTCTGCAATGGAGTCAGTAGAGTTCCAGGAGAGTCTGAAATCACAGCATTTCAGTCGTCAGTTGAAATGCCACTAACAAACACAGAAGTTCTGGAATGCAACCTGAATTATTTCCTCTTAAATAGAAAGTCCCTTGTCTTTTTGACTCATGACTCTTCAACAAGTAGATTTTCATTTGCTCTAGACTAAATGTAGAACCTTCTTCCACATGGCTGGTATTGTTCTGTTGAGTTTGTTACAATAGAAAGTAAAAATATCACTTAATTAAAAGAAACTCCCAAAATTGAAATGAGTGATATTTTCTCTTTAAACTCATTCTCCTTTATTTAAAAAAAATAAAAAAAAATTGTTTTATGCAATTTTAAGACTATGTTCTGGAACTTCAATTGATAACACCCTAAGTTATAGGTTCAGTTAACTTGTAAGACAAGAGCTTATTTTTATTCAAAGACCTTGAATATTTCCATGATATTTTGATGATGGGGTGAATACTGCATCATTTTTATCTGAAAATTTGCAAGTTTCTTTGCCAGTGATTTCTTTTTTTTTTTTTTTTTTTAATGAAACCAGAAAAAAGAGAAGGTTAATCATTGCTTGTAGCCGTGTTGATTCACCATACTCAACTGTTCTTGCTTAGGTTTGTAGATAGTGTTATCATTTGAGAAGTGCTACTTTAATAGATCAGCAAAGACTGAATTCATTCATATTCTGAACCAGATAATTACATACCATGTTAGTCAAGAGGTTAGCTGAGAAGTCAAGGCTAGAAAATATTAGAAATCAATTGAAAATTATGTACTCTAGGGGCATTTAGAAATAACGTAAGATGAAAGACCTCTTCAAAAAGAAGTTAGAAAAGTGTATTTGAGTGATGCCTCCTCCCCCTCCCTCCCAACATGGTCCCCGCTGTTCTGCTCAGTACCAGAATACAAAAACATATTTCACAGGGACACCCAAAGCCCAGTAGACCTATGGGTTTCCTCTTTGGGTCTGGCCCATGGATGCCACCATTCTGCCCTTAGTCTATACTCTGCTGATTTAAAGTAAGGACCAGCTAACAAAATAATTCAGGCTGGGTGCAGTGGCTCATGCCTGTAATCCCAGCACTTTGGGAGGCCGAGGCAGGCGGATCACAAGGTCAGGAGATGGAGACCATCCTGGCTAACATGGTGAAACCACGTCTCTACTAAAAATACAAAACATTAGCCAGGCGTGGTGGCAGGCACCTGTAGTCCCAGCTACTCGGGAGGCTGAGGCAGGAGAATGGCGTGAACCCAGGAGGCGGAGCTTGCAGTGATCCGAGATGGCTCCACTGCACTCCTGCCTGGGCGACTGAGCAAGACTCCATTTCAAAAAATAATAATAATAATAATTAATATAGAAAGTTTAGCGCCCAAAAAGTGGCTCAGATTTACTTTCTAGGACCCACTGCGGTGCCTTCTGATACGCATATTCTACAGTCCTAGGCCGAAGATGGAGAATAAGCCTGGAGGCCTGAATTTTTGGAAGGTGTATGTATTATTACTTAGGCGCTTCAGGTTTTTAGTCGGGGAGGAATAGTCAGCTATATTTATATTCTAAAAGGTCAATGATGGAATAAAGCAAAAAGAAAGTGGTAAGAACATCCAATTTTTAAATTGTAAACATTAAAGGGAAAAGCCCACCTGGAGGCAGAATACTAGAAATTTGAGTGTGTTTCACTGGGGCATCTATTTAATTACTCAGCTTTATTCAGTGTACTGTGGGAGAGTTATTTCATATTAGGAGTTATAGTGGATAATATATGAAGTACTCAGTCTCCCCTGCTTTGGGGATTAGGACATTATAAGGGGAATTAAGATGCAATGCACTCAAGTATCTAAAACACAATTTTAGACTTAAAAGTAGTTTTAAATGAGGGCACTTGGCTTGCAATCACTGTTTAAGTGGATTTAGTTCAATATCAATTAGTCTGAAAAACTTTGCTGCATCATTGAAGGGAGCAAAATGAAATAAAGACCAACAGAAAAAGGACGTGCTCTGAACATGGGATTGCGAAATGTGAATTTCAGTCATTACCAAAAATAACTAACACAAATACTTTATTAAGAAGAGCTTCAATTATTGTTGTAATTTTGACATAATAAACCACCACGAAGGTGGGGCATTATTTAAAATATTTGTATGGTGGCTTGATAAATGGAACCAAACCAATAGGACCTCAAAAAGATTAAATTTTTAGAAGGAGGGAAAGTTGTGTTTGCATTGTCTTCAGATTCTCTGTATTTCTTTCCTCAATTGTGTCCTTTTATAGGCTGTTGATTCAGGAAAATTCATAGTCTTCATTCAGAGTCATTCTTTTACCATCATAGAGTGGACTCCTACGTGAAGGGCTTGGCTTGAGTATCCTCCAAAGAGCTTGTTCATTTAATAGCAGATACCATTCAGAAGTGGCCATAAAAACTCAGACTTCATATGTTAATACGGAAGTGCTTTGAGTACCTGAGACTTAAACAAGAGCAACTGAAAGCTCGATAGTGATATTCCAGACTCAGGTTATTTCTGTGCAACTAGAATCCATCTTCTAGACAAATTGGCAGCTCCATTTAAAGTATACATCGAGTCGTTTTATTTTACCCTTTCACAAATATTTGTCATTATTTTAGATGAGAGAATTAAATTGTCCTCTGGAACTGCCACTTCTGCAACAACCTAATGAAGCAAGGATTGTGAATATACTCTCATTTTCTCAAACTATTAAAAGTCTGAAAGTACTAATTGAGTTTTAATGGTATAAAATCCTGGCACTCATGAAGACTTCTTTTTCTTCCCCTTTTTTTTTCTTTTTTCTGTCTTTTTCCCCCTCTAATTAACTTGTAATTTTCTGGGCATCTTATTTGGCTCAGGATCCCTCCTGTTTTTGAAATGCATTAAAATCTCCAATCATTTAGGACTTCTATCTGATTTAACAATTAATAATTAGAAAAGCTCCCTTTTTAATGATGCCCCCACCCGGGATGTCATTTGCTGGCTGATTGATCCTGAACTACTTTTAACTTTTTAAGTTACACATTCGTGGCACATCTGTGTGATCATTCCATCATGGCTTCTTGACTAATGGCATCAAACTGAGATTACGTGGCTTGCTCATGTCGGTGTCTTTCTATGGGACGGGAATTTGAATATGTCACTTGCCTCCTACTAAAATCTTTTTTCCCCCTCTCCGTCTTTGGCCACAGCTCTTCCATTCCTATCCTCCTGCAGTGTCGGGCATCCCCCCTATGATCCCACCCACTGGCCCTTTTGGTTCACTACAAGGAGCATTTCAGCCGAAGGTAAGAAACCTCACAGTGAAAACACACAGGCATGTGTCTAAGTGGCGTCCCGGGCCAGGCGTGCAGGAAGTTCTGCGTCCTCTTGCCTGTGCAGTGACTCATTAATCAGGTCCTAAGTGACCACTGGGATTAGAGTGAGCCTATTTTTCTTTTTTTTTCCGAGTCCATCTAGTTTTAAATGGCCGTGAAAATTTACTTTTCAAACTGTACTACCCAGATAATCTCAGTTAAGCTAAGATTTCTTGTGCTCTTCAAAATATACATAATATTTATTTTTTTACTACCAATATCGTGGACATAACTTCTGGTCAGGAATTCTATGAAATATCAGACACATGTGCGCCAGGTTGTTCCTCAGGTGTATGTAATTAGTAAAGACACAAAGCTGGGTCCTTACTGATTTTAGTAGAAGTGGGGATAAAGGTTCCACAACTAAAATTGTATCCTATGAATTCTCCTCATTCTCCCTCATTTCCCTCACCAACCCCATCGGCTGCAAACAGGGCCTGCCAGCAGGTGGGGTGGTCGCCTCCCATTTTGGTCCTCCTTTCTTTCTCCCTCTCTCTCAGCCATCCCACCCCTGCCATGGTTACACTGGCCAAGGCCAAGACTTTGTCATCAGTTACTAACATCCTAGTGTGAAATTAACCTTTCATCCTTTATAAAAATTAAATTCTGTTCTACCTAGTCAGTGATAATGCCGTCCAGCGTTGGCTACAGCTATCTCTAAAGGTCAATATTGAAGAGTCATTCTCGAAACACTCTCTTTTTAAATATACTTACAGCTTCTATTTTACTTTCACACAAAAATAAAAAGAGCCATACTTTCATGTGGGTAACCATTCTCAGACTTAAAGATATTCTGCTGTGTGCCATTGGGTTTTCGTTTTTCTTTTCCCCACCATCTCGTGTCTAAGGTAAAACACAGTTTTGGGCCAGAGTCTTCCAGGATAAGCACATAACTGCATTTCCAAAGACGTGTTTCATTAAAACTAGGGACAGGAAAAGAATTGAAAGGCATTACAGGTGGTGTCCCCTCCCCCTTCAAAATCACCTGCATTGAATTGCATTGAATTCAGTTCATCTATTGAATTTGCCTGCATTGAATTGCAGCCTATATGCAAGGTTACAGATATACAGGGCTTTTATGACTGCCTCGTTAAACACCTCCTGTCTGGAGATAAAATGATGGTGATTTTAAACTCCTTCCCCCAGTCTGCACCTCACTACTCCCTCAGACCCTGGTCTGTCCCCTCTAGGTTACACCAAATCTCTGGGGCCTCCCCAAACAGACTGGTAGGTCATTTAATAAATTAGACTATTTCCCTCACTCACAATTATCCAATCACACAGAAAACTACATCTGGGCAAGAAAGTGTCTCTCCTGGTGTTGAAATAGGCCTTTCCAGGCCATCGTCCTGATTGAATATGTAGATTGCAGTTCATTAGTGGAGTTCTTCATATGTATGCAAATCAGGTTGTTAACAACTCCAGCTTAATTGTTAGTTGTACTGCAGCTGATTGCTTTTCTTTCTTTCATTCTTTTCCCCCCCTTCTTCTTGTAGGCAAGCTTCGGGCCTAAACTTGAGCTCTTTTTCCCCACGAGTTTAACTTCCTGGTGTGGGGGGTGTTCATAGAAGTTGTGATTTCTTCCATAAAATAGCTGGTGTCGTGTCCTGAATCCTTTCCCACTAGAAATAGTGATTGTGCCCAAAGTAGGCTTTTTATTGTTGCTAATTCAAAGGACAGAAGCTCACAGATAAGGTTAATATTAGCAATATTTGAGAATGGTGGTGGGAATAGGTAAGAGCAAGCAGAATTGCTTTAGAAATCATCAAAGAGCAGATCCGCAAGGTCCCTAAATTAGGTTCTCTTGTCCCATTTCCACCACTGCTAATGAGTAATTACTGAGTGTAATTCCTTATTATTGTCTGCCAGTTAAAACTGAGAGCTTAATGTCTGTAAAGTACTTCCAGTTATTCTGATGAGAAACACCTGATACTGCCAATTATAATAATGTTCACTTAAGCGTTTCTTGGAATGTTTGGTGATTAAGCAAAAAAACAGTGGCAGTCCCTGCCATGGGTTCATTCAGAGGAAGAGGAGTTCCAGGAGAGCATTTACGTTTGTTGCTTCTCTTTTTTGGTCCTGTGCTTTTTATTGCAGTGAAATGTTCTGGGGACCTCTCTCTGCTTTTAGATGCCATTGCTGGAGAGAGCAAGCTGTGGTCAGGCCCCCTTGAGAAAGAGCAGGTGTGGTCCCTGAGAAAAATGAATCTTGCGTTTCAGAAGGAAACAAACAAATGAAGTTTGGCTTCTCTCATTTAGCAGGAGGGAAGGATCTTGCTTTCATGTCACCTGTTTTGTGCTTCCTAAGTAAGCTGTGGTCTAATTAATTTGTAGACATCCAACCCTATCGATGTCGCTGCTCGGCCTGGGACAGTCCCACACACTTTACTCCAAAAGGACCCGAGGGTACGTGCAAAGTCAGGCTTGGTCTCAGGTAACACCAGGGTGTGTGTGTTTGCACGGGACGGCCAGCCCAGTGCTCGCATCTTCCTTTGCTCTTTTGAGCGAGCTGCTGTTTCAGCTGTTCTTCTAGTTTGTGGAAGAAAATGCCAATTACTCTTAGAAAACACAGTCTCTCCTGCTCACTGCGAGCATAGGACACAAAGAGACCGACTTGCTGATGGGAGAAAAGAGGAATGAGTTACGGTCTGAGCCCAGAAATTGGACAGTGTCAGCTTGTATAGTTTTTACTTAACCAATCTTCTCTGTCTGTATCTCCTTAAATTGTCTTACACAAATGAAGTAGCTACAGAATGTTTTGAATGGAAAAGCACTAAGGCGCTTTTCTTCCTGGAAGTCAGGCTACACATCCCCCCCTTGCCTGGGGTCAGGAAGTTATTGTACTGCACGGCTCTTTGGCCCTCTATTTTTAATGTGCTAGGGATCCTTTGGTACTCTAGAGCTAAATAAAATATCCATTATGCTTTGGTTATGTTGTTTATCCATAATTTATTACCACTGCCTGCTTCCAAAAAAGGAATCTGAAGTTATAGGATAGATACAATCTTGCCTCATTGATTGTTATTTATAGTCATCTTTATACGAAATATGAAAAAATCTTTAACAATATTGTCTTTTTACCTACATAAGGGCAGTCAGAAATTGATAACCAGAGTTAGATAGAAGTTTAAAATGACTCAACTATGTAAGTATGTCATGATGTGTAGTGAACTTCTGGAAAATGTCTAATAGGTATAAATAATGTAAAGTCATCAATGTAAGGGTATTGGTAAAGAGAGCCTAATTCTCCTGGATGGATGGAAAGGACACCTCTCCCCAGATACCAGTTAGTAGACAGCTTTAAAAGCCGGGGGTCTGAAGGCCATTCTCCCTCAGACCTACCCGGTGTGGTTTGGAGCTCAAAACAGTGAAACTCCTGGTGTGTGATGTGAGCAAATCATGTTGCCAGAGGGCACATTGCTATTGATTAAACTTGTACAGGGGCTTGTCAGCGTAGCTGTACCAAGGCTTGTGAAGTGGGGGAGGGGACACTTGGCACTTTTGATAGTGTGAAAATGGGTTAATTATTCTCTAAAAGGGCTTCATTTAAAAGTAAAATTCTAACATTTTAATTTCCCCTCCTAATGAAGCACTACAAATTTGTTAATTAGAGCAATTGTTTGAGTGACAGGCATGTAACCAAGTTGTCATTTTCTCTTCACAGTTGACAGATCCTTTCAGACCTATGTTAAGGGTAAGAAAGCTTCTTATAGAACTGTTTTGCAACCTCTGTTTGACTCCCTGTGGGTTAAAAATACAAGTCTATTACAAGGAAATAAGCCATAGAAATGTTGGAATAAGACATTGGAATGACGGTGATTGGGTTTTTCAGATAGTGTGATTGAAAATGGCCTAAACTGTTTTGCTTTGACTGTTGGAGGCCATTGGCTTTTTTTTAAATCTCTACAACAGTGAAAAGTCAACGAGTCCGATCTCTTGTTAGCAGTTCTGGTAAAAGATTTGACTACTTGGAACTTAAGGGGAAAGACTGAAGCTATAGGCTGAAGTTAGTCTTTCTTGCACTTAGAAAATATGTAGCTGGGTCCATTTATTTTGGCTGGTGGCTCCCTCTTTCTGTAGTAAGTGACATTGACTTGCCATAGCCGTTTGACCTCCTTTTAAGGTGCAGGAAGGAGGTACTATAAGCATCTGGTTTGTTAACATCTTGCTTAAAGCAAATTGTTCTCGAGGTCTGGAGACTGGCCAGTGTGATGACCTCTAAATGAATCCTGGTGGTTGGGGGTAAGACAGGCATGATGAATTGTTGGACAGAAGATGGATGGACAGCAGATTTCTTGCTATACATAACTCATTTCTAGGGCACATAATCAGATAATTTGATTTCTCCAGAGGAAAAAGGAGAATTGTGTCATCTCTTAGGTGAGGCAGTATATTATTTGTGATTTCAAACTACCAATAATTTCATTGCAAGAGAAGAGAACTGACCCAGACTTGCATTTAAGTATATATTTTCGGAACTAACTCCATACTGTAGAAACCAGAAGCTTCTGTTCTTCGCCGATGTAGAATGAGGCTGTGTTTTCTTCTCATCTGTCCAGTAGTCACTGAGCGCGCACGCCGAGCTTATGGGTAGATTACTTAGCAGAAATGAAGTGAAAAGGTGGTCCCTGCCCGCTGACTGGTAGAAGAGAATACACTCACAGCACTCTACTCCTTATAAAGCAAGACATGAAATAATTGGGGAGATATGGATTCAAATTCAACCCCAGAGGGTGGAGGATGGACTTGAGATCTGCAGAGGCCTAGAGAACAGGAAGGAAGGAATATTCTTCTCTTTCTTTCTTTAAACTTAGGAACAGCGCCCACCAACACGAATGGGTAGTTGACTCTTAGCATTTACGGTAACTGGGCTTCAATCAAAATGTGAATTTCTTTGTACCACTTTGGGGGTTAAAATAAAAACCACCACGGTCTTGGGGGAGGTTAGGACAAGTTCTGTACCCTCTCTTATTTTGATTTGACTCACAGACATTCACTAAGGAGCTCTTCTGAACAGCTGATTTGCATTATAGCATGGCAGCATTTGTTAAGTAGGGCTTCCCACTCTACCAGGTCTGCCAGCTGGCACCAGAAAAGAAAGAGAAGAGACACAGAGTGGGATTCAGGCTTTTGCCATCTTGTCCTTGGTAACCGGGGAGGCCCTTGTCAATGTGGTTGTCTGAGTAGCAAGCCCACATGGGGAGAGAGGGGGAGCTGGCTGTGACTCCCTTATGACTGGGCGCTGGAGAGCTACTGATGGAAGGCACTTGGAGAGTACAAAGCACTCTTGTTTCACGAAAAAAGCCTCTGCAGCCAAAATCTGCTGAAAGCTTTGGGGAAATTGAAGGTGGTTTTCTCTGAAATGTCTTCCTCCTAACCACGTTGCTCTTTCTTGTTCCAGAAACCAGGGAAGTGGTGTGCTATGCATGTTCACATCGCCTGGCAGATTTACCACCACCAACAGAAAGTCAAGGTCAGTCCGACCTTCGTGGTGTAGGGAAGAATGGGATGCGCATGTGAGTGTGTGATGTGCTCGGGAGAACCTGGTGAAGGAGGCATTTAAAACACATTTTACAGACCCATAGTTAGGAAGGATCAAGCCTCTCTTGGAAAAGCTACTCAGAAGTCTTACTTATTTTTTCCTAGAGTCAGGGTCTCACTCTGTTGCCCAGGCTGGAGTACAAGGGGACAATCATAGCTCACCACAGCCTTGAATTCCTGGGCTCATGTGATCCTCCCACCTCAGTCTCCCAAGCAGCTGGGACTTTAGGCATATACCACCATACTTGGCTAATTTCTTGATTGTTGTTTTTGTAGAGATAGGGGTCTCACTGTGTTGCCCAGGCTGGTCTCAGACTCCTGGCCCCAAGCAGTTCTCCCACCTGAGCCTCCCAAGTAGCTGGGATTACAGTGCAAGTCACAGCAGCCAGCTCAGAAATCTTACTGTTAATTAGGGAAACCACTAGTGAAATTACAAAACAAAAGCAAACTGATAATGCCCCGGGGTTTTGTTCCCTTTATAATTTTGTCATTTTATTGATCCAAAGGTCTTGAATATGGATTAAATGCTAAAATAAAGCTTTTGGAAATAAAATTATAGTGACCAAGAATTAGAATACAGAAAATACTTTGCATCTGGGAAGAGCTACAAATGAATGTTGGGTTTGGGTTTTTGTAAAAATAGTGACTGGTGCATTCTTTTCATTTTATGGCTATGGGAAAATGGTAGAGTCATGTGTGCCCTATATGAAGATGATGCCGCTGAACTGTCATTGGTCCTCCTGATGGTCAGTGCCAGGGATTGGAATACAGTCAGTACTTGCAGGAGCCACGTTCTGGCTAGTTACCTCGCTGTCCAAAGACGATTTTTCCTTTTTGTCTGTATTTTCATCATAGGGATGAATATATTCCATGTTCTGCTAGAGCCTTTATGACTCAGTAGGGGAGAGATCAAGAACTTCTGCAAGTCCCTGGATACAGCATCAGCGCTTGGCTTAGGGAACAAAGTAACTGACAAGTCCGTATTTTACAGTCTGGGTATTTATAGGCTATGTTACGATGCCTGCAAAAATGGGAGCAAACAAGCAATCAAGTAATTCCAATAAGCTTCACTTAATCCATTTCTTCATGAACAAACTTTTAGTCCTAACAGCATTTGGGAGTTCTCATGAAAGAAATACAGGAGACCAATGAGCCAGGAGATAGATAGAGCTCTTCATCACAGAAGAGACATGTTTTTAAAAGGGTTACGTGATTTTTAAAATAAAACAACCCAAGTTCCAGTCACTCTAGAGGCTGAGGCAGGAGAACCCCTTGAGCCTGGGAGTTTGAGTCCAGCCTGGGCAACATAGCAAGATCCCATCTCTAAAAAAAAAAAAGAGTAAAAAATAAAAACCCAGTTAAAAGTTTTAAGATGCAAACCTCAGTAAATGAGGTCACTAAGATATTTTGCTTTGGTTGTCAGATACCTGCTCGCTCTTATAACATGCCATCAGTGAGTTTGGCTCATTTGTACTTTATTGTTAGGGGAAGTTTAATTGGAAGCCTTGTGGTCTATCTTAGAAAATGTGTGTGCTTTGAAGAGCTAACTAGATTTTGATGATTAGTTCAATTCAGTTTTTGTTCTGGTTGATGTGGTTAGTGGAACGGTAGGTAAAGCACATCTTCCTTGTAACTTCTTTGGTTAAAAGCGATGAGGGATGTTGCACATGCCACTTTAGCAACTTCTTTCCCATAAAAGTGTCCCCAGTGACTTAAACTTTCATTATCCCAATTCAATTAGAAAGACCTCTTGAACATGAGATAACTTCGTTCATCTTCCCTTTTCAGCAAACTGCTTGTAATCCCCAAGCTCCATTTTGCTTCATGGCCCTAAGTTGTGGTTAATGGAACTGTGCTATGTACCATGCAATATTAGCACTAAATAATTTGGCCACCAAATTAAAGGAGGTATTCAAAAGAATTTTATAGATTCATAGTGAATTGGAAGCTTGGTTTTGAGGCTTGGCTATTACTTGATACTGGGACTTTCATTATAGCATTCCCTGTAGATTTGAGCAGAAATTACATCTTCCCTTTCTCTGTAACGTTCATTTACGCATTCTTTTAGTCATTCACCCAGTGTTTATTGAAAGAGCCTACGCCTGCAGGTTCCTTACTGTGCTGGGCTGGGGGCATGCGTCCTTCCTGGCGTCTAGTTGCTTAGAGTTCAGTAATGAGGATCAGTTGTGTGTAAAAAGTGAGGAAAGTGTGTGTGCCCTCTTAATGGGTGGTGTCATTTCCAGCTGGAGGTGCACGGGTAGCTTTCGCTTTCAGTAGGGGTGATGGGTGAGTGGGACGTTGCCTTCAGCAGTAAGAGAACAGCAGACTTCCCTGTCTCAGATCCTCACGCCATGCTCTGTCAATATAGATGCCCCCTCATGGGGCTTTGCTGTTGTACAGCAGGGCAAGGATCCCTCAGGACATGAGGGAGATTGAGCTGAGGCTAGAATGGGGCTAAAGGGGCTGAGAGCATCAGATGAGTCCGGGAGATCAGAAGAGTAGCCAGGCACGATGGCTCACGCCTCTAATCCAAGCACTTTGGGAAGCCAAGGCAAGCACTTTGGGATCGCTTGAGCCCAGGAGTTCAAGACCAGCCTGGGCAACATAGAGAGAGAGAGACCTGTCTCTACCAAAATGAAAAAACATTAGCTGGGCATGGTGACATGCATCTGTAGTCCCAGCTACTCAGGAGACTAAGGCAAGAGGATGCAGTGAACTATGATTGTGCCACTGCATTTCAGTCTGGGCAAAAGAGCAAGACCCTATCTATCTATCTCATCTCTTTAAAAAAAAAAAAAAGAGTGAAAGTCAGAAGCAGGTACTAAGGGCAGTGAAAACCCAGGAGACTGATGGGGAAGAGGTCATAGCAAGGGAAATTCAACTAGAAGCTTCAAGTCCCAGGACCCCATGCCTTGGGAGCAGTGCTTATCCAAGGCAGTGTGAAGCCAGTTCAAAGAGAAAGCTATCAAGAAACAAGGAGGTGGGGCAGCTTTGAAACCATGCTGGTGCAAGGGCCTCCAGCCTAGAGAAGGATGCCAGGGGAAAAGATTGAGAGGAAGATTAAGACCCAATTTCTACTGCCTAAGAGGATGGTAGGCGGAAAGATTAGCCTGAGGATAGATAAATAAGACAAAACAGAGTGATTTCTGTCCACGATAAGGACTTCACACAAGAGTTTTTTTTTTTTTTTTTTTTGGAGACAGCCTCGGTCACAGCAACCTCCGCCTCCTAGGTTCAAGCAATTCTCGTGCCTCAGCCTCCCCAGTAGCTGGGATGACAGGCGTGCACCACCACGCCTGGCTGATCTTTTGTATTTTAGTAGAGACAGGGTTTCACCATGTTGCCCAGGCTGCCCTTCAACTCTTGAGCTCAGGCAGTCCGCCCGCCTTGGCCTCCCAAAGCGCTGGGATTATGGTTTACTTGTCTGGATGGACACTGCCCACCCCCAACCTTCCTCAGGTAATTACAGGTAGTAGGAAGAGAAAGGGCCTCTGTTAGTTAATACTCCTCTGTTAGTTAAATTAATACTCCTACTTTGTTTTTCTTCGTTATTGTTATATAACAGTGATCATTTGAAAGTTAGCTTATAGACATGCAAATATTTCTTCATAACTTTTGGTTACTAATGTACTGTGAGCTATTAGAGTATGGCAAAGAGTCATTAAACAATTAATTTATACAGCAGATTATTCATGCAGAATTCCTAATAAAATGAGCTTTAAGACACTATTATTTTAAACCTTACTAAAATGGGCCTTTACAGCAAAACACAGAACTACTTTGGGAGTGGTGGCAGTCTCCATAAATAGGATATGGTTTTATTTCTCAAGCCATTAACCTTGAAGACCAAACATAGCTGGGTGCGGTGGCTCACACCTGTAATCCTAGCACTTTGGGAGACCGAGGTGGGCGGATCACTTGAGGTCAGGAGTTTGAGACCAGCCTGGCCAACATGGTGAAACCCCATATCCACAAAAAAATACAAAAATTAACTGAGCATTCTGGGAGGCACCTGTAATCCCAGCTACTTGGGAGGCTGAGGCAGGAGAATCGCTTGAACCCGGGAGGTGGAGGTTGTAGTGAGCCGAGATCCCACCACTGCACTCCAGCCTGGAAAGCAGAGTGAGGGAGACTCCGTCACACACACACAAAAAAAAAAACCAGACCAAACACTAGTCACTAGACATTTCTGGTGTAACAGGCACTACCGGCCTGCAGATCTGACATTTGAGGGTGAAATGGTTTTTGTGTAGCTGCTTTCTCTCACAGTGTTTGTAAACTTGAACCCAAGTGCACCGTTCACAGTCTCCAGCTCCAGCTCTTCACTAACACCTTTCTTCCTTGCTGTTGGCCTTGGGACCCTTACTGTTCCCCTTGCTGTGTAGAAACAGATGCAGTCAGACCCACATAAGCTGGACTTTGGACTGAAACCTGAGTTCCTGAGCCGCCCTCCAGGCCCCAGTCTTTTTGGAGCCATCCACCACCCCCATGACCTGGCACGGCCTTCAACTTTGTTCTCTGCCGCTGGTGAGTGTGGGTTTGGGTGGGGGGACAGAGCTGAGAAATGTAGTTCTCAGGTAACTAAATAAATGAGGTTTGCGCTCTGAGCTGCCGCTCAGTCACCACCTACAAAAATACAGTTAATGCCAGCTTGCAAGGCAACATCGCAGCACATCCAGGGAGTTGGGAATCTTCATTGATACACTCTCTTTCATTAAAGGAGGAAGCAGAGATCATCTTTCCCTTACAGGGATTCACATTGCTTCGGTTCATTATTTGCTTCTATATTAAACCAGTATAACTCACAAGCATGTCAGTTGCTATTGAGAAAGATCTGAAGGCTTGCAAGGGCAGATCGGAAGGAAACAATGCCAGGAATTATAGAAGGATGCGGTCGCCCTTAATACGGTGCCCGCAGAGCACTGTAATTTTGCACCGGGATGCTCAGTCATGCCGTGTTTTAAAGTCCTGAGGGTAAAGAAAGACGATTAAGGCAGTTGCCAGGAGTATGGTCTGTGATAGGGAGGTTGGGCCACTCGGTTGCTGGTTTTCTCTGCTACAAAACGTAATACTATTGCCTGGTTGGTTATAGCGGTGGAAGAAATTTAGGCAACGGTGTAAACACCCAAGTGACCTGCTCATCAGATCTGTAATTCATTTAACCCCTGAGAATACACACTGTCAAGTGTGCGTGTGGAAGGGGTGAGGTAGAGAGTGACGATTATGCTCATTCCTGCTCCAGGTACAAACAAAAGACAGCAGCTGTAAGGACTGTGTGTGTGCTGCATGAGAACAGCCCTCTTGGTATTAAGGGTTTCTTGTCATTCTGTCTTCTCTAAAGCTTTTTTAAGTGTAATTCCTGGCACACAGAGCTCAGCTCAGTTAACACTTAAAAATGATGGCACTGAGCTCATTCTGCTAATAACTTCATACCCACTATGCTAAGTAGAAGTTATTCTTCTGGACGTAAGCAGTCAAGGGGCTCCCCATTTCTGATCCTTACGAGACAAGTCTTACTGCCATCCTGCCAGCTGCCACCCCAGGCTTTTATCCAAGACTCACTGTTGGTGGACCTCTGGCTCTTCTGTTCAGGAAGAGAGAAGCACCCACACTGCAAGAAATCATCATTATAATGGGCCTTAGCTACCAAAGCAAGTGAGTCCCCCTGGAGAGTAGATGGAATTTGCTAAGGTCTCAGGTTTTTCTCTGTCAGTGCTGTCTAGGGACATATTTGAAGGCTCTGTTACCATGGCACCTTAGGCTCTGAGACAGGGCTACATGAAGAGCAATTTTTGGAGAGAATAGATTTCTCTCTGGCTTCCATTTGAGCCAAGTGGATGAATTGGCTTCTTTTGCTTCAATAATTCTGGAACTGCAAGGCACCCCTGGGGGCCCTGGGCTCAGCAAAGCTCTGGTCTTCATTGAAGCATTAATTAGCTTGCACTACACAGACAGTATGTGGCCAAAATTTTATTTAGCCGACAACACTGCTAACGCCTGATGAATATCCTGGAATATATTCACTTGGTGGAGGCGGGGTATCATTTTTACAGTTCCCAGGTGGAAAATAAGCCAGTATGCAGGGCTGAATAGATAACTCCTCAGGTGTCTTCCAATTCTGAACTACTGTGACGGGGATGATGTTCCTCCTGTACTGAGTGGCTTCCTCTCCAAACCCAGGCCACAAGACTTTTGCAGCCCAGGGAACAGCAGTCCAAAACATAAATTGAGTTAACAGAGTGTAGACAGCAATGACCCCTACGTTTAATCCATTTTCCTAAGGGAATTTATATTTGTTTATAGGAACTTAGACAAAATGCAAAGGATTATGGAACAGTTTTTAGTAAATTCTTTATCCAGGCCTTTTTTATACTTCCATTCTAGAATGTAACCTTCTTTAGCATAAGCAATATGGGATTCTGCCCAAAATAGTTATTTGGTGAACCTTGTAACTGATGTGTATAACTTGTACATACTTAAGAAATCCAGCCATTTTCATCTTGCTATTGGGTGCTAATCCCATGAATATAAACTAGAGACTTCTTCAGATGACCCTGGCAAATCTCTCGTCTAGGACAAAGCCTGCCTTCCAGGAAGCTAGCCTCCTTAGCTAGTAAGTAGCCTCGTATTAACAAGCCCATTTGGTGCCCTAAGGCCTTTAGAAATGTCCTTCCCTAATTGACATTTGCACACTCTCTTTCTCTCTCTCCTTCCTTCCTTCCTTTCCTGGCTTCCTTCAAGAACAGGAATAGAGGCATCTTCAAGAAGTACACATTAGGCAAGATACAGAGAAGAGGAGGAAATGTGGATCAAGGGACAACTGAAGGAAACCACTAAATTAGACCTGAGTTCCCTGGCAGGCAAAGCAAAAACCTGTCAGAGTCAGTTATAAGATTTTCAGTGCCCCAAAACATAAGAATCAACCAGCTTTTCCTGGCATTGAAAGTTGAGAGACATCAGAGGACTTCATCTCCTAAAACCTAATTGAGCTCACAATAATGAGTTTTACAGAGTCGGGCCTTATAGTATCCTTCGATGTGGGTGCATGCGAACTAACATACTCTTCAGGAGAAGGGATTCTGCAAGTCCCCAGAGCAGCATAGCCAAGAACCACAGCTTCAGGACCACCCCTCCTGAGCCAAGGATGATAACGGGCTGGGTTTCTGGAAGTGTTTCTCAAAGTGAAAACTTGGTCCTCCGAGATGCTCTATAAGGAATGGATTCCATGACGAAATGTTCCCCTCTTAGAGAACGAAGGAGCCTATAAGCTTATTAATGGCTCTAAGAAGCCCTTCAGTAAAGAAACTTGCTTAGCTTTTTTAAATCCAGTATTTCTCCAAATTTACTTGGTTATAAAGCCTCCCCTCCTCCCATGACCCAGGGCAGTTATCTCTGTCTTTGTAATACTGTGTGTCATCGGCTTAAAAAAGAAATACCTGTTTTTGGTGGATGCCAGCCACGCTGGGAAAGAGGGATGATTGATTTTCTGCTTCCTAAAAAAAAGAAAAAAATTTTCTTTTACCGTGTGTCTTGCCTGCAGGGGCCTGGGTGGACTTCAGCCATGACCTCCCTTGAACATATTTTCTCACGGGGCCCTTAAGCAAGTAGAAGCCGGTTGCATCTTCGAAGTTGGCTTTTTGTAAACTCTGGTTTTGTTATGTTTGACTTAACAGGTGCTGCACACCCAACTGGGACCCCTTTTGGGCCACCTCCTCATCACAGCAACTTCCTCAACCCTGCTGCCCACCTAGGTGAGTCGCCCAAAATAATGGGAACTGAGATATGTGCTTCAGGCAACCCTGCTGTGTTTACCATGCTCCCGCTGCACCTCCGGGCAAGCTGCTGGGAGTCCCAGATACCCTGCTTACCACTTAGGCAGGAGATGGTGCTCTCTTAGGAGTTTCAGTACATCCCGTCCAGCTTCCAGATTTCATCTCTTACACCGCATTCTTTCGGTAGTAGAGCTGTGCTCGGCAGTGGTTCTGCCTGAACTTCCCATGGTGCAGTGGGTGAGAGCCATTCCTTGGTACCTCAGGGAATCCGAGTTTACAACAGCCTGTTCCTGCCCATTGGAAGAAGATGGTGAGGTCTTGCCCCGTAGCAAAGGTCACCTCTAGGAAGCGGAAAGAAACACAAGCTGACGTTATGGAGAGGAGTTATTCTACATCTCACTGCCCCGATAAATGAGTCTCTTCCTAATAAAGGTGCATGCTTTGTGTGGCCTTTGTGTATTCGATCCCATCTGCAAGTGTACAGGCAGATGCAGGCATTGGCTTGCACAACATCAGGGCATATCATAGGCACGCCCTCAGAGTTTCATCATGGATTCAGATGCCACCTCCTTTCTGTTCTGTTAGAATCTGCAGAGTGCATTCCTGGCAGAGGCGAGACTGGGCAGGAAGGCAAGTTAGTACATCCTGGCTTGAGTAGTGTCCCCACTGGGCAAAGGAAGAGTAATGCAAAATACACAGTTGTAGAAGAGTCCTCAGAAATATTTTGCTAACCCAGTGCCTAAATCCAAGTGTAATGAAAACCTTTTACACCATCCGGTAGGAAAAGTGGGACAGGCCAGGTGGGGGTGTAGAGAGGGCAGGGATCCCGCATCGCCCTGCTCCCAGGAAGCTCTGGGTTCCTCTCCCAGCAGAGCCCCTGACCATTTCCTTCTTCCCCATCTTGTTTGCAGAGCCTTTTAATCGGCCGTCTACGTTCACAGGCCTAGCAGCAGTTGGTGGCAATGCCTTCGGGGGACTTGGAAATCCTTCCGTTAGTGAGTACCTCTAACTTTTAAAAATCTGCCTTGGACTTTTTATCTCCTGTGATCCGCATATGGCTCAAGACCTTTCTAGAGAAAAGGAAACTATGCTCTGGGGGGACCAGTGTAGGTTATATCACTGCAAAAGCAGGCCTTCACAGTGGGGTGAGGTGGAAGTGTACAGAGCCACCACTGTGAGGGCAGCCCCCTGTGGCTATCCAGTTCTGAGGGGCAGGAACGGCAGTGTAGTTGATGACCACAGAAAGTTTACTCAAGTGCGGAGTTTCATCCACATCCCATCTCTGCTCTCCAAGATTTTGGCTGCAGCTCACATTAGAAGTGAAAGCAATAGTTACATTTCATCTTGCCCGTGGCATTCGTGGAATTGAAAAAAGCACAATGAAAAATAGCAGGAAGACACCACCAGGCTTGGGATAATCAAGATTTGGCACCATTTTATTCTCCATCATCTAGGAGGACTCTGCAGTTTTCTACTATTAAAAAAGCCCATCTCAATTAGGAGAAGAATTACAACCCCATCTCACGTTCTAAACATTAGTATTTAGTTGCCGAATATGCAAATTATTTTCTTTCATGCTACATACCATATATTCCGGGTACAGGAAGAGCTAAAATGTGTCTCTGAGCATACCGTCACAGGTCGGTCTTTATTTAAAACACAGGAAGGAGACCTGTGTGTCTGGTGAGGGCAAGGTCCTGTCTGGTCTCTGGTGACACTTGAGAGGGCCGCGGTGGGTAGAGGAGACAGTGACTTCTCCTGTGAATTAATTTAGAATTATTAATCCAAATCCCACCATCATAACACACCCTTCTGCATGCCTGGAACTTCTGCATGCACCAGATACGTTGAATTAGGTCATCTCAATACCCATTTGGTCCCTTTTCCTTTTTAACTTCCCCTGTCCCCATCTTTGCTTTTGGTTTTAAAAAGAAAAAAAAAGCTGTGAGCTACCTCTCCAGTGTAGGACAAGACTTCCTCTAATGAATTTGTTAATCTCCTTTCCTTTTCCAGCTCCCAATAATATGTATTCATTTTAACTCTGAATGCTGTTAAAAGTTTTTTGGTAAGTACCTTCATTACAGCAGATTATATAATTTCTCTTAAACCTTTTTGTTCTCCACTTCACCATTTCAGCACCCAACTCAATGTTCGGCCACAAGGATGGCCCCAGTGTGCAGAACTTTAGCAACCCTCACGAACCCTGGAACCGGCTGCACCGAACGCCTCCGTCGTTCCCGACCCCTCCGCCCTGGCTGAAGCCAGGGGAGCTGGAGCGCAGCGCGTCCGCTGCAGCTCATGACAGAGATAGAGATGTAGATAAACGAGACTCATCTGTTAGTAAAGATGACAAAGAAAGGTACGGAAAGAAACCGCTCTCGAGTCCCCACGGGGGAGCCTGCTCTGTGCCAAGTACCAGTGGAACCGGCCGCCCACCCTCCCTGTCCCAGCCTCGTGCTTTAGCCGCCCCGGTAGCCTCAGCTCCTCCCCACAGCCAGTGCCCGCAGCCCCTCGCAGTCCCCATGGCCCGTAGCATATGGTGACCGTAGGAGATAGCAGAGCTAGCGACAGATTCCTGTCTCAGTCGCAGTTATACATCAGCACGTCCCAAGTCCCTGTTAGCGTGTCCAAACAGAAGTCTTTCTCCAGAAGACAGGGAGTTGGAGCTTCGGGCCAGACACACACAGCATGAATCAATTCCATATTTGCTTTCAAGTCCGTGCAGTCCATTAAACCATCCATAGGTTTTTCTCGCTCTTTTCCTCTTTTTGTTTTCTTTTAGAAAGCCATGTTTGCATTGCCTCATCATATTTTTCTCAAATTTTGTTCAAACTCAAAGCCTGGGGCTCACAGATGACTAATAAAATTTTACTCACATAGATGTAGAGAAACGTCGACAAGCAGTTTTGGTTTGGTTTTGGTTTCACTAGTGGATAATTTTGTTAACCGTTGTCTCTGCACTTGGTAACCCATGCCTAAAAAAAAAAGTAGCGTTAAAGAGGGAATGTCTTGGAGTATTTTTTCCAAAGAATATCATACGCATTCTTGACAAAAATGTCTTTTTTTCTTTCTTTCTTTAGGCTGTTTTCACTTTAAATGAACTGATAAGGAATGCACAAATACGCTTGACAGAAAATACCTAATCCCAATTTCCTTGCAGTACTTAAGATTCAAATTTGATCGGAATCTTTCATGTTTCTTTTCTTTGTATACCGTGTATGTATGTGTATGTGTATATCCTAGTAATTTCAAAGAATTCAACTTTGCAGGCTCTAAATGGGGCAGATTAGTAGATACTCATCAGAGGCCATCATGCTGACTGATAAAAGAAAAACAAATTTTCCTTCAAGGCACTATGATAACAATCTCTTAACCACTGGGAGGAATGTTTATGACATTCAGCTCTGAGCTGTGAACTGCCAAAATGAGGCACGCCTAGCAACCTAACCTGGCCGACCCTAGGCCGCGAGCTCTCTGTACACAGCCTGTCACTAGGTGCAATGCAGGATGTGGCCACCAGCCCTTTGCGTGTTTTTCTGGATGGCGTCAAAATGGCCTCTTGGATTAAAGTCAGGAAGCTTAATAAATAAAATATACTCCTCTTCCATCCTTCCCTTAAAAGTTATTCTTCTTCTCTGCATGTGGGCAAGAAACAGCCCTTATAGGGGAGCCTCCTGAATACTCTGTGGTCCTCTGATCCTTGCACACCAGCACCAAGCCAGCATGGCAGCCTGCTGCTCTCCTCAACTTTGCCATGTCTATCTGTCTTGGCACCATCCGTAAGACCTGCCTGGTCTTAGTTTTAACTCAAGTTTTACCTTATTGTCATTCCATTTGTTTTTGCATTTTCTGCCCAATACTCTTGAGCCCCCATCCAAGACAGGTCTCTAAAATTCTTGTCTCGTGTTTTCACTCACAGCTGCTCTCTAAAATTGTTTTCAATGTCCCCATGAGGTTTTGTGTTTAGGGACCTGCTTTTCCTACTGCCTTCCCTCCGTCTTCTCATCAGACTTTGGCTTTCTTATCCCATCTGGTGCACAAGTGCTCTTTGCAACCCAAAAGTCCTCCAACTGTGGCTTCCTTTTGAGCCTTTCTCACGTGCTGTGTCTTGGAGATGGCTCTGTATCCACGTTCTTTGCTCTGAAACTGGTCACTTGTCCTTGTAAGGAGCAAGAGACTTCTGTGACACTGATGTTGAACCCTTTCTTCCACTGGTTCTGTGTTGCAAAGTTGGAAGAAAAGTGATACTGGGCGTTGGGCTCTTAAAACGTGATTCTTTACACTAGATGATCCCGGGAGTCCAGACGGTCGGGCTGGATTGCCACATCATTGCCTTATTGACCACATGCAGCCATCTTGGCTTTCTGGAAGCTCTTCTTCTGTGCTCTTGGTTGAGGCTCTTAACATACAGAGAGATTCTTGCTCCCGGCAGACTCCCCCTCACCCTCATCCCTGGTCCATCTCCCCCATTAAGCTTCCTCTAAAATCTAGGTAAGTAGGATAAGGGTGGCTGGCTCTGCCCTGCCCAGGGCATGGCTGCTGCCTTGGCGACCATGGGAAGCAGCCCCCAGCCTGTCCTCTTCACACCACCATTTCACCCGCAGCCCCTGGCCCAGCCAACTCGCCCCTTTCATTTCATCTGCCTCCTTGTCTTCCCCTCTCTCCCCCAGGGAAAGCGTCGAGAAGCGACACTCCAGCCACCCTTCACCAGCACCTATCCTCCCGGTGAATGCCCTGGGACATACCCGCAGCTCCACTGAACAGATCCGGGCTCATCTGAACACTGAGGCTCGGGAGAAGGACAAACCCAAAGAGAGGGAGAGAGACCACTCGGAATCCCGCAAGGACCTGGCCGCCGACGAGCACAAGGCGAAAGAGGGCCACCTGCCCGAGAAGGACGGGCACGGCCACGAGGGGCGCGCCGCGGGCGAAGAGGCCAAGCAGCTGGCCCGGGTGCCGTCTCCCTACGTGCGGACCCCGGTGGTGGAGAGTGCCAGGCCCAACAGCACCTCGAGCCGGGAGGCCGAGCCGCGCAAGGGTGAGCCGGCCTACGAGAACCCCAAGAAGAGCTCCGAGGTCAAGGTGAAGGAGGAGCGGAAGGAAGACCACGACCTGCCTCCAGAGGCCCCGCAGACCCACCGGGCCTCGGAGCCGCCGCCTCCCAACTCCTCGTCCAGCGTGCACCCGGGGCCCCTGGCCTCGATGCCCATGACGGTGGGGGTGACGGGCATTCACCCCATGAACAGCATCAGCAGCCTGGACAGGACTCGCATGATGACCCCCTTCATGGGCATCAGCCCCCTCCCGGGCGGAGAGCGCTTCCCGTACCCTTCTTTCCACTGGGACCCCATCCGGGACCCCTTGAGGGATCCTTACCGAGAACTTGACATTCACCGGAGAGACCCGCTGGGCAGGGACTTCCTGCTAAGGAACGACCCGCTCCACCGGCTCTCGACTCCCCGGCTGTACGAAGCCGACCGCTCCTTCAGGGACCGGGAGCCTCACGACTACAGCCACCACCACCACCACCACCACCACCCGCTGTCTGTGGACCCTCGGCGGGAGCACGAGCGGGGAGGCCACCTGGACGAGCGGGAGCGCTTGCACATGCTCAGAGAAGACTACGAGCACACGCGGCTCCACTCCGTGCACCCCGCCTCCCTCGACGGACACCTCCCCCACCCCAGCCTCATCACCCCGGGACTCCCCAGCATGCACTATCCCCGCATCAGCCCCACTGCGGGCAACCAAAACGGACTCCTCAACAAGACCCCTCCGACAGCAGCGCTGAGCGCACCTCCCCCGCTCATCTCCACGCTGGGGGGCCGCCCGGTCTCTCCCAGAAGGACGACTCCTCTGTCCGCAGAGATAAGGGAGAGGCCCCCTTCCCACACGCTGAAGGATATCGAGGCCCGATAAGCCGAGAACAGGAGCAAGAACGAGGAAGAAGAAACCCTAGGCAGACACTAGGCCAGGCTTGAGAGACAGAACTCCTGCATGGCTCACACAGACCTGGGGGGGAAGCCCCACCCCTTCCCCTTGTAAAAAATGTATAGACTCAGTGCACATTTTGAAATGTTTTGTATATTATATGTTGAGATTTTTCAGATCTTTTAGCCCAGTCATATGTTCTCACGTCTCCTACTTTTTGTTTCTCGTATAAAACTTTTTGATTTGAACCAAAACAGTGAAGATGACAACACACACCAATTGGATGATAATTGTAGGGGGGGCAGGGGGAGGGGGAGAAGTCCACGCCATCCATCATGCAAAATTCTTTCAGATGAGGTGGGAAGGCTGTGTACATAGTTATGTAAAAAGAGATTGCTTCATGAGCTAATGGTTCATATATGCAAAAGGGTAAGATGAAAGCTTTACTTTGTACAAATGTAAATAGATAAAGATTAAGTAACATAATACATTAATACTTCTTAAAATGTGCTATTTGCAAACTTACTTAATATCAGTGAACACAGTCGGCTAAGGCTGTGTTCCCATATATTGTTATAGACAGCTAAACCCTTCAACTATGCAATGAATGTTCGGGCTTTTCACAAAAGCCCGCCTAACTCAAAGGAGCCTTTTCAAATCCATTTACAACATACTTAAGGTCATATTTTCCCTGAACAAGCGCTTACGTGATATGACTCTGTTTTCCTTGCTTGTTTTTTTTCAAACGGAGAAACATCCTGTTTTGCAAATTGGACCCCAGGCTGGAACTTAGCATCTGAAGTTGCCGCTTGTGGGCTCTGGGGGAAAGTGTAGCCCCGGAGAGGTAACTGAGGACATGAGCAACCGGTGCCAGGGAGGGTGGGATTTGCCAGATGCCAAAATCAGGGGACGGGTGGTGGTGTCTGTCAGACACACACAGGTCGCCAGTGACTTCACACACACCTCATGTGAGAACCATGCCTTTTTTAGTGTGTCCTATTTCATACCTGTACACACTTCCTCGTTTTGTAATGAGATTTACTTACACCCAAACAGATCCTGAAAGAAAGCTTCAAGTTTTCTCAGATGATGGATATGTTTTCACTGTATTCAATAACTGACGGATGTAAGGTGCACGTTTCCTGATGTGACGCACTGTATTCCAGCTGGTGATCAAGTCTGGGAACAACCGTAACAGGTCAACCTTGTGGAGCCATCGCGAGTTAGAGGGTGAAAGATGGCAGAAAAAAAAGTCTTGTGTGTGTGTGTGTTTTTTGAGTTTGCATCAATCTTAATGTCTCTTCATAATACTTTTATAATACATTAAGCCTCTTGTCTACATATTTGGAGAGAATATGACTTTACTAGCAGAGAAATACAATATATCTTGTCTACTGGACTGTAAAATATATGTATGAAATAAAATTAGTTCCATTTGGTCTTCTAGTATATTAAAGTGCTATCTGACGTTGTTATCCTGTTTTTGCAAAAAAAAAAAAAAAAGTTAACTACAGACCATTGTTTCTAATAAGCAGAGAGATCTATTTTAGTAGTAAACTGAAGGTTTAGTTGTGAGCTTCAGATTTTGTGAACTCCAGATGTTGTGCGGTGTTTTTTTTTTTTTTTAAGACAACAACTAAAAAAAATCCAAGGAATATGTACACTGGAACTGTAGTGGTAGCTTTCAGTATTGTAAAGAGATTGTTCTATACGGACCTTTTTGCTGTTTATCCTGTATGTAATAAAGTCCTTTCTAGATCCTATGTGAAAAGAAAAGTGAAGCAACTGAATCTTCAGCATGTTCTCATCGGCGGAGCCTTCTTGTGTAATGTAAACTGTGCCATGTTATTAAAAAATGTGAACTAAGCTTCCAGCTGCTTGTTTGTGTGAGGTGACCATCATTACCTTAGGGAAGAAGCCATACCTGTACAAGACCGAGCTCTTGAAAAGAAACACCTCGAACCCAGCCCGTGTAAGAACAGAAGGCTCACCTGCAGTGGCTGACCACCCTACCCAACTCGGTTAGTGTCTCACCAATTTGTTACTATAAACATTTGCACCCCACACAGTCGCTTGTGCTTTGTTTTTTGAGGAGGGGGGGTTCTGTTAGTTTTTCGTGTGTCCAAGATACTGTAAAAGGTACTTCTGGATTTTGTAGACGTGTGTACAGTGTGGGCCACGTTAGCCAGTTGTTTGTGCCTGGCTACTTCAAAACTCAGCGAAAGTGTTTGCTTTTCCAGCAGTGATGAGAATTCTGACCTAGGGCCTGTGACAACAGTTTTTGCTTGCTCGTTGTATTGCATTTCAATCTGTGGACTTGGTCAGTCATATGTGACTTAAGACCTTCCAGATTTTTTTTTCCTGTCTTAGCTTTTTCTCTCTTTTAATTACGTGGTGTAGTCCTCATCAGTTTGCAGTCTCCCTGTCCTCTAAAATCTGTTTTGTTTTTTTCCATGATGTTAAAAAAAAAAAAAAATGTTAAATTTTCTTATACCGACCTGATGAAATTGCTATTTGGATGAGATTATTTGCATGGGTGTTTGTATGTTACTAGGGAAAAAATAAAAGCAGTTCAAGTTAGCAAGATCTGGGTAGCTGCTGAATGGGAATCAGAATAGAAATGTTCAGAAATTGGCGGGGGGCAGATCTGTGGTTGGCGAGTGCTGTGGACTCCCGTGGTTTCACAGGGGCATCTGAGAAGTGCATCCAAGGCACTGGAAAAGTCAGTCCAGGGCGAGAAAAGGGCACTGAGAAGTCGGTCCAGTTGCAGACATCCGCTAATCTGGGCAGCGCAGTGACTTCTTGAATAAAAGCCCATTTCACACAGCCCTGTTTTCCTATGTTAATAACTGACTCCAAACTGGAAAAAGTAAGGAAGAAAAACCCAGTGGATTGGAAAACACGATAAACACTGTGTTTTTCCAAATCAGGCATTTCTCAGGGCCCTGCAGACAGTAGCAGTGGCGCCTTGCTTTGCTATTTTTCACTGCTCCAATTGTACACCTATTTTGACGTCGCCATCTGCAATGTCAGAACGTAGGAGAGTCAAGCTCTCAAATCAGCCACGGTATCTAATCCCCAGGGCTTCATTCATCTCACCCTTTGCATATTTTCCCCCTAATTACGCTCAGCTCCTCGGCACTGATGGGTACCAGCACCAATTTGATTTCCTGCTAACCTATAGATGCTCTAATTATCTCCCCCATCTTTGACTGACAATGATCTTGTTACCTTCTAATGGTACATGACAGGTAAAATAGCGAATATAATGATGCAATAATTAACCACTTTGGATGGATATTTGCCACGGCATTTGCTGTTTATCCATTTTTCTGCCTCAATCAAGGTAGATGAGGGGAAATAAGACGCAATTGTTGACATTCTTTACATATGTAGCATAAAAGAAGTTGAAGACAGAATTTTGCAGTGCAGGTAGCCGTGCACTTGTGGGGTGCCCAAGGCCTTGTGTGTGTGTATTCATGCTGGAAAACAAACTAGGCCTCAGTGGCATCAATCGGTTGAAGGAAAGAGGATAACAAATGTAACCTGGGCTTTTTCATATGTTATTTTTTAAATTCTGCCATCCTTTTTTTCTGTGCATTTCTGATTTTTTTTGTTTGTTTGTTTGTTTGTTTTTTGAGACTGAGTCTTGTTCTGTTCCCTAGGCTGGAGTGCAGTGGCATAATCACAGCTCACTGCAGCCTCCACCTCCCGGGATCAAGTGATTCTCCTGCCTCAGTCTCCTGCATAGCTGGGACTACATACAGGCGCCCACCACGCCCAGCTAATTTTGGTATTTTTAGTAGAGACGGGGTTTCACCATGTTGGCCAGGCTGGTCTCAAACTCCTAGCCTCAAGTGATCTTCCCACCTTGGCCTCCCAAAGTGCTGGGATTACAGGTATGTGCCACCACGCCTGGCCTGAAAAATTCTTAAACATGCAAAGTCTTCTTGCAATAAAATAGGGTTATTTTCCAGATAGGAAATCATATTATCTAAGGCTGTCAGTTCCACAATATGAAATTGCTAGTCTTTGCCACCGTCACAAGTACTAAGCTAAGGTTTTCGTGTCTCACGCCCAAAATGCTACAAGTCCCTAATGATGAGCTTGGTGGGAAGGAGTCCTTGGGCCACAGTCATGAGGGCTGAATCCACCCCGTGTGCCTTCACAGTCGGTGACCCCGTGCACAAAGAGCCTCTTTGGAACTCAGTTTCTTAATGTGCAAAGTGACACAATCTGAACAAAAGCCTAAAAACATGAAGGTCGTAAGCCCAAAATTCATCAGCATGGCGTGGGTGGAATTTTGCTGTGTGCCATCCCAAGGTTTATAGAAATTGCGGACTGGGTAGAGAATGGCCCACAGCCCACACAAAAAGGAAAATAACTTTTTCTAAAACTTTAGTGGCAGCCAGGCAGGGTGGCTCACACCTGTAATCCCAGCACTTTGGGAGGCCGAGGCGGGTGGATCACTTGAGGTCAGGAGTTCGAGACCAGCCTGGCCAACATGGTGAAACCCTGTCTCTACTAAAAATACAAAAATTAGCTGGGTATGGTGGCAGGCACCTGTAATCCCAGCTACTCGGGAGGCTGAGGCAGGAGAATTGCTTGAACCTGAGGAGAGGCGCCTGCAGTGAGCCAAGATTGCGCCACTGTACTCCAGCCTGGGCGACAGAGTGAGACCATGTCTCAAAAACAAGCAAGGCCAGGCACTGTGGCTCACACCTGTAATCCCAGCACTTTGGGAGGCCAAGGCGGGTGAATCACGAGGTCAGGAGGTTCAAGACCAGCCTGGCCAACATGGTGAGACCCCGTCTCTACTAAAAATACAAAAAACTAGCTGGGCGTAGTGGCGGGTGCCTGTAATCCCAACTACTCAGGAGGCTGAGGCAGGAGAATTGCTTGAACCCGGGAGGCAGAGGTTGCAGTGAGCTGAGATCACGCCACTGCACTCCAGCCCAGTGACAGGGTGAGACTCTGTCTAAAACAAACAACAACAACAAAAAACTTCAGTGGCTAAAGATTCTTGCTAAAGATTTGCTGAAATGTTTGGCAAGTCCAAAAGGAATGAGTGGGTGACTACAGGGCTTCTAACTCACAGGGGTTTCTCACCTGGTAAGGGGAGGAGCTGATTAAAACAGCATCTGGTTAAGGCACCCAGGGTATTGTCACACAATTGCCACCTGCTGTTCTACCCAAAATGTGCCCTGATGCTGATGGACACAAGATGGAGCTTAGTCTCTGGGCCCGTGTTCGGAGAACTCTGTGGCCTGGAAGAACAGAGACCGGACCAGAAGCCTTCAAATCCTAGGCTTGTGTGCTGTGCAGTTATTGGGCAAATAGGCCTTAGTTTCCTCATCTGTAACTTGAATTTGTTGGGTGATGTTGAAAGGCCTCTTCAAGATCTGTTTGGATTTTGGATTTTGCGTCTCTATTCGGCCTCAGATTTTTTTTTTTTTTTTTAGGAGACTGGGTCTCACTCTGTCACCCAGGCTGGAATGCAGTGGGGCATTCATAGCTCACTGCAGCCTCCAACTTCTGGACTCAAGGGGTCCCTCCTCCTCAGCCTCCTGACTGACTGGAACCACAGGTGCACACCCCCACACCTGGCTCATTCTTTTATTTTTTGTAGAGACCGGGTCTCACTATGCTGACCAGGCTGGTCTTGAACTCCAGGCCTCAAGTGATCCTCCCTCCTCAGTTTCCCAAAGTGCTGGGATTTCGGGTGTAAGCCACTGCACCTGGCCTTTGTTTTTGTTTTTGTTTTTGTTTTTGAGACGAAGTCTCACCTTTTTGTCCAGGCTGGAGTGCAGTGGCACGATCTCTGTTCACTGCAACCTCCGCCTCCCAGGTTCAAGCAAATCTCCTGCTTCAGCCACCCGAGTAGCTGGGATTACAGGCATGCACCACCATGCCCAGCTAATGTTTTTATATTTTTACTAGAGACAGGGTTTCGCCATGTTGGCCAGGCTGGTCTCAAACTCCTGACCTTGTGATCTGCCCGCCTCGGCCTCCCAGAGTGCTGGGATTACAGTTGTGAGCCACCGTGCCTTGCCCTACACCTGGCCCCTTTTTAAACATGATTTACCTTCTCACACCCTGCACTCCAGGAAGGTCAAGTGAGTTGCTATTCCACATGCTTCCTGGCAGCGTCTTATCAGCATCTGTCTGCAGAGTATCTTTTACCTCTTTCCAAAGGCCCTGGTGTCAGAATCTGAGCCACACTAAAGGTCAGCACAAAGCCATCTCCGTAAATCCTTCCCTCTTTGGGGCTGTCTTAGGGCCTGGCTTGGGCTTCTCCCCCACCTTCCACTCAGCACTTCCTGTTCTGCGGTTCTGCACCTCTCTATCTGGATCCTCAGCTCCTGGAGGCAGGGGCCTGTGTTTGATGCTCCAGAGGCCACCCCTGGGCTGGTTCACTGAACAGAACAGGCTGCACAGAGCCCTGTTTTTAATCAACTGCAACGTGCACACATGATCATCTAGACACACCGGAAACAAGCTTAATGAAACCATACCCTTCTTACGTGCAGTGAACTCTTGATTTTTTAATTCCACTCTTTTCTAATTCTTTTTGGGTTTTCGTGGTTTTTGTATTTTTGAGACACAGTTTCACTCTGTCGCCCAGGCTGTCGTGCAGCGGTGCAATCTTGGCTCACAATAACCTCCACCTCCCGGGTTCAAGCGATTCTCCTGCCTCAGCCTCAGCTGGGATTACAGGCACGCGCCACCACGCCCAGCTAATTTTTGTATTTTTAGTAGAGATGGGGTTTTACCATGTTGGCCAGGCTGGTCTCGAACTCCTGACCTCAGGTGATCCACCCGCCTCAGCTTCCCAAAGTGCTGGGATTACAGGCATAAGCCACCATGCCCAGCCTCTAATTCATTTTTTTAAATGCTGGTTGCAACCCACTACCTCATCTCACAGCCCCTGTGAATCATGAGTGTCAATGCCTAGTTTGAAAAACAGTATCATGGAAAAAATCCTCCAGGCCTTAAAGGAGGGTGAGGCTCAAGGATGAGGGTCAACACTATTGTCTGCTGTCAACCTAAAGCCCCTACTCTGTTCTTGCTGGCTATCCCAGCAGCCTCTGACCTGGTCTCTCCCCTGCACCACCCTCTACACTTCTGCCCGTTCTCATCACATCTCTTCCAGGTCCCCAAACCATCCTCTACTTCAAGAGGTCGCCCCAGTAGAGCCCAGACTTCTCACCTGGGCTCCTGGGCTGAACACCTCTAGTGCCCAGAGACCTGTTGGCTTCATCTCCCACACGCTGTTCCCAGTCGACGGTCCTCCACGTCTTCCCCATCTGGCAAACTCATTCATGCTTTGAGATTCACCTCAAAGGCATCTACCTTGGGATCACTTGAGCCTTAGAGGTCAAGGCTGCAGTGAGCCATGATCTCAACACTGTACTCCAGCCTGGATGACAAAGTGGGACCTTGTCTCAGGAAAAAACAAACATAAAAGGCCTTCACTTCCATGATGCCTCTCCTGATTGCCCCTTGTCCCCCATCGTAGTTAATTGTTTAGACCAGTGGTTTTTTTCTTGAGACAGGGTTTCACTCCCGTTGCCCAGGCTGGAGTGCAATGGTGCGATCTTGGCTCACAACAATCTCCGTCTCACAGACTCAAGTGATCCTCCCACCTCAGCCTCCCAAGTAACAAGGACTACAGGTGCGCACCACTGCACTGGCTAATTTTTGTGTATTTTTTGTAGAGACAGAGTTTTGCCACATTGTCCAGGCTGGTTTCGAACTCCAGAGCTCAAGTAATCTGCCCGCCTTGGCCTCCCAAAGTGCCGGGATTACAGGAATGAGCCACCACTCCCGGCCAGACCACTGGTTCTTAAGTGTGGTCCCCAAACCATCAGCAGCAGCAGTACTGGGAAACATTAGAAGTGCAAACCCTCAACACCCACCACCCACCCCCACCCAACCTCCTACATTCAAAACTCTGATAGTGGGGCTCAATGATCTGTGGTTTAACAAGCTTTCTGGTAATTCTGGTACACGATCAACTTTGAGACCCACTGACTTAGACCACAGAAGGTCAAGAGAAAGTTCTGGCAAAAAGCTGCACCAAGAAGTGCCAGGTAACAGCAAATGATCATAGAAGAAAAGCGGTACTCTCTTAAGGACCTTCCAGCCTGACCCTTGATCCTGCTGGATTATGAAGAGGTTGTAACCTTGTTTGAGCCAGAATGATGCTTTCAGCTTCCAGATCTATCCCAGCTCCTTTCTAGTGTATGTTCACTAATTCCTGCATCACTAGCAGGATGAGATGGAAGGAGAAGTTGGCCTCTCCCCAGCAACAATGATAGTAGCCAGTGTTAACTGAGTTCTCTTGGCATGTCAGGCACTGTTTTGCGTGCTTCTAACTGGATTATCTCCCTTAATGGTCTCAACAACCTTGCAAGGTAGGTATGGGTGCAACTTCAATTGGACAAATAAGAAAAATGAGGCACAAAGAGGTGAAGTCATTTGCCCATGTTCAAGTGCATAACCTAAATACACGCCCAGGCAGTTCCCCTCTAGAGCCTGCACCATAACCATGGCCCTGTGCTGCCACAGAGAAAAGGCTTGCTGAGTTAATTCACCATATAAACAGCCATTGTTTACCCACCAAACACACACTTGTAATTGGCACCCAGGCTGGAGTGCACTGGGATATCATAGCTCAATGCAGCCTCGAACAGGGAGACTGAAAACTAAATTTGGAAAAGACTTTGAAGGCCAGGGAATAAGAGTCTTCCTTGCAAGGACTTCAAACTTTGTCCTGTGAGCAATTGGGAACTTCTCAAATTTCTGCAAGGAAAGTTTTAGGGAGATAAATTTGGTGGCAGTGAGGATAGAGTCCACTGACAAATGAAACCAACCACTGATGCTGCCACACCCCATAGTCCCAGGTAGCCCACAGGCCCACATGAATTCCTCCTGCTTTTAGTTTAGTGTCATTTCCAACCTCAGCCCCACTCAGATGTCCTGCGGCTTGACCCTAGCAAGTGTCTATATGCTGTGGCCTGCATTCACCTATCCAGACAGTTAGAGGGGGTTCCCATCTAGTCTTCATGATACTCCATGCATTGTGACCCCATCTTCATGTAATTGCCTGACCGGTTTCTTGCCTGCTGCCCAGAAAAGCCAAACACCGAGAACAGCAGGAGTTGCAGCAATGAAAGAGTTTAATAATCACTGGGCCAGGCAAGCAGAAGGATGGGAGAGGTTTCTTAAATCCACCTCCCTGAGAATTTGGAGACTAGAGTTTTTCAAGGATAATTTGGCTGGTGGGTAGGCTAGAGAATGGGGAATGCTGATTGGTTGGGTCGGGGATGAAATCACAGGGGATGGAAGCTGTCTTCTTGCACTGAATCAGTTTCTGGCTAGTGGTCACAGATCTGGTTGAGCCAGTTTCTTGGTATGGCTCATTGGTCCAGGTGGTGCCAGTTAGTCTATCAGAATGCAAGGTCTGAAATATGCCTTGAACACCAGTCTTAGGTTTTACAATAGTAATGTTATCTAGAGGAACAACTGGGAAGGTTACAAATCTTGTGACCACTGGCTACCTGAGCCATAATTCTAATCTTGTGGCAAATCTGTTAGTTTTAGACAAAGGTGGTTTTGGTCCCCAAGCAAGGAGGGGTTCATTTTAGGAAGATACTGTCATCATCTTTGTTTTAACAGTAATGCAAACTAAAACTAAATTTAAACTAAATTCCTCCCATAGTTAATTTGGCCTACACCCAAGAATGAGCAAAGATAGTTTGCTTGTGAAGTTAGAAGCAAGATGGAGTTAGGTATGTCAGACTTGTTATCATAACTTTTGCAATGGTGGTTTCATTTAGGCTCCCAGCATCAAGAGATGCTCATATATTTGTCCCTCTCCTCACCTCCTCCCTCCACCCACAAGGATCAGGAGACAGCATCAAACTCTGCACCCCATGACACTGCCCCATGTCAGGGTCTCACCAGCACCCCATTGCCTTGGGACCTCAGGGCTAATTACCTCAAGCCTTATCCCCAGTCTCAAGTCCTAATGATTCCATCTCCCACCCTCCTCATATCCTGAGCCCTCATATCCATCTCTCTTCTCTGGACCATCCTTTCACCGTCCTACTGTCCTGGGAGGACACAGGCTCCTCTGCAGCTCTCTAGAAAGGGGGCATCTTCTCTCCGTCATCCTCCTCACTAGGGCTGAGGTGGGCAGGGGTCATCCTGCTCTGGCTGCTGCTCTCAGAGCATCCTCCCAGCTCCTGTCACCCTGGGAGCAATCAGCTGCTGACCACTCCCTGCTCAGTCCTCCAAGAAGTTTCCCCAGATCACTGACAGCACTTCTATCACCATTTTCATTTCACCATTTTCATATCTTCAGGGAGCCTCTGCTCTCTCTTGTTGTCACTGCCTGGGCTCTGGCTCAATCAATAACTGCAGCTCCTCCCTGATCTCATCTCCAATACTGCACTCTGACCCTGCCCCTTGCTGCCTCCTCCCCTGCAACCTCCCAACTCAACAATCCTTTGGAGCTACCATGGCCCTATCTCCGGCTTCTCTCTTTGTTCACTTCCTTCCTTCCTCAATTGAAGAATTATTATAATCACTTCCTTGCTTATATCCTCAATGCTATCATTCCTCTCTTGCTCTGTTGAGCCACATACTGCAGTAGCTACATCTGAACCTCGGTGAATTAAATGCATTTCTTCCCTCCCCATGATTAGGTGAGAGAAAAGCACAAAATTGTGCTGTGATCATGAGCTTTTTTTAAAAAAGCAATAGTTTTTGGGATACAGGTGGTTTGTGGTTACATGGATAAGTTATTTAGTGGCAACTTCTGAGATTTTAGTGCACTTGTCACTGGAGCAGTGTATGCTATACCCAATATGTAGTCATTTTTCCCTCAACCCCCTGCCAATCTTCCCCACTGAGTCCCCAAAGTCCATTATATGTGATCATGACTTTAAGTGGGGCCTTAATGCTTCCTGGAAATCACATTTGTTTTCTACTCTCGTGGGTGGCTGTCATGCCTGAGGGTTGGCTTGTCCAAGACTGATTTCCTTCAGACTGGCCTGTGAAACTCTGAAAACCAGCTATAATACAAAGCTTAAAGCCATCAATCTTGGAAAACTGGAAGGCTCAGATAACCAGCCCTCATCCCACTCAGGGAAGAACTAAGGCCTCCCCCTCCAAACCATGAACACTTAGCTGGCAGGACAGCACCAGAGCAAAGGTGCCCAGACATTGCATTGCTCTTCTGTCCTGGCCCCAGTTGATACCACAGAAGGAGCCAGAGCTTTCCTACTTATGCAAGTTAAAGACCCGATGGACCAAAGATTAAAGTGTCTACCCAGGAGTCTAGACTTGGGCAAGAGGGACCTTTTGCCTGGACACACACACATTTAGTAAAGAGCACATGGCCACCTCTGTCACTTGGGACTCACTGTGTAGAGTATTGCTGTTTAACAGCTGCCAGTCCCCTAAACATTCTCTCTTCTGGCTGCCACCACCTAGACCCCAGGGACCTGCTTCATGTCTTGCCTTGTGTCCTCAAGATAGGAGGCAGCTGCTTCCAGGATCCCAAATCAACATATCCAGGATCAAAATAAACAAAATCAACATTCGAT
This sequence comes from Pan paniscus, assembly GCF_029289425.2. Lineage (NCBI taxonomy): Eukaryota > Metazoa > Chordata > Mammalia > Primates > Hominidae > Pan > Pan paniscus. Next base: position 85,100,492 of record NC_073255.2, on the reverse strand, counting down.
CCTGGATCAAAAATCAGTAGTAGTAGTTTTTATACACAAACAGTGAACTGTTCAAAAAATAAATAAAACAATCTCAGATACTCGGGAGGCTGAGGCAGGAGAATTGCTTGAACCCAGGAGGCAGAGGTTGCAGTGAGCTGAGATCACACCACTGCACTCCAGCCTGGGTGACAGAGTGAGACTCCATCTCATTTTTTAAAAAATCTCATTTATGTTAGCATTGAAAAATATTTAATACTTAGAAATAAATTTAACCAAGAAGGTAAAAGACCTGTACACTGAAAACTGTAAAATACAGACAAATTGAAGAAGACACAGATAAATGGAAAGATATACTATGTTCATGGATTGGATAATTAATATTCTTAAAATGACCATACTACCCAAAGCAATCTACAGATTCAATGTAATCCCTATCAAAATTCCAATGACATTTTTCACAGGAAGAGAAAAAAATAAATAAATATTGTATGAAACTGCAAAAGACCCCAAATAGCCAAAGCAATGTTGAACAAACAGAACAAAGCTCAAGGCATCACGCTACCTGATTCCAGAACATACTACAATGCTACAGTAACCAAAACAGCATGGTACTGCCAGGCACCATGGCACCCACCTGTAGTCCCATTTACTTGGGAAGCTGAGGAGGGACAATGGATTGAGCCCAGGAGTTCAAGACTGCTGCAGTGCACTATAATTGCCAGAACCCATCTCTCAAAAACAAACAAACAAACACAATATAACCCCTGCAAGGACAGCATGGTGTGGCACAAAAACAGACACATAGACCAGTGGGACAGAATACAGAGCCCAGAAATAAATCCACACATTTACAGTCAATTGATCTTTGACAAAGATGACAAGAGTACACAATGGAGAAAGGACAGTCTCTTCAATAAATGGTATTGGGAAAACTAGATCTCCACATACACAAGAATGAAAGTATTCCGTTGTCTTACACCATACGCAAAAAACTCTAAATGGATTAAAGACTTAAATATAAGACCTGAAACTGTAAAACTCCTAGAAGAAAAAAATGGGGGAAAACTTCCTTGACATTGATCTGGGCAATGATATTTTTGGATATGACCCCAAAAGCACAGGCAACAGAAGCAAAAAAAATAAGACAATGGGGATTGCACTAAGCTAGAAAGCTTCTACACAGCAAAAGAACAATCAACAGAGTGAAGAGACAATCTACAGAATGGAAGAAAATATTTGCAAACCATACATCTGATAAGGGGTTAACATTCAAAATACAACTTAATAACAAAAATACAACCTGATTTTAAGATGGGCAAAAGGGGGGCTTGCAGGGAGGTGGGGATGGTTAATGGGTACAAAAAATAGAATGAATAAAACCTGCAGGGTGACTATAGTCATTAATAATTTAATTGTACATTTAAAAATAAATAAAAATGTAATTGGATTGTTTGTAACACAAAGGATAAATGCTCGAGGGGATGGATGCCCCATTCTCCATGATGTGATTATAAGCATTGCATGCCCGTATCAAAGCATCTCATGTACCCCATAAATATATACACCTACTATGTATCTGCAATAAAAAAATAAATAAATAATGGGCAAAGGACCCGAATAGACATTTCTCAAAAGAAGGCATACAAGGCCAGACACGGTGGCTCACGCTTGTAATCCCAGCACTTTGGGAGGCCGAGGCAGGCAGATAACCTGAGGTCGGGAATTTGAGACCAGCCTGACCAACATGGAGAAATCCTGTCTCTACTAAAAATACAAAATTAGCCAGGCGTGGTGGCACATGCCTGTAGTCCCAGATACTCAGGAAGCTAAGGCAGGAGTATTGCTTGAACCCCAGAGGCAGAGGTTGTGGTGAGCCGAGATCACACCATTGCACTCCAGCCTGGGCAACTTGAGTGAAACTGTCTCCAAAAAAAGAAAAAAAAAAAAAGTGGGGAGGCCAACAGGTATTATTTTTTAATGCTCAACAGCACTAATCATAAGGTAAATGCAAATTAAAACCTCAATGAGATATCACCCCACACCTATTAGAATGGGTATTATCAAAAAGACAAAAATACCAAGTGCTGGCAAGGCTGTGAGGAAGAGGGAACCCTTGCACGCTGTTGGTAGGAATGTAAATTGGTACAACTGTTATGGAAAACAGTTTGGAGGTTCCTCCAAAAACTGAAAATAGAACCACCATATCATCCAACCATCCCATTTCTAAGTATACATCTGAAGACATTGACGTCAGTAAGTCAAAGAGACATCCGCACTTCCATGCTGGTTGCAGCACTATTCATGATAGCCAAGATAGGGAGTCCGCCTGGGTGTCCATCCACAGATGAATGGATAAAGAGAAAGTGGTACAGGCACCCAGTGGAGTATAATTCAGTCTCAACAAATAAAGAAATCCTGTCACTTGCAACAACACAGATGAACCTGGAGGACATTATGCTAATGAAATAAGCCAAGCACAGAAAGACAAATACTACATGATCTCACTCATATACGGAATCTAAACAAAGTTGAACTCATAGAAGCAGAGAATGGTGGTTGCCAGGGATTTGTGGGGCCAAGGGTGTGTGGGAAATGGAGAGCTGTTGGTCAAAGGGTAATAAAATTGAAGAAGGGGGGGAAAAAACAGCAGCTGCTTCCAAATGCCATAAGGTTGTTTATGTCAACACTGGAGACAGAGTCAGCTTCAGAGAGAGGTGGCAACACTTCGCATAGGAAAACCCTGTTTAATTCATGCATCAAACCCTTCTTCTCAAGATCGTGTTACTATGAAAAGTAATGGCAGAAACCACAATTACTTTTGCACCAACCTAATATGCTAGATTTTTGCATAATATAGTGTTGTTTCTCAGGGTAGAGCTTCCAGCTTCTCACTCTTTGTGCTATTCCAGTATGTGGTTCTTGATATATGCATGAATGAGCACTGTATTCACAACATCTGCACGTAGCAACTGAGGAAATTTCCTAATGATGAACAACTGGTATGACTTACATTTCCATCTACGCAGGACCAGAGGTAATATGAGAAAAGCATGATACTGATTCTTTTTTTTTTTTCTTTTTTTGAGACAGAGTCTTGCTGTGTCGCCCAGGCTGCAGTGCAGTGGCGCAATCTCGACTCGCTGCAACTTCCACTTCCCGGGTTCAAGCGATTCTCCTGCCTCAGTCTCCCAAGTAGCTGGGACTACAGGCATGTGCCATCATGCCTGGCTAATTTTTGTATTTTTAGTAGAGACGGGGTTTCACCATGTTGGCCAGGCTGTTCTCAAACTCCTGACCTCAAGTGATCTGCCTGCCTCAGGCTCCCAAAGTGCTGGAATTACAGGCGTAAGCCACTGCACTCAGCTGATACTGATTCTTTACACTGAAAACAAACACTAGAATTCTAGAATTGCTCATAGGTATATTTTTATAAATTATTTGCTAAAATTTAAAATATTTTCAAATCTCAAGATAGTATTACTGAATCAAATGGCATTAAATAATTTTAATATAAAAACTGTTCTCCAATAGTTATAATTTATAGTTTGACTTTAATTTGGAGATACTTTTGAAAATCTAAAAGTCACTGAAAGTAGGCAAAATAATTTTAATTTTTAAATATTTACTTTCTCAATGGAAACTTATTCAAATGTTGGGCAACTTGAATAAAATATGTTTTTTAAATCTTTTTTTTTTTTTTGAGACAGGGTCTCACTCTGTCACCCGGGCTGGAGTGCAGTGGCACGATCATAGCTCACTGCAGCCTCCAACTCCTGGGCTGAAGTGATCCTCCTACCTCAGCCTCACAAGTAACTGGGACTACAGGCACATGCCACCACAATGGGCTAATTTTTAAATTTTTAGGAGGGATGGGGTCTCACTGTGTTGCCCAGGCTGGTTTCGAACTCCTGGGCTCAAATGATCCTCCCGCTGCAGCTTTTCCAACGTGCTGGGATTACAAGCATGGGCCACCACTCCTGGCCCTTCACTGAACTTTTTGATGATAATGGTTTCCATTTCCCCAGCTCATTCCTTATTGCCTTGGAGAATCCTGGATCCCTGGGCTTCTTGTAGAACATCCTTATTTGATGGATCTTCCGGCTGTACATCCACCTGAGCTCCCCATTTCCCTGCATTTTTAAATCCGTTTCTCCATCTATGGCAGCAACTCAAGATCATGGAGGACATTGTACTTTTCCTCCCTATTAGGGGCAAGATGTGCTTGGCTGAGTCTTCCTGTAGGCTCACCTGACAAGAGGGGCTATCGGGGCAGGTCCTGGGTGCATAGGCAATGTTGTTTTGTAGGGGACAACATTATCCCCAAACAAGGAGGGAGTGACTGCTCTTAATAAGGAGAGGTGGGCACGTCTGTAGGCTCTGAAGTTTCAGCAGGCCGGGCGCGGTGGCTCATGCCTGTAATCCCAGCACTTTGGGAGGCTGAGGCAGGTGGATCATGAGGTCAAGAGATGGAGACCATCCTGACCAACATGATGAGACCCTGTCTCTACTAAAAATATAAAAATTAGCTGGGCGTGGTGGCGTGTGCCTGTATTCCCAGTTACTTGGGAGGCTGAGGCAGGAGAATCACTTGAACCTGGGAGGCAGAGGTTGCAGTGAGCCGAGATTGTGCCACTGCACTCCAGCCTGGGCGACAGAGCAAGACTCTGTCTCAATAAATAAATAAATAAATAAGAGGTGGGCACTTCTTTTTTTTTTTTTTTTTTTTTGAGACGGAGTCTTGCTCTGTTGCCCAGGCTGGAGTGCAGTGGCGCGATCTTGGCTCACTGCAAGCTCCGCCTCCTGGGTTCATGCCATTCTCCTGCCTCAGCCTCCCGAGTAGCTGGGATTACAGGCGCCCACCACCATGCCCGGCTAATTTTTTTTTTGTATTTTTAGTAGAGACAGTGTTTCACCGTGTTAGCCAGGATGGTCTCGATCTCCTGACCTTGTGATCCACCCGCCTTGGCCTCCCAAAGTGCTGGGATTACAGGCGTGAGCCACCGCGCCCGGCGAGGTGGGTACTTCTGTAGGCTAAGAAGGTTCAGCAGAATCTGATAGTTCTAAATATTTGGGGGAATCTTATGTATCAGGGTCCCACATACCCTGACCTAGATACCTTAGACCTGGAGTATTTAAGCCCCTCAGGAGCTCAGCCACGGTAATGTCAAGTCTTGAGCCTGGTCTTCAGCTTTTGGAGCCCTCTTGCCACAGCATGTGAGAACCTTTGTAAGTTCCCTGGGGGCCCTGGGAATTTCACACACGGCTTTTAATTGTCAGTTCATCACCCACAGCTTCTTGATATATTTTCCCAGGATATCAATGACACTTAGCAATAATTACCTAATTATTTGTTACTGTTTTTTCTCTCTTCTCTTTCGTTTTACAGTTAATAACTATAAATTCTGGGCAAAATTAAAAGAAAGCAAACAAGAGGAAGAAGAGGGCTGGGTGTGGTGGCTCACACCTGTAATCCCGGCACTTTGGGAGGCTGAGGCAGAAGGATTGCTTAGGACTACAAGTTGGAGACGAGCCCGGGGAATGTAGCAAGACCTCATCTCTGCAAAAAATTTTTTAAAAAAATAGTGAGGTGTTGTGGTGCCTGCCTGTAGTCCTAGCTACTCAGGAGGCTGAGGTGGGAAGATTGCTCCCTCCCACGAGTCCATGGTTACGGTCAGCTGTGATCGTGCCACTGAACTCCAGCCTGGGCAACAGAGAGACCTGACTCGAAGGAAGAGAGGAAAGGAGGAAGGGAGGGAGGGAGGGAGGGAGGAAGGGAGGAAGGGAGGAAGGGAAGGAGCCTTAAAACCTAGACACTGGAGAAGGAAGAAGGCAAATTCTAGAGAACGTTCAAAACTTGGAATGAGGGTTAAGGGGTTTTCCTGGTGTATGGCTTTTAGTCATAAGGAAGCTTTAGTTGTTAACAAAAAATCCAAAAGAAAACCACAGTTTTGGCCGGGCGCGGTGGCTCACGCCTGTAGTCCCAGCACTTTGGGAGGCAGAGGCGGGCAGATTACGAGGTCAGGAGATCGAGACCATCCTGGTTAACACAGTGAAACCCCGTCTCTACTAGAAATACAAAAAATTAGCCAGGCGTGGTGGTGGGCGCCTGTAGTCCCAGCTACTCGGGGGGCTAAGGCAGGAGAATGGCGTGAACCCGGGACGCGGAGCTTGCAGTGCGCCAAGATTGCGCCACTGCACTCCAGCCTGGGCGGCAGAGCGAGACTCCGTCTCAGAAAAAAAAGAAAAAAGAAAAAAAGAAAACCACAGTTTTTTTCTGTTCTTGAGAGCTGAGGACAGGGCTTGTATTCCTGGCTAAGAGAGAATCAAAGGGAAGGGGCTTAGAGCGCATAGGAGAGGAGGTGGTGGCCTCAGGGAATCGTTGCTTCTCGGGGAGAAAGAGGAAACAAGATAGGGAGGGGTCCCTTAGAGACTTGGTGGCAAAGGAAAAAAATGAAACGAGAAATGAAAGGTCCACAGAAACAAAAGCAAATCACAAAAACAGAGGCCACGAAAACGCTTCCCCCTACAAAAATAACAGCACTGTTATTTTGTAAAAGTGAACTTTACCAACAGAAGAGAGCATTTTTTTGAACCAAGAAACACAGTCGCCATTCCAAACCTTCACCCATTTGCACACCACTGTCATTGCATTGTTACAAATAAAACAGCAGATCCTAATGCATGCAGGTGACTAGAAGTAAACTGAAGCAAGAAATAAAACATTTCAGCTGGTGGAAAAATATTCCCCCCAAAATTGTCTAGACGGGCCAGGCGCAGTGGCTCACGCCTATAATCCCAGCACTTTGGGAGGCGGAGGAAGGCAGGCAGATCACCTGAGGTCAGGAGTTTGAGACCAGCCTGGCCAACATGGCGAAACCCGTCTCTACTAAAATTACAAAAATTAGCTGGGTGTTTCCTGTTTACCCAGGAAATTCAAATGGATTTAGGAGCTCTGTGTTAGGATGTTACTATCACCTCCATCACACAGGAAATTATGAGGGTTTTAGGAGCTCTGTGTCAGGAACCAGATCAAAGAACAAATGTTTGAACAAAAGATGCCCCTAGCACCACTATCACTCAGGAAATTACAAGGAGCTCTGTGTCAGAAACCAGAGGCAGAGATCAAATATATGTATTTTATTATGCCACACGTGGTGAAGTGTCGTGTTGTCCACAAGTTATTCTCAAATGGTAAAGAAAAAAAAGTCTATATGTGTACACACAAATACACAGAAAGATATGTCTCAAAATCTTAATGAGTGTCAAATCTAGGTGAAGGGTATATGGGTGAATTATATTATTCCTACAAATATATTGCAAGAAAGTTCTGTATTGAAATTCTTCCAAGAGACTACAAGCATACCATGAAAAGGATAAACAAAGCCGACTCTTTTTTCTTTGCCAACACTAATTAAATTGACAGCACTCCCAGGTGACAGTAATTGAGAAAGAGACTGAGAGAGAACAAATTACCAATATCAGGAATGAAAAGAGGTACTCCACCTCAGATAATAAAAGGATATTATATTTGCTTTCTGCAGATTTGAAAATGTAGATGAAATGGAAAGATTTGACATGCAGCTTGGTAACTCCTATTAAAAAAAAAAGAAAGAAAACAGCCCGCTGGGATTTTGATTGAAATTTCATTGAATCTATAAATTTATTTAGGGAGAATTGACATCTTTACAATGTCGAGCTTATTATTATTTATTTTTTTTAAAGACAAAGTCTCACTCTGTTGCCCAGGCTGGAGTGCAGTGGCGTGATCACAGCTCACTGCAGCCTCAACTTCCTGGGCTCAGGTGATTCTCCCACCTCAGCCTCCTGAGTGGCTGAGACTACAGGTGCATGCCACAATGCCTGGCTAACATTTTTTTTTTTTTTTTTTTTGTAGAGATGGGGTTTTGCCTGTTGCCCAGGCTGGTCTTGAACTCCTGGGCTCAAGCAATCCTTCCACCTCGGCTTCCCAAAGTGCTGGGATTACAGGCATGAGCCACCATGCCCGGCCTATGTTGAGCTGTTTAATTCATAACCAAGGTATTCATTTATTTAGGTCTCCTGTGATATTTCTCAAAGAGATTGTACAGTTTTCCTAGAATTCTTGCAACACAATGGTCAGATGTGTTGTAAGGTCCGGAGTTGAGATTTCAGCAAGGGACCCAATAAACAGAAGGTCCCTAGAGCCAAAACACATACTTAGTCAGGAGATTCAGGAGCATGTGTCTCACCAATTAGTCTTTTGAACAACGTGGCTTTGTTTGTTTGTTTTGAGGCAGGGTCTTGCTGTGTTGCCCAGGCTGGGGAGCAGTGGTGCAGTTGTAGCTCACTGCAGCCTCAAATTCCTGGGCTCAAGTGATCCTCCCACCCCAGCCTCATGAGTAGCTGGGACCACAGGCACATACCACCATGCCCATCTTATTTTTAAAAAATTGTTTGTATGTGTCCTATTTTATTTCGTTGAGCAGTGGTTTGTAGTTCTCCTTGAAGACGTCCTTCATATCCCTTGTAAGTTGTATTCCCAAGTATTTTATTCTCTTTGTAGCAATTGTGAATGGGAGTTCACTCATGATTTGGCTGTTTGTCTGTTATTTGTGTATAGGAATGCTTGTGGTTTTTGCACATTGATTTTGTACCCTGAGACTTTGCTGAAGTTGCTTATCAGCTTAAGGAGATTTGGGGCTGAGACGGTGGGGTTTTCTAAAAACACAATCATGTCAGCAAACAGGGAGAGTTTGACTTCCTCTTTTCCTAATTGAATACCCTTTATTTCTTTCTCCGGCCTGATTGCCCTGCCAGAACTTCCAACACTATGTTGAATAGGAGTGGTAAGAGAGAGGGCATCCCTGTCTTGTGCCAGTTTTCAAAGGGAATGCTTCCAGTTTTTGCCCATTCAGTATGATATTGGCTGTGGGTTTGTTATAATTAGCTCTTATTATTTTGAGATATGTCCCATCATTACCTAGTTTATTGAGAGTTTTTAGCATGAAGGGCTGTTGAATTTTGTCGAATGCCTTTTCTGCATCTATTGAGATAATCATGTGGTTTTCGTCTTTGGTTCTGTTTATATGATGGATTACGTTTATTGATATGTGTATGTTGAACCAGCCTTGCATCCCAGGGATGAAGCCAACTTGATCGTGGTGGATAAGCTTTTTGATGTGGTGCTGGATTCGGTTTGCCAGTATTTTATTGAGGATTTTTGCATTGATGTTCATCAGGGATATTGGTCTAAAATTCTTTTTTTGTTGTGTCTCTGCCAGGCTTTGGTATCAGGATGATATTGGATTAAGAAAATGTGGCACATATACACCATGGAATACTATATGCAGCCATAAAAAAGGATGAGTTCATGTCCTTTGTAGGGACATGGATGAAGCTAGAAACCATCATTCTGAGCAAACTACTGCAAGGACAGAAAACCAAACACCGCATGTTCTCACTCATAGGTGGGAATTGAATAATGAGAACACTTGGACACAGGGTGGGGAACATCACACACCAGGGCCTGTCATGGGGTGGGGGGAGTGGGGAGGGATAGCATTAGGAGATATACCTAATGTAAATGACAAATTAACAGGTGAAGCACACCAACATGGCACATGTACACATATGTAACAAACCTGCACATTGTGCACATGTACCCTAGAACTTAAAGTATATTTAAAAAAATTGTTTGTAGAGATGAGGGTCTCACTATGTTGCCCAGGCTGGTCCTGAACACCTGGCTTCAATTGGGAATATAGGCATGAGCCACCACTCCTGGCCCAACATGGTTATTATCTGCATGTCTAAGGCAGAGTACACGTGGGACCAGATGGGATCATAAAGTGTTCCAAAGGTTAACCAATTTAGGGGTATTATAGCTGTCATCATAGAAGTAGCATGATCCATACTGCATTTATAGCCTATCTGTGAAAGGCAAAACCTTGAAGCCTTTAGAATACAAATAGGATAGAGTTTTCCTAACCTTGGTACTACTGACATTTTCGGCCAGATAATCCTTTTTTTGTGGAAGGCTCTCATGTGCATTGTAGGATGGTTTAGCAGCATAAGTGGCCACTAGATGTTGATCTGTTACTCTAGATGTCTGTAACAACCAGTTTTGACAACCAAAAATGTTTCCAGACATTGCTAAATGTATCCTGGGGCAAAAGTTACCCCTAGTTGAGAACTGCTGATAAACAAGAATATCTTCACGATTTCAGTGTAGGAGGAAAATATTTAAATATGTCACAGATAACCATAAAGGAAAAGGTTGATAAAGTTGATAATATTGAAATTAATAATTTCTTTCTGCAATAGATATAAAAAGAATAATAGATCGTGACCAAATAGAGCTTGTCTCTAGAATGCAAAGCTTGATCAACATTTAAAATAAATCAATGTCACTTATCAAATCAACTGACTTAAGAAGGAAAATCACATTGTCATCTCAATAGATTTTTAAAAATTTGATGAAATGCACCACCCATTCATGATAAAAATTCCCTATGGACTAGGAATAGAAGGCAACTTTCTCAATATAAGTTTTCTACAAAGAAACAAATTAAAAAACAAACATTTCACAATTAACCTCACACTTAATGGTGAAAATAGAATAGTTTTCCCTTCAGATGAGGAACAAATCAAAGATAGCCACTCTTACTACTTCTATTTAACACTGCACTGGAGGTTCTAGCCAGAACAATAAGGCAAGAAAAAAAGAAAGTCATATAGATTGAAAAAGAAGAAATAAGTCTTTATTGACATGTCACACAATTATGTAGAATATTTCAAAACACGAATCTGCAAAATATGCTATTAAAACTAAAAGTGAGTTTAGCAAAGTGATGGGATACAAGATCAATATACAAGAATCCGGTTATTTCTATATACTAGCAATGAACAATCAGAAATAAAATTTTTTTAAAACATCATTTGAAAAGGAACTACAAAATAGTAAGAAAACAACAAAATAGCAATAATAAGTCCTTACTTATCAATAATTACTTTAAATGTAAATGGATTAAACTCTCCAATCAAAAGACAGCATGTCTGAATGGATAAATAAAAACAAGATCCAACAATATACTGCCTATGGGAAACTCACTTTAGGCTTAAGGACACACATAGGCTGAAAATGATGGGATGCAAAAAAATATTCCAAACAAATAGTAACAAAAAGAGAGCAGGGTGGTTATACTTACATTAGACAAAATAGACCTTCAGTCAAAATCTGTTACAAGAGGCAAAGAAGGGCACTATATAATGGAAAAGGGGTCAGTTCATCAAGAAGATATAACAATTGTAAATATGTATGCACCTAACATTGTAGCAACTGAAGCAAATATTTAAAGAAAATATTAACACAGCTGAAGAGAGAAACAGCAACATAATGGTAGAGAACTTTGCAACTCCACTTCCAACAGCAGATCAATCATTTAGATGGAAAATCAATAAGGAAACAGTAGGCTTGAATAACACTATAGACCAAATGAAACTTACAGACATAGCATTCTGCCCAACAGCAGCAGAATATACATTCTTCTCAAGTGCACACATTCTCCAGGATAGATCATATGTTTGGGATACAAAAGAAGTTGTACAGATTTAAGAAGACTGAAATCATTTCAAGTATCTTTTGTAACTACAGTGATATAAAACTAGAAATCAATAATAAGAATAATTTTGGAAAATTTACAAGTTTGTAGAAATTAAACACCACACTCCTGAATGACCAGTGAATCAAAAAATAAATCAAAATTGAAATTAAAAAGTACCGAGATAGAAAAAAATGGAAACACAACATACTAAAACTTATGAGATGCAGCAAAGGCTGTTCTAAGACAGAAGTTTAGAGCAATAAATGCCTACATTTAGAAAAAAAGAAAAATATAAAAATAAACAGCTTAACTTCCCACCTCAAAGAACAAGAAAAAGAAAAACAAACTAAGCTCAAATTCAGCAGATGTAAGGAAATAATAAATATTAGAGCAGAAATAAATCAGAGACTAGAAAAAAATAGAAAAGGTCAACAAAACTAAGAGTTGGTTTTTTGAAAAGATAAAAAAAGTGACAAAACTTTAGCTAGACTAACCAAGAGAAAGGCATAGGACTTGAATAAATAAAATTTAAATGAAAGAGGAGTTATTACACATGATGGCACAGGAATATGAAGGATCCTGAGACTGCGATGAACAACGATATGCCAGCAAATTGGATAACCTAGAAGAAATGGATAAATTCCTAGAGACATACAATCTTACTTATCCATAATTACTTTAAATGTAAATGGATTTAACTCTACCAAGAGTAAATAATGAAGAAATAGAAAATTTGAACAATAATGAATAAAGAGATTGAACCCATAATCAAAAACCTCCCAGGACAAGACGGCTTCACTAGAGAATTCTACCAAACATTTAACGAAGAATTAATCCCAATCCTCCTCACTCTTGCAAAAAATTGAAGTGGAAGAAACACCTTCAACTTCATTTTATGAGGCCACCGTTACCCTGATACCAAAGTCAGACAAGAACAATAAAAGAAAATAAAATTATAGGCCAATATCCCTGATGAACATAGATGCAAATATCCTCAAGAAAATACCAGTAAATTGAATCCAACAGCCTACCAAAAAGATCATTCACCATAATCAATTACAGTTTATTCCTGGGAAATGCAAGGATGTTTCCACATATGCAAATCTATAAATGTGATATGCCATATTAACAGAATGAAAGACAAAAACAATATGATCATCTCAAAAGATGAAGAAACAGAATTTGATAAAATTCAACATCCTTTCATGACAAAAACTCTTAACAAATTAAGCATAGGAGAAATGTACCTCAAATAAAGTTCATATATGACAAGCCCACAGCTAACATTATCAACAGTGAAAAGTTAAAAGCTTTTCTTATCATATCAGGGACAAGGGTGCCATATCTCACCACTTCCACTCAACATAGTACTGGAAGTCTTAGCTAGAGCAATCTGTAAGAAAAAGAAATAAAAGCCACCCAAACTGGAAAAAAAGAAGTTAAATTTTCTCTAAATAAATATATATATATTTCTTGGGAAATATATATATTCTTTGGAAATATATATATTTATATATGTATATATTATATATATGTTTATATGTATTCATATGTATATATTATATATGTTTATATGTATTCATATGTATAATATATATATGTTTATATGTATTCATATATATATATATATTCTTTGGAAATATATTTCCAAATAAATTGTTGGATAACCTAGAAGAAATAGATAAATTCCTAGAAACATACAACCTACCAAGATTAAATTGTGAAGAAACAGAAAATGTGAACCAATAATGAACAAAGAGGTTGAACCCATAATCAAAAACTTCCCAGGACAAGATGGCATCATTAGAGAATTCTACCAAATATTTAAAGAATTAATGCCAATCCTTTTCACTCTTGCACCTATAAACCACACCATACCAATTAGTATTCCTTGTTGTATATATATATATGGGTACATGCACTTGTATGTTTATCACAGCAGTATCCATAATAGCAAAGTCATGGAAGCAACCTAAGTGTTCATCAACACAGGACTGGATAAAGAATATATATGTATTTCTCTGATGATTATGATTTTGAACATTTTTTCACATTTGTTGGCTACATGCATGTCTTCTTTTGAAAAAAAAATATATACTCAGCCATAAAAAAGAATAAAATCATGTCTTTTGCAGCAACATTGGCCTAACTGAAATGACTTAGAAAGTCAAATACTCCATGCTCTCACTTATCAGTGGGAGCTAAACAATGGGTACATATGGACACACAGAGGGAAGAATCGACATTGGAGACTCCAAAGAATGGGAAAATGGGAGAGGAGTGTGGCTTGAAAACTTACCTATTGGGTGCAATGCTCACAACTTGGGTGATGGGTGCACTGAAAGCCTAGACTTCATTGCTACACAATAATGCATGTAAGAAAGTTGCATGCACTTGTCCCCCTAAAAATTAAAAATTAAAGAAAATAAAATCAGTTAGGTTTCTCTACACTAACAATGAACTGTCCAAAAAAGAAATTTAAAAAAAAATCCCATTTACAATAGCATGAAAAAGAATAAAACAGTTAGAAATAAATTTAACCTAGAGGGTAAAAGATCTATACACTGAAAACTATAAAACATTGATGAAAGAAATGAAATATGCAAATCAGTGAAAAGATATCTTGTGTGTGTGGATTGGAAGAACGAATACTATCAAGGCTGGGTGTGGTGGCTCACACCTGTAATCCCAGCACTATGGGAGGCTGAGGCAGGCAGATCACCTGAGGTCAGGAGTTTAAGACCAGCCTGCCAACATGGTGAAACCTCATCTCTACTAAAAATATAAAAAATAGCTGGGCGTGGTGGCACATGCCTTTAGTCCCAGCTACTTGGGAGGCAGAGGTGGGATAATCGCTTTAACTTGGGAGGCAGAGGCTGCAGTGAGCTGAGTTTGTGCCACCGCACTCCAGTCTGGATGACAGAGCAAGACTCTGTCTCAAAAAACAAAACAAAACAAACAAAAAAAAACTAATACTGTCAAAATGTTAATACTACCCAAAGCAATATACAGTTTCTTTTTTTTTTTTTTTTTTTTTTTTGAGATGGAGTCTTGCTCTGTTGCCCAGGCTGGAGTGCAACGGAGCGATCTCTGCTCACTGCAAGCTCTGCCTCCCGGGTTCATGCCACTCTCCTGCCTAAGCCTCCTGAGTAGCTGGGACTACAGGCACCCACCACCACACCTGGCTAATTTTTTTGTATTTTTAGTAGAGACGGGGTTTCACCATGTTAGACAGGATGGTCTTGATCTCCTGACCTTGTGATCCGCCTGCCTCGGCCTCCCAAAGTGCTGGGATTACAGGCTTGAGCCACCACGCCTGGCCGCAATATACAGTTTCAATGCAATCCTTATTAAAATTCGAATGTCATTTTTTACAAAGATAGAAAAAACAATTCTAGAAAATATATGGAACCACAGTAGACCCCAAGTAGTCAAAGCAAACTTGAGAAAGAAGAACAAAGCTGGAGATATCACATGCTCTGATTTCAAACTATATTATAAAGCTATACTAATCAAAACAGTATGGTATTTGCATAAAAACACATGCATAGACCAATGGACCACAAGAGAGATGGCTGGACATGGTGGCTCATGCCTGTAATCCCAGCACTTTGGGAGGCCGAGGAGAGTGGATCATTTGAGTGCAGGAGTTTGAGACCAGCCTGGGTAACATGGCAAAATCCCATCTCTACAAAGAAAATTCAAAAATTAGCTAGAAGTGGTGGTGCATGCCTATAGTCCCAGCTACTCAGGAGGCTGAGGTGGAGGGATTGCTTAAACCCAGGAGGTGGAGGTTGCAGTGAGTTAAGATTGTAGCACCACTGCACTCCAGCCTGGGTGACAGACAGACGGAGACCCTGTCTCAAAAGGGGGGTGGGAGAGAGAGAGAGACCGACCAGAAATAAATCCACATGTATGTGGTCAAGTAACCTTTGGGAAAGGTGCCAAGATATTCAATGGGGAAAGGATAGTCTCTTTTATAAATGGTATTGGAAAAACTCGATATTCACATGCAAAAGGATGAAACTGGATCATTGTCTTACACCATACACAAAAATTAACTCTAAATTGATTAAAGACTTAAACGTAAGACTTGAAACTGTAAAACTCCTAGAAGAAAACATAGGAAAAAAACTTCTTGACATTAGCCTTGGCAAGGATTGTTCTGGATTTGATACCAAAAGCATAGGCAGCAAAAGCGAAAATAGACAAATGGGACTGCATGAAACTAAAAAGCTTCCACACAGCAAAGGAAGCAGTCAACAAAATGAAAAGGCAATCTGTGGAATAAGAGACAGTTTTTGCAAACCACACATCTGATAAGGGATTAATATCCAAACTATATTAATATAAGGAACTCATACAACTCAATAGGAAAAAACTGAATAACCTGATCCAAAAATGGGCAAAAGGCCTAAATATACATTTTTCCAAAAGAGCCATCCGAATATCCAGCAGGTGTATGAAAAGGTTCTTAACACCGTTAATCATCAGGGAAATGCAAATCAAAACCACAGTGAGATAACAACCTCACAGCTATTAGGATGGCTATTATCGGCTGGGCGCGGTGGCTCATGCCTGTAATCCCAGCACTTTGGGAGGCTGAGGCGGGTGGATCACCTGAGTTCAGGGGTTCGAGACCAGCCTGGCCAACATGATGAAACCCCGTCTCTACCAAAAATAGAAAAAATTAGCCGGGCATGATGGTGGATGCCTGTAATCCCAGCTACTAGGGAGGCTGAGGCAGGAGAATCGCTTGAACCCGGGAGGCAGAGGTTGCAGTGAGCTGAGATCGCATCACTGCACTCCAGCCTGGGCAACAGAGCAAGACTTCATCTCAAAAAAAAAAAAAAAAAAGGATGACTATTACCAAAAAGGCAAGAGATAACAAGCATCTCTTGGGGTGAGAGGTGTGGAGAAAAGGGTACCCTTGTAAATTAGTGCAGCCATCATGGAAAACAGTATGGAAATTCCTCCAAAAATTAAATATAGAACTGCCATATGATCCAGCAACCCCACTTCTGGATATATATCCAAAGGAAATAAAGTCAGTATCTAGAAGAGATATTTGAACTATGTTCATTACTGCATTATTCACCATTGCCAAGATATGGAAACTACCTAAGTATCTATCAGTGGGTGAATGGATAAAGAAAATGTGACTCATATACACAATGGAACAGTATTCAGCCTTAAAAAAGGAAATCCTGACATTTGCAACATGGGTAAACCTAGAGACATTAAGCCAGACACAGTAAAACAAATATTGCATGATCTTACTTATCTGTGGAATCTAAAAAAGTGGAACTTATAGAAGGAGAGAGTAGAATGGTGGTTCCTAGGGTCTGGGGGTGGGGAAATGGGGAGATATTGATCAAAAGGTACAAGCTTTCAGTTACAAGATAAATAAGTTCTGGGGGTCTAATATACAACATAATGACTATAGTTCATTATACTGTGTTTTTAAAAATTTGATAAGAGAGATTTTAACTGTTCTTTCCCTCTCTGCCCCATTAATGGCAACTATGGATGGGGATGGATGTATTAATTTGATTGTGGTATTCATTATGCAACATATACATATATCAAATCATCACATTGTACATCTTCACTATATACAGTTTTATTTGTCAAGTATATCTCAAAATATCTGGAAAATAAAAGTACCTTTTGCAATAGCATCAAAAAAGAAAAAAAGGTGCAAACTTTGTATTAAAATTACAAAATGCTGGCGAAACAAATCAAAGAGACCTATCTGGGGAGATATCCTATGTTCATGGATTTGAAGAGTCAATATGAAGATGCCAATTCCCCCCAAACAGATCTATAGATCCAATGCAATTCCAATCAACATTCCAGAAGACATTTTTTGCAGGAATTGAGAAACAAATTCTATGATTTAAAGGGAAAGGCAAAGGACTTAGAATAGTCAAGGAAATTCAAAAACTAAAACAGTTGGGAAGATTCATGCTACCTGATCCCAGGAGTTACTCTAAAGCTACAGGAATCAAGACTGTACAATGGTAAAAAGACAGACACATGGACCAATGGGACAGAACAGAGTCCAGAAATAGACTCACGTATAGTGAATTGATTTTTCTTTCTTTTATTTTTATTATACATTAAGTTCTAGGGTGTGAATTGATTTTTGACAAAGGTCAAAAGGCAATTCAATAGAGACAGGATTTCTTAGATTCAACACTAAAAGCACGATCCATAAGTAATGAATTAGTAAATAATACTTTATTAAGAAAACCAAACTTCTGCTTTTTGAAAGACACTATTAAGAGTCTAAAAAGACAAGCCATATACAGGAGAAAATTTTCCAAAACGTATAGCCAATGAAGGGTGCATCCAGAACATATAAAGAAGTCTCAAAATTCAAAAATAAGAAAATGAAAATTCAACTAAAAAGTGGAACAAATATTTGAACAGTAATTTCAAATCATATATATATATATATGTCTAGCAAATAAGGACACTAGTCATTAGGAAAATGTAAATTATAATGACAATCACTATGTATGCCAAGTGCTGGTGAGGGTGTGGAGCAACTGGCTCTTTCTTATGCTGCTGTGGGAATGTAAAAGGGTTCAGCCATTCTGGAAACAGTCTGGCCATTTCTTAGAAAATTAAGCATGCACTCACCATATAATCTAGCCATCCCACTCCTTAAAGGAAAATTTAAGGCTGCACAAAAGTCTTAAACAAGTGTTTATAGAGGCTTTATCCAAAACCAACAAAAAGCCTGGAAAGCAACACAAATGCCCTTCAACAGGTGAGTGGACAAACTGTGGTGCATCCCAAAGAATGGAATATTAGTCAGCAATGAAGACTGGATGATTGACACATGCAGCGTTGATAAATCTCAAATGCATGATGCTAAGTGAAGGAAGCCAGACTCAAAAGGCTTCAAACAGTATGTGTCCATTTATATGGAATCCTGGAAAGGGCAAAAGTTTCCTTGACAGAAACAAATCAGTAGTTGCTCGGGGCTGTGGATCAGGAGTGGTGGCTACAAAGGAGTAACAAGAGGGAATTTTGGAGTGTGGTGCAATTCTGTGTTTTGATTGTGGTGGTGGTTATGTCATTAGGTGTATTTGTCAAAACCCACAGACTTGTTTACTAAAAAAGGTGAATTTTAGCAGAAAAATTAAAAATCAACTCCTGTTCATTAAAAGACACTGTAATGACAGGACAAGCCATAAAGATCTCTGCTCTATATAACCAACAAAGAAGAGATATCCAGAATACATAAAAGGTTTTATGAGTTAAAAACTGAAGAGCAAAACTGGCAAAAACTTGAACAATCACCCTATGGAGAGAGATAGAAACATCCATTAAATATGAAGCGGTGCAAAATCACCTCAAAATGGCTTACAAACTTAAATGTAAGACCTGAAACTGTAAAACTCCTAGGAAAAAAAAAAAGAGGGGAAATGTTCCAAGACATTGATTTGGGCAAGGATTTCTTGGAAATGATCCCAAAAACGCAAGTAACAAAAGCAAAAATAAACTAATGGAATTGCATTAAACGAAAAAGCATCCGCAGAGCAAAGAAAACAAGTAATAGAGTGAAAAAACAACCACAACCACAGACGGGGAGAAAATATTTGCAAACCACACATCTGATAAAAAATTAACACCCCCAAATACATCAAGGGCTCAAATGACTCAACAGCAGAAAACCAAAGAACTCAATTTAAAAATGGGTAAAGGGCCCAAATAGACATTGTCCTGTAATCCCAGCACTTTTGGAGGCTGAGGCAGGCAGATAAGCTCAAGGTCAGAAGTTCTAGACCAGCCTGGTCAACATGGTGAAACCCTGTCTCCCCAAAAAATACAAAAATTAGCTGGGTTTGGTGGTGGGCACCTGTAATCCCAGCTACTTGGGAGGCTGAGGCAGAATTGCTTGAACCCAGGAGAGGCGGAGGTTGCTATGAGCTGAGATCATGCCACTGCACTCCAGCCTGGGTGATGGAGTGACACTTCATTTCAAAAGAAAACAACAACAAAAAGGAAAATACAGTATACTTACTCCTGCAAGAATGGCCATTATCAAAAAATCAAAAAATAATAGATGTTGGTGTGGATGCAGTGAAAAGGGAGCACCTCTACACTGCTGGTGGGAATGTAAACTAGTACAACCACCATGGAAAACAGTGTGGAGATTCCTTAAAGAACTAAAAGTAGAACTACCATTCAATCCAGCAATCCCACTACTGGGTATCTACCCAAAGGAAAAGAAGTCATTTTGAGAGGTGAAGGCTGCTGGGTGGGGACTTGGAGAACTTTTCTGTCTAGCTTAAGGATTGTAAACACACCAATCAGTGCTCTGTGTCTAGCTAAAGGTTTGTAAACACACCAATCAGCACTCTGTAAAAACACACCAATCAGCACTCTGTGTCCAGCTAAATGTTTGTAAATGCACCAATCAGCACTCTGTAAAAACGCACCAATCAGTGCTCTGTGTCTAAAGGTTTGTAAACACACCAGTCAGCACTCTGTAAAAAACACACCAATCAGAACTCCATAAAAACGGACCAATCAGCACTCTGTAAAATGGACCAATCAGCAGGACGTGGGCAGGGCCAAATAAGGGACTAACAGTTGGCCACCCAAGCCAGCAGCAGCAACCTGCTCAGGTCACCTTCCATGCTGTGGAAGCTTTGTTCTTTTGCTCTTCACAATAAATCTTGCTGCTGCTCACTCTTTGGGTTCACACTACCTTTATGAGCTGTAACACTCACCAAGAGGGTCTGTGGCTTCATTCCTGAAGTCAGCCAGACCACGAACCACCGGGGAGGGAAAAAACAACTCCGGATGCGCCACCTTTAAGAGCTGTAACACTCACTGCGAGGGTCTGCGGCTTCACTCCTGAAGTCAAGCGAGACCACAAACCCACTGGAAGGAAGAAACTCTGGACACATCTGAACATCTGAAGGAACAAACTTCAGACACACCATCTTTATGAACTGTAACACTCACCGCAAGGGTCGGCGGCTTCATTCTTGAAGTCAGTGAGATCAAGAACCCCCTGGAAGGAACAAATTCCGGACACAATTTTACTAAAAAGATACCTGCATGTGTATAGCAGCACAATTCACAATTGCAAAAACGCAGAACCAGCCCAAATGCTCATCAGTCAGTGAATGGATAAAGAAACTGTGGTGCGTGTGCGTGTGTGTGTGTGTGTGTGTGTGTGTGTGTATACGCACAATGGAATACTACTCAGCCATAAAAAGGAATAAATTAATGGCATTCACGGCAATCTGGATGAGATTGGAGACTATTATTCTAAGTGAAATAATTCAGGAACGGAAAACCAAACAGCATATATTCTCACTCATAAGTGGGGGCTAAGCTATGAGGATGCAAAGGCATAAGAATAACCTGATGGATTTTGAGAACTCGGTGGGAAAGGGTGGGAATGGGGTGAGGGATAAAAGACTGCAAATTGGGTTCGGTGTACGCTGCTTGGGTGATGGGTGAACCAAATCTTACAAATCACCACCAAAGAACTTACTCATGTAACTAAATACCACCTGTTTACCAATAACCTATGGAAATAATTTTTTTTAATGGTATATATACACAGTGGAATACCATTCAGCCTTTAAAAAGAAGGAAATTCTGTCATTTGTAACAACATGGATAAACCTGAAAAACTTACTAAATGCAATAAGCCAGGCACAGAAAGACAAATATTGCATGATCTCACTTATATGTGGAATCTCAGAAAGTCAAATTCATAGAGGTAGAGAGTAAAATGGTAGTTATCAGAGACTGGGAATAGGGGTGGATGGTGTCTTAGTGCATTTTGGTTTGCTATAAAGGAATACCTGAGGGTGCGTCCTTTATAAAGAAAAGAGGTTTATTTGGCTCACAGTTCTGCAGGCTGTACAAGAAGCATGGAGCCAACATCTGCTTCTGGTGAGGACCTCAGGAAGCTTCCACTCACTGTGGAAGGCAAAGTGAAGCTGGCACCACATTGCAAGAGAGAGAGCAAGAGAGAGGAGAGGAGGTGCTAAGCTCTTCTAAACAACCAGCTCTTGTATGAACTAACAAATGAGAACTCACTCATTACCATGTAGATGAGACCAAACCATTCATGAGGGATCTGTCCCTGTGACCCAAACACCTCCCACCAGGCCCCACCTCCAACACTGGGGACCACATTTCAACATGAGATTTGGAGGGGACAAACATCCAAACAATATAAGATGGGGAAAAGGGAGATGTTGATCAAAGGATACAAAATTTCAGTTAGACAAGAGGAGGTTGCTTTAGTGGCCTATTTGCACCACATTGTGGCTGTAATAAATAATAATGCACTGTGTATTTCCAAAGACATGAAATGGCACAAGCCTCATTAGTCAACAGAAAAATATACAACCACCCAACAGACAAATTAAAACATCTGACAATATCAAGAAATTGGGCCAGATGCAGTGGCTTGTGCCTGTAATCCCAGCACTTTGGGAGGCTGAGGCAGGCGAATCACTTGAGGTCAGGTATTCGAGACCAGCCTGGCCAACATGATGAAACCCTGTCTCTACTAAAAATACAAAAATTAGCCGGGCATGGTGGTGCACACCTTTAATCCTAGCTACTCGGGAGGCTGAGGCAGGAGAATCACGTGAATCTGGGAGGTGGAGGTTGCAGTGAGCTGAGATTGCACCACTGCACTCCAGCCCGGGAAACAGAGTGAGACCCTGTCTCGAAAAAAGAAATTTCAAAAATAGGTGACATAAAACCAGACTTTTCTAGAGATAAGCACAGAGGTGATGAACTACAAAGAGAAACAAGCGCTATAGAAAGCATGGTCTCTCGTGGAGGAGTGGAGGGCTTAAAGTTGGGAGGGTGATGTGTGGGGCTGCCAAGATGCCAGCTGTGGTCTTTTACTTGACTTTAACGGTGGTTACCTAAGTGTCTGTTTTACAGCCCTACATATGCTTTTTTGCATGCAACAACAAAAAAAATTCAAGTCATGTCATCCCTCTGCTCAAAACCTTCCAGAGATTCCCTCTCAGCTAGAAGGCAAAGCTCTTCAGACCCTGTGACCTGCACTGTCCACCCCTGACTTTTTCACTCGCACAGATCCAGCCACATTGGCCTCCAGACATGCTCCTACCTCAGGGCCTTTGCATGTGCTGTTCTCTCTGCCGGACCAGTCCTACCCTCAGACATTTTCACAGCTCTCTTTGCTTCATTATTTCAGATCTTTACTAAAAACATGTCCTCCTTAGTGGGGACTTCCTTGGCCACCTGATATGGTTTGGATGTTTTATCCCCTCCAAATCTCATGTTGAAATGTGACCCCCAGTGTTGGAGGTGGGACCTGGTGGGAGGTGTTGGGATTGTGGGGGTGGATCCCTCATGAATGGCTTGGTGCCCTCCACATGATAATGAGTGGGTTCTCACTCTATGAGTTCATGAGAGAGCTGGTTGTTTAAAAAGTCTGGGCTGGGCATGGAGGCTCACGCCTGCAATCCCAGCACTTTGGGAGGCTGAGGCAGGTGGATCACATGAGGTCAGGAGTTCGAGACCAGCCTGACCATCATAGTGAAACCCTTTCTTTACTAAAAATACAAAAATTAGCCAGGTGTGGTGGAGCGCACCTGTAATCCCAGCTCCTTGGGAGGTTGTGGCAGGAGAATTGCTTGAACCGGGGAGGCAGAGGCTGCAGTGAGCTGAGATCATGTCACTGCACTCCAGCTGGGCAACAAGAGTGAAACTCCATTTAAAAAAAAAAAAGAGTCTGGAATCCCCTCCTCTCTCTCTTGCCATGTGACACACCTGCTCCCCATTTGCCTTCCACCATGAGTAAAAACTTCCTCCCCAGAAACTCAGCAGGTGCTGGCACCATGTTTGTACAGTCTGCAGACCCACGAGCCAAATAAACCTTTTCTTTATAAGTTACCCAGTCTCAGGTATTCCTTTATAGCAATGCAAAATAGACTAATACACCACCCTAACTAAATGGTCTGCTCCTTCCCCCAAACGCACAGAACACACAGCCACTTCCTTTCTCTTTCCCTGCTGTCTCTTCCCTTTGGTACAATTACCACTTAGTGTACTACGTATTTTGTCTAACAACATCTTGTTCATTGACCGATTTTCCTCTCTAAATCTAAGCTCTACAAGGACAGAAGTTTTCCTCCCCCCTCCCACTGTTTTGTCCTCAACACTTACAACAGTGCCTGGCACATAATAGGTGCTCAGAAAAAAATGGTCAAATTCATCATCGTAAGGATGATTTTGATCTGATATGTGAAACTCCTTTCCTCTCCTCAATAATTTTTTTTTTTTGATTGGGTCTTGATCTGTCACCCAGGCTGGAGTGCAGTGGCACAATCTCAGCTCACTGCAACCTCCACCTTCCAGATTCAAGCAATTCTCTTGCCTCAGCCTCCCAAGTAGCTGAGATTACAGGCACGCACCACCACATGTGGCTAATTTTTGTATGTTTTGTAGAGACAGGATTCAACATGTTGCCAGGCTGGTCTTGAATTCCTGGGCTCAAGCAATCCTCCCGCCTCAGCCACTCAAAGTGCTGGGATTGCAGGCATGAGCCTCCACACCCAGCCTCAATAAGAAGTTTTGAAATGAAATTTACATAACATAAATGAACCATTTGAAAGTGTACAGTTCAGTGACATTCAGTACATTCACAACTTTGTGCAGCCACCACCTCTATGATTCCAAAATATTTCATCACCCTAAAAGGGGACCCTGTCCCCATTAAGCAGTCACTGCAATTCTCTCTCCAGCCCCCAGCAACCATTAATCTGCTTTGCACCTATATGGGTTTGCCAATTCTGGATATTTCATATAAATATTATACATTTCACAGATGATATGTGACCTTCTTGTCTGGCTTATTTCACTTAGCATGTTTTTCTTTTTCTCTCTGTTTAAAAATAATTTCAACTGTTATTTTAAATTCAGAGGGTGCATGTGTAAGTTTGTTGCCTGGGTATATTGCACGATGTTGACGTTGGGGGTATGAATGATCCCATCACTCAGGTAGTGAGCATGGTACCCAATAGGTAGTTTTTCAATACTTGCCCCCCTCTTCCTTCCACCCTCTAGTAATCCCCAGTGTCTATTGTTGCCATCTTTATGTCCATGTGAACCCAATGTTTATATCCCACTTACAAGTAAGAACATGTGCTATTTGGTTTTCTGCTCCTGCATTAATTCACTTAGGTTGATGGTCTCCAGGTGCACCCATGTTGCTGCCAAGAACATGATTTCATTCTTTTTCATGGCTGCATAGTATTCCATGGTGTTCCATGAATCTATACACCATATTCATTGTGGTATATATATATGTATGTATGTGTATATATGTATATATGTGTGTAGGTATACATACAGATACACATATATACATGTGTATATACATATATACATATGTACCTGTATGTATATATACACATACACATATACACACATATATATATCTGCATATATACACATGTATATACACACATATACACATACATATACATATATACATGCGTATATACACATATGTATATCTGTATGTATATATACACATAGGCACACACATATGTGTATATCTGTATATATACATGTGTGTATATACACACACACACCATGGTATACTATGCAAAAAGAATGAAATCATGGTGTGTATATATCACATTTTCTTTATCCAGTCTACCATTGATGGGCACTTAAGTTGATTCCATGTCTTTGCTATTGTGAATAGTGTCACTTAGCATGTTTTCAAGTTTCATCCACATTGTAGCACATATCAACACTCCATTCCTTTTTATGGCTTGACTAATAACAACTGTGTGTATAAAACACATTTTGTTTATCCATTATTCAGCTGCTGGGCAGACATGTGGTTGCTTCCAACTTTTGGCTGTTGTGGTAAACACGGCTATGAACATTCATGTACAAACATTTCTCTGAATACTTGTTTTCAATTCTTTTGGGGGAATCTCTTTTTTTTTTTTTGAGATGGAGTCTTACTCTGTTGCCCAGGATGGAGTACAGTGGTGTGATCTCGGCTCACTGCAACCTCCGCCTCCCGAGTTCAAGCGTTTCTCCTGCCTCAGCCTCCTGAGCAGCTGGGATTACAGGTGCCCACCACTGCACCCAGCTAATTTTTGTATTTTTTTAGTGGAGATGGGTTTCACCACGTTGGCCAGGCTGGTCTTGGACTCCTGACCTCAGGTGATCTGCCCGCCTCGGCCTCCCAAAGCCCTGGGATTACAAGTGTGAGCCAGCTCACCTGGCCAAAGGCATCTGTTCGTAATACTGATGTCAGGAGCCTGCACCAGCTCCTTAACAAACATTTCACTAGGAGTTAGCATTATGTGGCTGAGGGATGTGGGAGTCAACTAGCATTGGCCTCAAATTCCAGCTCTGTGCTTATAACTTGTTCTCTGAGCCTGCCATTCCTCGGCTGTCCAGTGCAAAGAGGAAAGCTGTAAGGATTAGCGTTCCTGAACACAAAGTGTCTGCAGCATTTACTGTGTGTGTGTGTGTGTGTGTGTGTGTGTGTATTTCTGTGTATGTTTTAGAGAGACAAGGTCTTGTTCTGTTGCCCAGACTGGAGTGAGTACAGTGGCGTAGCTCACTGCAGCCTCGAATTCCTGGGCTGAGGCAATCCTCTGGTTTCAGCCTCCCAAGTAGCTGGAATTCTAGGCACCTGACACCATGCTAGACAATTTTTAAAATTTTTTTTGTAGAGACGGGGTCTCCCTACATGGCCCAGGCTAGTCTCAAACTCATGGCCTCAAGCAATCCTCCTGCCTCGGCCTCCCAAAGCGCTGGGATTACAAGCATGAGCCACCACGCTCAGCCGGATTTTTCCTTCTATTATTATAATTTGAAGGAGGATGATCTAATAGAAATCTTCCCTGACCTGAGCTGACACCGGTGATGTACCCCTGGATAAAGCATCTCTGGACCCATTTGCACAACTAGGACCTCAGCCCTACATCCTCATCTCAGCGCAGTTGGGATCTGAGAACATATGTAAGGGTTAGCGTGGCTGAGGCACACCCCCTCCCCAGCCCCCCAACCAAGGCTTGGGCGATGGTGTGATTGCAGGGAAGCGCCTTTGTAGAGGAACCGTCCGGGCTTCCTGCTATTGCACGGTCTGGACACCAGAGGGCGCCATGAGAACAGATTTTTTTTTTTTTTTTTTTTTTTTTTTTTTTTTTTTTTTTTTTTTTTTTTTTTTTTTTAGCAGGACCCGCCGTGTGCGCTCCCGCGCAAGCCTGTTTGGATGGGAACGTGGTTTTGGGCAACCCCTGGGCAAAACCGCTGCCTCTGTTCAGGGGCATCCCTCCAGAAATGAGTGGCTTAGCTCTGAAGGTGACGATGCATGTGGGTTAGCTCTCCAGAAATCAGGCCGACTTGCTATAAACGCCCCATTCCGTCCAGCTCAATGAATGGCCTTCCTTCTTTTCTCTCCCCATTCCCTTCCTTCTCTTTCTCCCTCCTTTCCTTCCTCTGTTTTTCCTTCCTAATGTGCACAGTTGCTGCTCTCATTCGTCTGCTTCCTCTAAGCTTGCATGGTTGGCATGCACATGTTTCTTACAGTAGAGTCATTCTGAAATGCGCCTTAAACTCTTGCGAGTTCATTTCCTATTGCCATCCACAGAAACCCCAAGTTGCTACATCCGTTTGCACTCAGAGGAAGCATTCCAGGCAGTGGAGTGTTCCTAGCGACCAGCGCGGGGCTCCTCCGTGGTCTCTCATTAGGGGTCGTCTCAGGCTTAGCAGGCTCACTTGCAATATGGGGGTGAATTGTGCAGAAATGCATGGGCTGTTCAAGTTGACAGGGTGGGCGTGTTTCTGTTTTTCTCTCCAGCTGTGCTGCCAAGATCCAGGGTTGGTCCCCGGTCTCAGATTCTATGTCTGGCCCAACTCTAAGCTCCTGAGAGTCTGCCCCGGGAAAGTCACAGAACAGCGACAGGCGGGTCGCCCGGTCTGACCTCAGCCTGGCACTGAGCGCTTCTGACCCATTTCCTCGTTCACCCCTGCTGATGCCCCAGCTGCACCCCCCCACCCACCCCACAACAGCTGTCCCAGAGCCACCAGCATCAGGTTTCCAAGTTCTACTCCCCTCCCTTCACCATCTGCTTCACAAGGCCAGGAAGCCATTATGGTCCCTCCTTCCCATCTCCCCGAACTTTGGGAAGAAACATGGTTATATTGCCCAGGACATATGAAAGATGAATTTTAAACAACACACCCAGGCTGGGTGCAGTGGCTCATGCCTGTAATCACACTTTGAGGGGACCCTGAGGCGGGAGGATCGCTTAAGTCCAGGAGTTTGAGACTAGCCTGGGCAACATAATGCGACTCCTGTCTCTAAGAAAATAAAATAAAATGAATAGCCAGTCATCTTTTGGGCCTAGGAGGTCAAGGCTGCAGTGAGTTGTGATTGCACCACTGCACTCCAGCCTGGGCAACAGCAAGACCCTGTCTCTAAAATAAACAAAAAAGAAAAGCCATCGAGCTGACACCTTGATCTTCGACCTCACTGAGGTCCTCATATGAGAATTCCAGCCTCCAGAACAGTGGGAAAATAGATTTCTGTTTATTTTATTTTATTTTTTTTTGAGGTGGAGTCTTGCCCTGTCACCCAGGCTGGAGTGCAGTGGCGTGCTCTCTATTCACTGCAACCTCTGCCTCCAAGGTTCCAGCAATTCTCCTGCCTCAGTCTCCCGAGTAGCTGGGATTACAGGCGTGTGCCACCACATCCAGATAATTTTTTGTATTTTTAGTAGAGACAGGGTTTCACCATGTTGGCCAGGCTGGTCTCGAACTCCTGACCTCAAGTGATCCACCTGCCTCGGCCTCCCAAACTGCTGGGATTACAGGCGTGAGCCACTGTGCCCAGCCCAATTTCTGCTGTTTAGAAATACCCAGCCAGTGGAACTTGTAACAGGGGCCCCACTGACTAATACGCCCCTGTGCAGGCTTGCACAGGGTGGTCAGGAATGGACTTCCAGCCCTCAGGTGACACCCATCTGCAGCCTCTAGCAAGCAGCTAGAAATCAGGAGAGATGGCCTTTTGTGAAAGATGTTGGGGTGCTATGAACGCCACACCCCTCAGGCCCTTATAAGGGGACAGAGGCGTGCTCCCTCTTGTCTCAGGCCCAGCTGGGGAGTGGGCTGCTTCTAGGACACCATGTAAAGGATTTGATATGTGTCCCTGGAGCAGGGGACCCTGTGGACTGGTGTCTATTTTTTTTTTTTTTTTTGACAATTTGATTCAATTTTATTATTTCTATAGTTATTTAAACCTAAGTACTACAGCAACATTATTCTAATTTTTTATTGTGATAGAATTCACACACCATAAAATTCACCACGTTGAGGTGGGTTTTAGTACATTCATGAAGTTGTACAACTATCACCACTGTGAAATCTGGAACATTTTCATCAGCCAAGAAAAAGCCCACTCCCTCCTCCCCCTATACCCTGGCAAGCATGAATCTACTTTCTGGATTTGCTTACTCTGAACATTTTATGAGAATGGAATAATATAATATGTGTGATCTTTTGTGACTGGATGTTTTTAAGTTTTATTCATGTTGTGGCACATATTCTTCTTATTATTTTTTTTAAAGAAACAGGAGCTCACCCCATTGCTGAGGCTGGAGTGCAGTGGTGTGATGACGGCTCACTGCAGCCTCAAACTCCTGGGCTCAAGCAATCCTCCCACCTCACCCTCCCGAATAGCTGGGACTACAGGTGTGCATCACCATGCCTGCCTAATTTTTAAATTTTCTGTGGAGACGGGGTCTTGCTGTATTGTCCAGGCTGGTCTTGAACTCCTGGGTTCAAGGGATCCTCCTACCTCTGCCTTCCAAAGTGCTAGGATTACAGGCATGAGCCACAGCACCTGGCTATGTATTAGTATTTTACTCCTTTCTATGATGGAGTAATATGGATTATTATAGTCCTTGTATAGATACAGCACACTTTGTGTATCTTTTGATCAGTTAACAGGCATTTGAATTGTTTCTGCTTTCTACCTACCATGAATAAAGCTGCTGTTATAACCATTCATATACGTGGCTCTGTGTGGACATGTGTTTTCATTTCTCTTGCATTTATATGTACAGGTAAGTGAAGTTACTGGGAAACTATGTTTAGTCTTTTTTTTTTTTTTTTTTTTTTTTTTGAGAGGGATTCTCACTCTGTTGCTCAGGCTGGAGTGCAGTGGCACAATCTCGGCTCACTGCAATCTCTGCCTCCTGGGTTCAAGCCATTCTCCTGCTTCAGCCTCCCGAGTAGCTGGGATTACAGGCATCCACCACCCTGCCCGGCTAATTTTTGTATTTTTAGTAGAGACGGGGTTTCACCATGTTGGCCAGGCTGGTCTCCAACTCCTGACCTCAGGTGATCCGCCTGCCTTGGCCTCCCAAAGTGCTGGGATTACAGGAGTGAGCCACCACACCCAGCCATATGCTTAGCCTTTTTAAGGACTGCCAGATTGTTTTACAGACTGCTCTACCATTTTATATTCCCACCAGTAATATATGAGGTTTCCAAATTTTTGCACAATTTTTGACCACACTTGTTATTGTCTTTGCCAGTAGTGGGAGTGAGGTGGGTGTGAGGTGGTATCTCGTGATTTTGATTTGAATTTCCCTAATGGACTAATAATGTTCAGCATCTTTTCATGTGTTTATTGGCCATTTATATATCTTCCTTGGAGAAATGTCTATGTCTAAATGCCCCCAGTAAGCAGATCCTTTGCATATTTTAAATATCACGGCGGGGCACAGTCACTCACACCTGTAATTCCAGCATTTTGGGAGGTTGAGGCAGGAGGATTGATTGAGTCTGGGAGTTCAAAACCAGCCTGAGCAACATAATGAGACCCCAATTCAAAATAAATAAATAAATAAGAAATAAAAAATTAGCTGGGCATGATGACGTGTACCTGTAGTCCCAGCTACTAAAGAGGCTGAGGCAGGAGGATCACTTGAGCCCAGGAATTCAAGGCTGCCACTGCACTCCAGCCTGGGCAACAGAGTGAGACCCTCTGTGAAAAAAAAATTGCATTGTCTTTTAATGATCGACCTGTAAGAGTTCTTTTTATATTCTCTTACATTAGACCCTTGTTGTATTTGTGAATATTTTTCTCCCATTCTGTGGGTTATTTTTTCACTTTGTTGATAATGTTTTTTGAAAAAACAAACTGTTTTTAAAAGACAATTTTGGCCGGGCACGGTGGCTTATGCCTGTAATCCCAGCACTTTGAGAGGCTGAGGCGGGCGGATCACCTGAGTCAGGAGTTCGAGACCAGCCTGGCCAACATGGCGTAACCCTGTTGCTCACTGCAACTTCCGCCTCCTGGGTTCAAGCAATTCTCCTGCCTCAGCCTCCCAAGTAGCTGGGATTACAGGCATCTGCCACCATGCCCGGCTAATTTTTGTATTTTTAGTAGAGATGGGGTTTCGCCATGTTGGCCAGGCTGGTCTCCAACTCCTGACCTCAGGTGATCCGACTGCCTTGGCCTCCCAAAGTGATGGGATTACAGGCGTGAACCACTGAGCGCAGCCATCTACTAAAAACACATCAGCCAGGTGTGGTCGTGCACCCCTGTAGTCCCAGCCACTCGGGAGGCTGAGGCAGGAGAATCGCTTGAATCCGGGAGGTGGAGGTTGCAGTGAGCCAAGATCATGCTATTGCACTCCAGCCTCACTCACAGAGTGAGACTCCCCGACCCCCAAACAAAATTTGGTGAAGTCCAATTTATCTTTCTTTGGTTGCTTGTGCTTTTGGTGTCCTATAAAGGAAAACATTGTCTCATCCAAGAACACAAAGCAATTCTCCTGCCTCAGTCTCATGAGTATCTGAGGTTATAGGTGCAAGCCAATGCATCCAACTTTCTCCATAAATTTGATGTTTGTTCTTGTTTCAATTTTAGCAGAATTTGTGTGCTCTGATGGGGCGCTTTTCAAACTGATGTTTTATCTTTTTTTTTTTTTTTTTGAGATGGAGTTTTGCTCTTATCACCCAGGCTAGAGTGCAGTTGTGTGACCTCGGCTCGCTGTAACATCTGGCTCCTGGGTTCAAGTGATTCTCCTGCCTCAGCCTCCTGAGTAGCTGGGATTGCAGGTGCCCACCACCACGTCTGGCTAATTTTTTGTATTTTTAGTAGAGACGGGGTTTCGCTATGTTGTGCAGGCTGGTCTCGAACTCCTGACCTCAGGAGATCTGTCCACCTTGGCCTCCCAAAGTGCTGGGATTACAGGTATGAGCCACCATGCCTGGCCTTATCTTTCTTAATGACTCGAACTAGATCTTGTTCAGACATGTTATAACAAGTTAGTACAAGTTTATTTTGGTATGAAAAGATTTTGAAATCCATGCATAGTTCTTTTTTTTGTTTGTTTGTTTGTTTTCAGATGGAGTCTCACTCAGTTGCCCAGGCTAGAGTGCAGTGGCGCAATCTCAGCTCACTGTGAGCTCCGCCTCCCGGGTTCACGCCATTCTCCTGCCTCATCCTCCGGAGTAGCTGGGACTACAGGTGCCCACCACCATGCCGGGCTAATTTTTGTATTTTTAGTAGAGACGGGATTTCACCTTGTTAGCCAGGATGGTCTCAATCTCCTGACCTCACGATCCACCCACCTCAGCCTCCCAAAGTGCTGGGATTACAGGCGTGAGCCACCACGCCCGGCTGCGTAGTTCTTTTATAATGCGCATTTTCCACGAACTTTTTGAAGACCCCTCGTGTATATATACCTTGTGAAATGTGGAACTAATTTACGTATTTGCCTATTTTTGGATATTTCTTATAAATCAAATCATAAACAATGTGTCATCTTTTTATATATGGCTTCTTTCACTTAAAGTCATGCTTTAGGTTTACCCACACTCTACCTTATATTACATTAGCACAGTAGTCCCTCTTTATCTGGAGTTTTGCTTTCTGGGGTTTCCATTACCTGCAGTCAACTGTGGTCTAAATATACTAAATGAAAACTTCCAACAATACACAATTCATAAGTTTCAAATACCATGCCATTGTGAGTAGTATGCTGAAGTCTCATGCAGTCCCACTCCATCCTGCCCCGGTGGTGAGTCATTCCCTGGTCCATTATATTCACACTGTAGGTGGACATTATCTGCCTATGAATCATTTAGTAGCTGGCTCAGGGATCCGATTGAAGAAAAGCATTTCAGGCTTCCACTGGGATTCTTGAAACGTATCCCCCAAGGACAAACGGGGATTACTGTACCTCATTCCTTTACTATATATATATAGTGTATATATAGTATACTATATATATATATAGTGTATATATAGTATAATATATATATAGTGTATATATAGTATACTATATATATAGTGTATATATAGTATACTATATATATAGTGTATATATGGTATATATATAGTATGTGTGTGTGTGTGTATATATATATATTTTTTTCTTTTCTTTTTTTCTTTTTGAGATGGAGTCTCGCTCTTTCGCCCAGGCTGGAGTGCAGTGGTGCAATCTTGGCTCACTGCAAGCTCCGCCTCCCAGGTTCACGCCATTCTCCTGCCTCAGCCTCCCGAGTGGCTGGGACTACAGGCGCCCGCCACCACGCTCGGCTAATTTTTTGTATTTTTAGTAGAGACGGAGTTTCACCATATTAGCCAGGATGGTCTCGATCTCCTCACCTCGTGATCCGCCCACCTCAGCCTCCCAAAGTGCTAGGATTACAGGCGTAAACCACCGCATCCGGCCTCCTTTACTATATTTTTATCCATTAATTTATATTGTGGTAAAATATATATAACATACAATCTAACATTTTAACCACGTTTGAGTCTGTAATTCAGTGACATTAAGTACATTCACAATGTTGTGCAATCACTATGTCCAGAACTTTTTCACCATCCCAACCAGAAACACTGTACCCAACAGACGATAACTCCTCATCCTCCCCTCCCCCTGTCCCCTGGTAACCTCTATTCTACTTACTATCTCTATGAATTTGCCTATTCTAGGTACCTTACATAAATGGAATTATATAGTGCATTAGTTGGTTTTTGCACTGCTATAAAGAAATACCTGAGACTGGGTAATCAATAAGAAAAGAGGTGTAATTGGCTCACAGTTCTTCAGGCTGTACAGAAAGCATGGCAGTATCTGCTTCTGGGAAGGCCTCGGGGAGCTTGCAATGATGGTGGAAGGTTGGGGAGTGGGGAGCAGGCATCTCACACAGTGAAAAGCAGGAGCAGGAGAGTGAGGGGGGTGCTACAAACTTTTAAACAACCAGATCTCATGAGAATTCACTCACTGTTGCAAGGACAGTACCAAGGGCTAAATCCTCCATGAGAAAAGTCTGCTTCCATGATCCACTCACCTTCCACCAGGCCCCATCTCCAAAACTGGAAATTACAATTCAATATGAGATTTGAGTGGGGACACAGATCCAAATTATATCATATAATGTGTGTCCTTTTGTGTCTGGCTGATTCCACTTAGCATAATGTCCTCAGGATTCATCCATGTCATTCCATGGATCAGAATTTCATTTCTTTTTATGGTGAATGGTGCTGCATTGTAGGGATAGGCCACATTTTGCTTATTCATTCCTCAGTGGATGGACATTTGGGTAGTTTCCACTTCTTGGCTATCGTGACTAGTGCTGCTATGAATGTTTGGGCACATGTGTTTGAGTTCCTATTTTCAGTTCTCTAGGGCATAGCCCTAGGAGCAGAATTGCTGGACCACATGGAAATTCTGTGTCACTTTTTGAGAAACTGCCAAGCTCAGTAATCTGTTTTAATGGGCCCCCAACACCTTCTAGCAACTCTGATTTATTCTCCTTTTATATATGAAGGAAAGCCAAGGTTCAGAAACATGTCCAAGGCTACAACTCATAAAGAACCAGCCAAGACACCAACCCAGATCTGTCTTCGGCCCACACCTGAGCTCTTTGCTCCTCCCAGTGTCCCCCAGGAACTGCATGTCTCTTTCTCTAGGTTGGACTGGGCCTGGTGCTGTGATCTCTGGGCTCCAGGGACAACTCTGCACAGTCCCATGTGACCTGGGACCTATCCCTCCTTCCAAATGACCCTTCCCTGAAGGAGAGGGCAGGACCTTGATTCTGGCCTCCCCTCTCCCTACAACTCTTACTGGAGATGGTCCCATGAGAGCTATGTCATGGTTGACCCAATGATCAGGTTGCCAGCCTCCTCTCCTCTCCTCCTTCTTCCCAGGACTTGGGAAAGGGTACCCTGGCTGTCTCACCAACTGAACTACTCTGACCTGAATCCACTGTTGTTCTCACTGTCCAGAAAACAGCCCTGGCCCATTTCCTTTACCTAGAGCCCACTGGGCACACTTACAGCCTTCCTACCTCTACCAGCAGCTCTCAGTCTCTCTCATCATGGGGCAGTGAAGGGGGACTTTGAGGTCAGGAACCTCCCACTAGGAGCATCAAGCCCAGTGGATGCAGGGCCCAAGGCCAGAGCTGTTGGGAGCCTGCAGAAATGAGAATAAAAAGAAAGCTGCAAAATTGAAATGCTATGAAACACTTAATAAAAGTTACAACTTCATTAATTAAACATTCTGGTTTGTTAAATACAGTTAGGTTCCCTCTTCAAACAACTTATCCAGTTTCCCTGTTCTCCAACCTATAATTCCAAACACTCCCTTGCCTTTGCTGCACCCTGACTTGTCTGAATGTGCCTAGGCATGCCTGAACTTGCTGCAACCCCAGTCCACATTCCTTTCCTTATTAGGGAATAGGTTCCCTTCCTAGTACCTCCGTAAATGACCCCCCTTCTCTCTATTCTCACCCCCCTTATGTGCCAACCTTATCTAAGAAAGTTTAAATGTTTAGCCAATCGGGACTAGTTTAGACCGTGGGGTCCAACCCTAGCCAATAGGGGAAAAACACAGAAGCAGAAGCTGTGTTAGAGATAATTAAAACCCCTGCTTTCCTTTGTTCTGGGTGCTCTCGCCATTGCTGCATCTGTGAGACGCACCCTTCTATGGGAGTAAATTGCCTTGCTGAGAGAATTTTTGTCTCAGTGCTGGTTCTTCTTTGCAGCACCGAGCATTTATTTCCAACAAATTTAGTGGCCTGTATGGGGAAACTAATCCTCCCCTGGGAAAGGGTCTCTGATTGCCTCTCGTGAGGAGATGCGTCCTGCTGCCTTGTTGTGGCA
This sequence comes from Pan paniscus, assembly GCF_029289425.2. Lineage (NCBI taxonomy): Eukaryota > Metazoa > Chordata > Mammalia > Primates > Hominidae > Pan > Pan paniscus. The sequence continues at coordinate 85,064,738 of NC_073255.2, read as the reverse complement.
GCCTCAGTGCGATGAATAAACCTGGACTCTCAGCAATGCAGGAAGAAAAGGCCTTCAGTTACCGCGGCGATCAGGTAACTGTGCACAGACCAAGGTAAGAAAGGCCATGGGAGCCGACAAAGGATTTTCTTGGTGGTCGGGACCAAGGCAAGAAAAGCTGCAGGGGCAGTGAAGTATTCTTTGGTTGGGATATACCAAGGCAAGAAAAGCCACCGGGGCCGTGAGGTATTCTTTGGTCAGGACATACCAAGGCAAGAAAAGCCGTGGGAGTGGTGAAGTATTCTTTAAGAGGTGGGAAGGTTATCTTGGAGGTTGAAAGTGTGTGAAGGTGCAAGGAATCCCCAGTAGTGGGGTTGAGCCTCCAGGAAAAGGGGTACAAGACATGTCTAATATGAGAAATTGAGCCCCCATTAACCTCCAAGAGGGAGGTACAAAAAAATGTCTAATATGAGAGATTGAGCACCCATTAACTTCCAGGACGGGAAATATACTTAGTAAAAGAAGAACTACAAAGGATCAAACATAAAAAAAAGCAACAGATAATAAAATATTGTTGTTTTATTTGGACCCAAGAACCAATCGTCAGATCCTCAGTTTTCTGGCCAAAGTTTGGGTCAAATAAGGAATAGATTTGTCAGCTTTTAGTAGAACATATTAATGACAAGAGTCCTTTCTCCCAGGAGGAAATAGATTATGCCCTATGTTGGTGGTAGTGGCCTGCCCCTCTTTACCTCCTAATGACTGCAGGAAGTAAGCCACAAGCCAACTCCTCTAAGCCGCCTAACACTCCTGACCCTAACCTCCCTCCCCGCTCAGGCTGAAGCAGTCTGCCTGAGCTGCAGGGCCTGCCGGAGGTGCACAAACAGTGTGAGGGGAGCCTCCCCTATGCTAGGAAACTCCCAGCCCAAAGGAGGGCACCCACAGTTTCCAGTGTTACTCAGGTAGAAGTTAATGAAAATGCTTACAAAGGTGGCTCTGGCATGCAGATGGCAGAGGACAGCAAGCGTGTAAAGACACACCAGACACTGCCCGGCATCCAGAGAGTGAGGGACAAAGCCCAGTCTGGTGGCAAATGGAAAGAAAGTTTAGTGTAGAAAAGGCTCTGTGTGGGACTTGCTGGCAAGATGGCTGAATAGGAACAGCTCTAGTCTGCAGCTCCCAGCGAGATCAACACAGAAAGCGGGTGATTTCTGCATTTCCAAGTGAGGTACCCAGTTCATCTCATTGGGACTGGTTGGACAGTGGGTACAACCCACGGAGGGTGAGACGAAGCAGGGTGGGGCGTCGCCTCACCTGGGAAGTGCAAGGGGTCGGGGGATTTCCCTGTCCTAGCCAAGGGAAGCTTTGAAAAACTGGATCAGGAGGAATAGTGCAATCCGGCCCAGATACTGCACTTTTCCCATGGTCTTCACAACTGGCAAACCAGGAGATTGCCTCCATGGCCTGTCTCAGCAGGTCCCACTCCCATGGAGCCCAGCAAGCTAAGGTCTACTAGGCTTGAAATTCTCACTGCTAGCACAGCAGTCTGAGGTCGACCTGGGACACTCGAGCTTGGTGCAGGGAGGGCGTTCGCCATTGCTGAGGCTTGAGTAGGTGGTTTTACCCTCACAGTGTAAACCAAGCCCTGGGAAGTTCAAACTGGGCGGAGCCCACTGCAGCTCAACAAGGCCACTGAGGCCAGACTGCCTGTCTAGATTTCCTCCTCTCTGGGCAGGGCATCTCTAAAAAAAAAAGGCAGGAGTCCCAGTCTGGGACTTTTGGATAAAACCCTCATCTCCCTGGGACAGAGCACCTGGGGGAAGGGGCAGCTGTGGGCGCAGCTTCAGCAGACTTAAACGTCCCTGCCTGACAGTTCTTAAGAGAGCAGTGGATCTCCCAGCACAGTGTTCAAGGTCTGATAAGGGACAGGCTGTCTCCTCAAGTGGGTGCCTGACCCCCGTGTATCCTGACTGGGAGACACCTCCCAGTAGGGGCCAACAGACACATCATACAAAAGAGTTCTCGCTGGCATCTGTTGGGCACCCCTCTTGGAAGAAGCTTCCAGAGGAAGGAACAGGCAGCAATCTTTGCTATTCTGCAGCCTCCACTGGTGATACCCGAGGAAACAGGGTCTGGAGTGGACCTCCAGCAAACTCCAGCAGACCTGCAGAAGAGGGGCCTGTTAGAAGGAAAACTAACAAAACAGAAAAGAATAGTAGCAACATCAACAAAAAGGACGTCTACTCCGAGACCCCATCTGAAGGTCACCAACATCAAAGGCCAAAGGTAGATAAATCCACGAAGATGGGGAGAAACCAGCGCGAAAAGGCTGAAAACTCCAAAAACCAGAACGCCTCTTCTCCTCCAAAGGATCACAACTCCTTGTCAGCAAGGGAACAAAACTGGATGGAGAATGAGTTTGACGAATTGACAGAAGTAGGCTTCCGAAGGTGGGTAATAACAAACTCCTCCGAGCTAAAGGAGCACGTTCTAACCCAATGCAAGGAAGCTAAGAACCTTGCGAAAAGGTTAGACAAATTGCTAACTAGAATATCCAGTTTAGAGAAGAACATAAATGACCCGATGGAGCTGAAAAACACAGCACGAGAACTTCTTGAAGCATACACAAGTATCAATAGACGAATTGATCAAGTGGAAGAAAGGATACCAGAGATTGAAGATGAACTCAATGAAATAAAGCAAGAAAACAAGATTAGAGAAAAAAGAGTGAAAAGAAAGGAACAAAGCCTCCAAGAAATATGGGACTATGTGAAAAGGCCAAATATACATTTGATTGCTGTACCTGCAAGTGATGGGGAGAATGGAACCAAGTTGGAAAACACTCTTCAGGATATTATCCAGGAGAACCTCCCCAACCTAGCAAGGCAGGCCAACATTCAAATTCAGGAAATACAGAGAACACCACAAAGATATTCTTCAAGAAGAGCAAGCCCAAGACATATAATCGTTAGATTCTCCAAGGTTGAAATGAAGGAAAAAATGTTAAGATCAGTCAGAGAGAAAGGTCAGGTTACCCACAAAGGGAAGCCCATCAGACTAACAGCGGATCTCTTGGCAGAAACCCTACAAGCCAGAAGAGAGTGGGGGCCAATATTCAACATTCTTAAAGAAAAGAATTTTCAACCCAGAATTTCCTATCCAGCCAAACTAAGCTTCATAAGTGAAGGAGAAATAAAATCCTTTACAGACAAGAAAATGCTGAGAGATTTTGTCACCACCAGGCCTGCCTTACAAGAGCTCCTGAAGGAAGCACTAAACATGGAAACGAATGACCGGTACCAGCCATGGCAAAAAACATGCCAAATTGTAAAGACCATTGACACCATGAAGAAACTGCATCTACTAACGGGCAAAATAACCAGCTAGCGTCATAATGATGGATCAAATTCACACATAACAATATTAACCATAAATATAAATGGGCTAAATGCTCCAATTAAAAGACACAGACTGGCAAATTGGATAAAGAGTCAAGACCCATCAATGTACTGTATTCAGGAAACCCATCTCATGTGCAAAGACACACATAGGCTCAAAATAAAGTGATGGAGGAATATTTACCATGCAAATGGAAAGCAAAAAAAAGCAAGGGTTGGAATCCTAGTCTCTGATAAAACAGACTTTAAGTCAACAAAAATCAAAAGAGACAAAGAAGGGTATTACATAATGATAAGGGGATCAATGCCACAAGAAGAGCTAACTATCCTAAATAAATATGCATCTAATACAGGAGCACCCAGATTCATAAAGCAAGTTCTTAGAGCCCTACAAAGAGACTTAGACTCCCACACAATAATAGTGGGAGACTTTAACACCTCACTGTCAACACTAGACAGATCAACGAGACAGAAAATTAACAAGGATATCCAGGACTTGAACTCAGCTCTGGACCAAACAGACCTAATAGACATCTACAGAACTCTCCACCCCAAATCAACAGAATATACATTCTTCTCAGCACCACATCGCACTTATTCTAAAAACTGATCACATAATTGGAAGTAAAACACTCCCCAGCAAATGCAAAAGAATGGAAATCTAATAAACAGTCTCTCAGACCACAGTGCAATCAAATTAGAACTCAGGATTAATAAACTCACTCAAAACTGCACAACTACATGGAAACTGAACAACCTGCTCCTGAATGACTACTGGGTAAATAACAAAATGAAGGCAGAAATAAAGATGTTCTTTGAAACCAACGAGAACAAAAACACAATGTACCAGAATATTGGGGACACATTTAAAGCAGTGTGTAGAGGGAAATTTATAGCACTAAATGTCCACAAGAGAAAGCAGGAAAGATCTAAAATCAACACCCTAACATCAAAATTAAAAGAACTAGAGAAGCAAGAGCAAACAAATTCAAAAGCTAGCAGAAGACAAGAAATAATTAAGCTCAGAGGAGAACTGAAGGAGATAGAAACACGAAAAACCCTTCAAAAAATCAATGAATCCAGGAGCTTTTTTTTAAAGATCAACAAAATAGACTGCTAGCCAGACTAATAAAAAAGAAAAGAGAGAAGAATTAAATAGATGCAATAAAAAATGATAAAGGGGATATTGCCACTGATCCCACAGAAATACAAACTACCATCAGAGAATATTATAAACACTTCTATACAAATTAACTAGGAAATCTAGAAGAAATGGATAAATTCCTGGACACATACACCCTCCCAAGACTAAACCAGGAAGAAGTCGAATCCCTGAATAGACCAATAATAAGTTCTGAAACTGAGGCAGTAATTAATAGCCTACCAACCAAAAAAAGTCCAGGACCACATGGATTCACAACCGAATGCTACCAGAGGTACAAAGAGGAGCTGGTACCATTCCTTCTGAAACTATTCCAAACAATAGAAAATGAGAGAATCCTAACTCATTTTATGAGGCTGGCATCATCCTGATACCAAAACCTGGCAGAGACACAACAAAAAAAGAAAATTTTAGGCCAATATCCCTGATGAACATCGATGCAAAAATCCTCAATAAAATACTGGCAAACTGAATCCAGCAGCACATCAAAAAGCTTTATCCACCATCAAGTCAGCTTCATACCTGGGATGCAAGGCTGGTTCAACATACACAAATCAGTAAATGTAATCCATCACATAAACAGAACCAACAACAAAAACCACATGATTATCTCAATTGATGCAGAAAAGGCATTTGATAAAATTCAACAGCCCTTCATGCTAAAAACTCTCAATAAACTAGGTATTGAGGGAATGTATCTCAACATAATAAGAGCTACTTATGAAAAACACACAGCCAATATCATACTGAATGGGCAAAAACTGGAAGCATTCCCTTCGAAAACGGGCACAAGACAAGGATGCCATCTCTCACCACTCCTATTCAACATAGTATTGGAAGTTATGGCCAGGGCAATCAAGCAGGAGAAAAAAATAAAGGGCATTCGATTAGGAAAAGAGGAAGTCAAATTGTCTCTGTTTGCAGATGATGTGATTATATACTTAGAAAACCCCATCATCTCAGCCCAAAATCTCCTTAAGCTGATAAGCAACTTCAGCAAAGTCTCAGGATACAAAATCAATGTTCAAAAATCACAGGCATTCCTAACACCAATAACTAGACAAACAGAGAGCCAAATCATGAGTGAACTCCCATTCACAATTGCTACAAAGAGAATAAAATACCTAGGAATACAACTTACAAGTGATGTGAAGGACCTCTTCAAGGAGAACTATAAACCACTGCTCAAGGAAGTAAGAGAGGACACAAATGAAAAAACGTTCCATGTTCATGGATAGGAAGAATGGATATCATGAAAATGGCCATACTGCCCAAAATAATTTACAGATTCAATGCTATCCCCATCAAGCTACCATTGACTTTCTTCACAGAAATGGAAAAAACTACTTTAAATTTCATATGGAACCAAAAATGAGACAGCATAGCCAAGACAACCTAAGCAAAAAGAACAAAGCTGGAGGCATCACGCTACCTGACTTCAAACTATATTACAAGACTGCAGTAACAAAAACAGCATGGTACTGGTACCAAAACAGATATATAGACCAATGGAACAGAACAGAGGCCTCAGAAATAACACCACACATCTACAACCATCTGATCTTTGACAAAGCTGACAAAAACAAGCAATAGGGAAAGGATTCCCTATTTAATAAATAGTGCTGGGAAAACTGGCTAGCCGTATGCAGAAAACCGAAACTGGATCCCTTCCTCACACCTTATACAAAAATTAACTCAAGATGGATTAAAGACTTAAATGTAAGACCTAAAACTATAAAAATCCTAGAAAAAAAACCTAGGCAATACCATTCAGGACATAGGCATGGGCAAAGACTTCATGACTAAAACACCAAAAGCGATGGCAACAAAAGCCAAAATAGTCAAATGGGATCTAATTAAAATAAAAAGCTTCTGCACAGCAAAAGAAACTATCATCAGAGTGAACAGGCAACCTACAGAATGGGAGAAAATTGTTGCAATCTATCCATCTGACAAAGGGCTAATACCCAGAATCTACAAAGAACTTAAACAAATTTACAAGAAAAAAAACAACCCCAACAAAAAGTAGGCAAAGAATACGAACAGACATTTCTCAAAAGATGACATTTATGCAGCTAACAAACATATGAGCAAATGCTCATATGGTCATTAGAGAAATGCAAATTAAAACCACAATGAGATACCATCTCACACCAGTTAGAATGGCGATCATTAAAAAGTCAGGAAACAACAGATGCTGGAGAGAATGTGGAGAAATAGGAATGCTTTTACACTGTTGGTGAGAGTGTAAATTAGTTCAACCATTGTGGAAGACAGTGTGGTGATTCCTCAAGGATCTAGAACCAGAAATACCATTTGACCCAGCAATCCCATTACTGGGTCTATACCCAAAGGATTATAAATCATTCTACTATAAAGACACATGCACATGTATGTATATTGCAGCACTGTTCACAATAGCAAAGACTTGGAACCAACCCAAATGCCCATCAGTGATAGACTGGATAAAGAAAATGTGGCACATATACACCATGGAATACTATGCAGCCATAAACAAGGATGAGTTCCTGTTCTTTGCAGGGACATGGCTGAAGCTGGAAACCATCATTCTCAGCAAACTAACACAAGAACAGAAAACTGAACACCACATGTTCTCATTCCTAAGTGGGAGTTGAACAATGAAAACACATGGACACAGGGAGGGGAATATCACACACTGGGGCCTGTCAGAGGGTGGGGGTAGGGGAGGGATAGCATTAGGAGAAATACGTAATGTAGATGACAGGTTGATGGGTGGAGCAAACTACCATGGCACATGTATACCTACGTAATAAATCTGCACATTCTGCACATGTACCCCAGAACTTAAAGTATAATTAAAAAAAAAAAAAGAAAGAAAAGGCTCTGTGTGTTAACTGGTGGAAAGACTGTTTATAAATGTATACAGTTTTGTTTTCTTGTAATAAAAGCCTCATAAGTTTACTTTATACCAGTTGTAACATTCTCATTTTTTTGGTTGTTCTTTTTTCTTTTTTTAATGGCAGCTAAAGATATACAGATTACTGTTAAATTGCAGTCCTTTTTAAAAAATATTTTCTTGAATTATTTAGAACATGCAAGCCTGGTATTTTTAATCAAATAAAATATTTATAAAATAGATGTTCTCTTATTCTGGATTCATCCTGGTTTTCTAATACCAATTGTAATATTTACAATATTCACCAAAACTTAGAATTTTGCAAATACTGGAATTCTACCAGTGCTTCTTTAATAAGCCTTGCATGTATAATTTGAAATTTTAACACTGGCACTCAAAATCTACATGAAATGTATGTTTAAAGTATTTCAAAATTTACATTGAAACATAACTTCGTTAGAAAATAAACTATAAGCCTAAGTAGGTTTTTAATTTTATCAACTGGAATGCTATTAGTTGGTTTTTCACCATACATTCCTCATTTTACATTCATTTAACCTGCCAATTAATTTATTTTATTGTAGTTTTTAGCATTTGCTTTTTTTAATGCTTTTTCAAATTAGCAAGTCTTTAAACTATTTTTCTTCCTGATTAAAAATGTGTGTGTGTGTGTGTGTGTATATATGTGTGTATGTATGTGTGTATATATATGTGTATATATGTGTGTGTGTATATATATATATATATTTAATCACACCAACTTTACCAAGTAAAACCAAGCCACACTGATTTTAAGCCAATTAAGAAAACTGCCATTTTTAAAGTGTAGCATTTCAGGGTAAAGACCCATGAAATGACTTAGTGTATTCTAGACTACTAAAAGAAAACCACTTCAAAAATTTTGTTAAAAGTTTTAGTGTTGTCTGAAAAGCAAGAAGGAAAATGGTAGTAAAAGAAGAAGAAGAGAGGAAAAGACAGCAGTTTTATCTGGTTGTGCCAGACATTTCACAAGTGTAAAAGGAAATAGGAGAAGCTCAAAAGTATATGTAAGAAGAGAGGAAAGAGAAACTGGGAGAGGTAGGAAGGGAGAAAGTGAGAAGGGAAATCGGAAAGAGAAAGGGGAGGAAACGGCAGATGTGGAGAGCCAGAGAGAGAGAGAAAGAGGAAGAGACTGAGCATGAGGGAGAGAGGAAACAGGGAGCGGGAGAGAGGAAACAGGGAGCGGGAGAGAGGAAACAGGGAGCGGGAGAGAGGAAACAGGGAGCGGGAGAGAGGAAACAGGGAGCGGGAGAGAGGAAACAGGGAGCGGGAGAGAGGAAACAGGGAGGGGGAGGGAGGGGGAGGGGGATAGAGGGGGAGAGGGGGGAGGGGAGGAGACAGGGAGGGAGTGTGAGAGAGAGAACGAGAGAGAGAGACAGAGAGACAGACAGACAGACAGAGAGGGAGAGAAATGGGGGAGAGAGGGAGGGGGAGAGGCAGAAAATAAGATAAAGACTTAAGGAAGAGACCCTTCCTTAAGAAGGCTGTGGCCAGGTGCGGTGGCTCACGCCTGTAATCCCAGCACTTTGGGAGGCCGAGGCGGGTGGATCACCTGAGGTCAGGAGTCTCTACTAAAAAAAATACAAAATTAGCTGGGTGTGGTGGTGCATGCCTGTAATCCCAGCTACTTGGGAGGCTGAGGCAGGAGAATTGCTTGAACCTGGGGGGCGGAGGTTGCCGTGAGCCGAGATTGCGCCATTGCACTCCAGCCTGGGCAACAAGAGCGAAACTCCGTCTCAAAAAAAAAAAAAAAAAAAATGGCTGTACCTCCCTAAAATCTTACCTTCATTTTACTAAAGGAACTACACCTGTTATTCCTATAGCTAATGCTAAAATCAAGGTGTCCGTTATAAAAGATCTAAAACAAACCCTAGCAATTGAGACAGGATACCGAGATACAAATGCCTGGCTGGAACGGATTAAATATTTCGTCTGCACCCTAAGCAAAAGCTTGTGCACACGGTAGACCAGAGGCCCAGATCGTCTCCTCTCCACTTAGTCTCCCCGCCGAGCGGGCATGAGCTGTATGGTAACCCTTTTTCAAGACCCCCACAGCCTGGGAAGACAAATCGTGCCAAGCTCTTTCTCTGCTGTTCCCAGTTCAACACCCTGCGGGTCAGGCCCCAAGGGCCATCCAGCCTCCGCCTTCCAATGCCAAGTTTACCTCGTGTTTCTCACAACGGGGAAAACTTAGCGTTCCTCGGAGACTTCAGTCTAGCAATAAAAGATTTAGACAGAAACAGAAAGATGGAGAGAGAGAGAGAGAGGAAGAGAATGAGAAACTGGAAGAAACAGATTAAAGAGAAATACAGAAGGTGAATCTGGGGAGAGAGATAGTGTAAAAGGAAGAGAGAGGAAGAGACGGGAGACAGACAAAAAGTGCGAGCAAGAAGGTGAGAGAAATTAAGAACTATGAAAAACAGCAGCTAGGAGACAAAGGAGGCAGAAGACTGCCTGGGTGCCACAGCACCCACACCGTCCTCTTGCCCCCTGTCATTGCGACCCCAGAGCTGGTCCTTGATGGAGGAGAGCCGACCTTGCAGCAGCCTGAGCCCTGGCCAGCAGCGCCTCCACCATCTCCCCGGTCAGCAGCCTAAGTCCCAAGCTAAATGTAATGCAGTTCTCAGAGTCTATGGATGTATAAAAATTTATGCTTTGGCAAAACAAGTTACAGATAGTTGCCTAATATGTAAAAAAAACAAACAAACGAACAAAAAAAACTAATAAGCAAACTCTAAGAAGGTCGCCCCTTAAAGAAAAGGACTCAGGATTATGGCCGTTCCAAAGTGTCCAAATTGATTACACTGAAATGCCCCAAATAGGTCACCTAAAGTACCTACCAGTGATAGTAGATCACCTTACTCACTGGGTAGAGACTATTCCCTTTTCAAGTGCAACTGCCAGTAATGTAGTGAAAGCATTAATTAAAAATATTATACCCAGGTTTAGATGAATAGAAAATATTGATTCAGATAATAAGACTCATTTCACTGCACATGTCATTAAGAAATTAGCCCAAGTACTAAACATAACATAGGAATACCATACTCCCTGGCACTCACCTTTGTCAGGAAGAGCATAGAGAATGAACCAAACTCTGAGGAGCCACTTGAACAAATTAGTTTTAGAGACTCCTCCCCATTGCCTTGTTAAGGGTCAGGACCGCCCCTCGGAAAGATGTCAGCGTATCCCCTTATAAAATAATATGTAAGTTGCCTTATTTACACTCTACTGCTGACATTCCTACGTTGAAAACAAAAGATCAGTTTCTCAAAAACTATATACTTGGTCTATCTTCCACTTTCTCTTCCCTCAGAGCTGAAGACCACCTTTTAGTACAGCTGCCACTCCTGGAGCTCCCAGCACACCTGCGTCAACCTGGAAATCACGTTCTGATTAAGAGCTGGAGAGAAGGAAAACTCGAACCGGCTTAGGAAGGACCCTACCTAGTGCTTCCAACTACTGAGACCACAGTATGAACAGCAGAAAGAGGGTGGACTCACCATACTTGAGTCAAGAAAGTGCCACCATCTTTAGAGTCATAGACCATTGTTCTAAGATCAAGTCCCAACAAACTAAAGCTAAGGAAAGTCTTACCCTCTTATATCTCTTTTATTGTCTCTGCTTCTTCCCTCACTCCACTGTCAGCCCCCCCACCAAAACTATTGTGTTTGATGCTTAGCCATACCCTGTGGAGACCTACAAAGTCAAAGGCAACCAGCCTCTTCAGAAAAGTATCTTTGCCCTTAGTACTCACCCCACTCTCAACATAATCCTTGTAAAATTCCTTATCATTGGCTACCTTGCTATTCCCGGTACGATATTCTCTGGACCACTCAGTCCCAGGGCTAGGCTTCCTCAGAAGGCTGTACCTCCCTAAAACCTTACCTTCATTTTACTAAAGGAACTACACCTGTTATTCCTATACCTAATGAGAAAACCAAGGTGTCCATTATAAAAGTAAAAGATCTAAAGCAAACCCTAGCAATGGAGACAGGATACTGAAGTACAAATGCCTGGCTGGAATGGATTAAATATTCTGTCCGCACCCTAAGCAAAAGCGACTGTTACGCTTGTGTGCACGGTAGACCAGAGGCCTAGATCATCCCCTTTCCACTTAGTCTCCCCACTGACCAGGCACGAGCTGTAAGGTAGCTCTTTTTCAAGACCCCCACGGCCTGGGAAGACAAATCGGGCCAAGCTCTTTCTCTGCTGTTCCTAGAAGTTCAACATCCTGTGGGTCAGGCCCCAAGGGCCATCCAGCCTCTGCCTTCCAATGCCAAGTTTACCTCATGTCTCTGATGACAGGGAAGAAACGTAGCATTCCTTGGAGACTTAAAGGGATGCAAAGAGCTTAGGCCCTTCCAATAGCTTACCCATCAGTTTGCCCTTAGCCATCCCCAAGCGGATATATGGTGGTATTGTGGTGGACCCCTGCTGGACACTCTGCCAAGCAAATGGAGTGAAACTTGTGCTCTAATTCCATTGGCTATCTCTTTCACCCTGGTATTTCATCAACCTGAGAAAGTAAAAGCAAAGGTCTGTAAGCCGAGAGAGACCCCTTGTGAGTCTTTTGATCCTCAGGTTTATATAAATGCCATCGAGTTTCCACGAGGAGTGCCAAATAAATTTAAAGCTCAAAACCAGTTAGTTGCAGAGTTTGAATTGCATTGTTCTGGTGGGTAACTATTAATAAAAATGTAAATTAGATAAATTACATTGACTACAACCAGCAACGATTTGTTAACTCTACCAAAGATGCCATTAAAGGAATAGCTGAACAATTAGGATCCACCAGTCAAATGGCCTGGGAAAATAGGATGGCATTAGCCATGATACTATCAGAGAAAGGTGACGTTTGTGTCGTGATTGGAACCCAGTATTGTACTTTCATCCCTAAAAACACAGCCCCCAGTGGACAATCACAAAGGCCGTGTAGGGCCTTGCCTCTCTATCAGATGAATTGGCTAAAAACTCCAGAATAGATGACCCCTTTACAAGCCTCAGGGGAAAGTGGGTGGAAAAAGCTAGTAACTTCAATAGTTACCTCCCTGGTAATTGTTGTAAGTGTACTAATTCTTGTTGGATGTTGCCTCATACCCTGTGCTCAAGGATGAATACAAAAACTCATTGAGACAACCCTCACTTTCCTCAATTCTCCCCCACTTTATTCAGATAAGCTCTTTCTTTTAGAAGATCAAGCAGAACAACAAAGTTAAAACATGTTAGAAAGGTTTGAAGAGGAAAGATTATAAAAATCAAAAGGGGTGAAATTGTTAAATACAGTTAAGTTCTCTCTTCAAACAGCTTATCCAAATACCCCCTTGCCTTTGCTGTACCCCAACTTGTCTGTACATGCCTAGGCATGCCTGAACTTGCTACAACCCCAGTCCACATTCCTTTCCTTATTAGGTAATAGGTTACCTTCCTAGTCCCCCTGTAAGTGACCCCCCTTCTCTCTCTTCTCACCCCTCTTACTTGCCTACCTTATATAAGAAAGTTTAAATGTTTAGCCAATAGGGACTAGTTTAGACTGTGGGGTCCAACCCTAGCCAACAGGGGAAAGACATAGAAGCAGAGGCTGCGTTACAGATAATAAAAACCCATGGTTTCCTTTGTTCTGGGTACTCTCACCATTGCTCCATTCACGAGACGTACCTTCCTATAGGAGTAAATTGCCGTGCTGAGAAATCCTTTGTCTCAGTGCTGGTTCTTCTTTGCAGCACCGAGCATTTTTTTCCCAACATGTTTATAAACATCTTGTTACTGCTGGATGACAATTTTTATTTATTTATTTATTTTTATTTTTTTGAGACAGAGTCTCGTTCTGTCACCCAGGCTGGAGTGCAGTGGCATGATCTTGGCTCACTGCAAGCTCCGCCTCCCAGGTTTGCACCACTCTCCTGCCTCAGCCTCCCAAGTAGCTGGGACTACAGGCGCCACCACCATACCTGGCTAATTTTTTGCATTTTTTTAGTAGAGATGGGATTTCACTGTGTTAGCCAGGATGGTCTCGATCTCCTGACCTCGTGATCCACCCACCTCGGCCTCCCAAAGTGCTGGGATTACAGGCCTGAGCCACTGCACCCAGCCAACAATTTTTATTTTTATTTTTTATTTTTATTTTTCAGATGGAGTCTCACTCTGTCGCCAAGGCTGGAGTGCAGTGGTGCGATGTTGGCTCACGGCAACCTCCACCTCCCAGGTTCAAGTGATTCTCCTGCCTCAGCCTCTCAAGTAGCTGAGATAACAGGTGCCCACCACCACACCTGGCTAATTTTTGTATTTTTAGTAGTGACAGGGTTTTGCCATGTTAGCCAGGCTGGTCTTGAACTCCTGGCCTCAGGTGATCCGACCCCTTTGGCCTCCCAAAGTGCTGGAATTACAGGCATGAGCTACCGCACCTGGCTGGATGACAATTTTTAAGCTTAATGTTTCTCGCTCTGTAGAATTCACTGGATATGCACAGTGATATGGAGGAGAAATCCTGGCTTTCCAAAGTGTACGATAAAAATGATCTTTCATGTTGGAATGTGGGTGCCTTTGAATATGCTCAGAATGTTAGGTGATGAGACCTTTGGGAGTCAGACTGCCCAAGCCTTGGAAAGTCAGGGGACACACTGAGGCCTGAAAAATCTCAGGAAAGAGCTGTAGGTGCAGCACAGACCCCGTTTGTGCCCTCTGCAGACTCAGTTTCCCAGAGAGGAGGGATGGGAATGCCTACAGGGTGCCTGGTCAGCTCCAGACCTAAACTCCAGAGCCTGTAGCTATTAGCAGAGGGCAGCTTTGAGGGGATCCCATATGCAATTTCTAGCATCTCTGGTTGCCTCACCAGAGACTGAGGCTCTGGCTTTGTACTTTTAAATTTTTCAGTTCAGAGTCACAAACCTTTACAAAGTGCCTACTCGGTGCCTGGTTTTATGGTAGACACCAGAGATTGGGAGCTCATGGGTTGAGGGAATGCTGCATGCCAGTGCAAATGATAAGTGCTGGGATGGAGCCTGGAATGGAACTGGCCGAGTCAACACCTGCAGCAAACCCCTGGTGGTGTTCTGGGTGTTAGAAGACCACACAACATCAGGGGCAAGGCTGGGGCAGGTGAGAGGGGTCAGGACACATTTGCACTTTAGGTGAATTAATCCAGCCGTGCCTGCGGGAGATGCATTTATGAGCCTGCAGGCAGGGTGGCCTGTTAAGACGCTGGTGGAATTGTCAACATAAGACGCCAAACCAAGGACTTGCAGAAAGGATTGTGGATTAGCTTCCTGGGTGGTCAAACAAATCACAGGCATACTTTGGTGATATTCACGGTAATAAAGTGAATATCGCAATAAAGTGAGCCATACAAATTGTGGGGTTCCACAGTGCATATAAACGTTATGTTTATACTATCCTGTAGTCTATTAAGGGTGCAATAGCCTTATGCCTAAAAAAAAAACAATGCATAGTTTGGGCCTGGTGGCACACACCTGTAATCCCAGCACTTTGGGAGGCAGAGGAAGGATCACTTGAGGCCGGGAGTTTGAGATCAGCCTGAGCAACATAGGGAGATAGGGAAATTCTGTCTCTACAAAAAATTTAAAAATTACTTGGATATAGTGGTGTGTGCCTGTAGTCCTAGCTACTCAGGAGGCTGAGGTGGGAGGATTGCTTGAGCCAGGGACTTGAGGCTGTGGTGAGCTATGATTGCACCATTGCCTGGGTGACAGTGAAACCCTGTCTCTAAAAAACCACAGAAACCAAAAATTATATGCATACATTAATTTAAAAATATCTTATTGCTGAAAAAATGCTCACAATCATCTGGGTCTTTTTTTTTTTTTTTTTTTTTTGAGGCAGAGTCTTGCTCTGTCTTCCAGGCTGGAGTGCAGTGGCGCGATCTCGGCTCACTGCTACCTCAACCTCCTGGGTCAAGCAATTCTTCTGCCTCTGCCTCTGCCTCTTGAGTAGCTGAGATTACAGGTGCTCACCACCACGCCCAGCTAATTTTTTTGTATTTTTAGTAGAGATGGGGTTTCACCATCTTGGCCAGGCTGGTCTTGAACTCCTGACCTTGTGATCCACCTGCCTCGGCCTCCCAAAATGTTGGGATTACAGGCGTGAGCCACCCCTCCCGGCCTTATCTGGGTCTTTAGTGAGTCATAATCTTTTCGCTGGTGAAGGGTCTTGCCTTGATGTAGCTGGCTGCTGATGGATCAGGGTGGTGGTTGCTGAAGGTTAGGGTGGCTGTGGCAATTTCTTAAGATAAGATGGAAATGAAGTTTGCCTCATTGATTGACTGTTTCTTTCACAAAAGATTTCTCTGTAACCTGTGATGCTATTTGGTAGCATTTTGCCCAGAGTAGAACTTCTTCCAAAGTTGGAGCCAGGGCTCACAAACTCTGCCGCTGTTTAATCAACTCAGTTTATGGAATATTCTAAATCCTTTGTTGCCATTTCAACAGTGTTCACAGCATCTTCACCAGGAGTAAATCCCATCTTAAGAGACCCCTTTCTCTGCTCATCCATAAGAAGCAACTCCTCATCTGTTCAAGTTTGATCATGAGATTGTAGCAATTCAGTCCCATTGGCAGGCTCCACTTCTAATTCTAGTTCTCTTGCATTTCTACCACATCTGCAGTTCCTTCCTCCACTGAAGCCTTGAAACCCTCAAACTCATCCATGAGGGTTAGAATCCACTTCTTCCACACTCCTGTTCATGTTGATATTTTGACCTCCTCCCATGAATCCATGAATTCACAAATGTTCTTTTTTTTTGGACAGAGTCTTGCTCTGTCACCAGGCTGGAGTGCAGTGGCACAATCTTAGCTCACTGCAACCTCTGCCTCACGGGTTCAAGCAATTCTCCTGCCTCAGCCTCCCGAGTAGCTGGGACTACAGGCGAGTGCCACCACGCCCAGCCAATTTTTGTACTTTTAGTAGAGACGGTGTTTCACCATGTTGGCCAGAATGGTCTGGATCGCTTGACCTTGTGATCTGCCCGCCTCGGCCTCCCAAAGTGCTGGGATTACAGGCGTGAGCCACCACGCCCGGCCCCCACAAATGTTAATGGCATCTAGAACGGTGAATACTTTCCAGAAAGGTGCTTTAATTTTCTTTGCCCAGATATATTCAAGGAATCATTATCTGTGGCAGCTATAGCCTTATGATATGTATTCCTTAAATAATAAGACTTGAAAGTTGAAATTACTCCGAGATCCATGGGCTGCAAAATGGATGTGTTAGCAGGCATGAAAACGACATTCAACTCCTTGTACATCTTCATCAGAGCTCTTGGGTTACCAAGTGCATTGTCAGTGGGCAATAGTATTTTTAAGGGAATCTTCTTTTCTGAGCAGTAGTTCTCAATAGGAGGCTTGAAGTGTTCAGTAAACCATGCTGTAAACAGATGTGCTGCCTTCCAGGCTTCTTTGTTCCATTTCTACGGCACAGGCAGAGTAGATTTAGCATCACTCTGAAGGACCCTAGAATTTGCAGCATGATAAATGAGCACTGGCTTCAACTTAGAGTCACCAGCTGCATTAGCCCCCTGCTAGACAGTCAGACAGTCCTTTGAAGCTTTGAAGCCAGGCGTTGATTTCTTCTCTTTATGAAAGTTCTAGATGACATCATGTTCTAATCTCAAGCTGTTTTGTCTATATTGAAAATCTGTTGTTGAGTGTATCCACGTTCATCCATGAGTACAGCTAGAGCCTCTGGATAACTTGCTGCAGCTTCTCCATCAGCTCCCCCTTACACTTTTATGTGATGGAGACAGCTTCTTTCCTTACACCTCATGAGCCAAGCTCTGCTAGCTTCAGACTTTTCTTCTACAGCTTCCTCGCCTCTTTCAGCCTTCCTAGAATTGAAGAGAGTGAGGGACTTGCTCTGGATTGGATCTTGGTTCAGGGAATGTTGCGGCTGGTTTGATCTTCTATCCACACCACTAAAACTTTCTCCACACCAACAATACAGCTGCTTCACTTTCTTATTCATGTGTTTGCTGCAGTAGCAGTTTTAATTTCCTTCAAGAACTTTCCTTTGCAATTGCAACTTGTTTATCTGTTTGGTGCAAGAGGCCTGGCTTTCAGCTTGTCTTGACTTTTGGCATGCCTTCCTCACTAAGCAGAATCATTTCTAGCTTTTGATGTGAAGTGGGAGATGTGTGACTCTTCCTTTCACTTGAACACTTTGATTAAACAAACAAACAAACAAACAAACAAACTTCAGCCATATTAAATTTAAAGGTGTTCAATTGAGCAATGAACGATTTGTGAATTGGGCAGCCCCCAGAATCACAGCTGATTCACAGAGACTGTAGCATAGCCACGTGGTGAAAGAAGATTTATAGAAAAAAAAAAAAAAGTACAGACATTGGCAACGAGGTACAGAAACAGCTGGATTGGTTACAGGTTGGCGTTTGCCTTATTTGAACACAGTGTGAACACTTAGCAGTCTACGAGTGGTTGAAGTATGGCTGCAGGGATTGGCCAAGACTCAGTTATTGTTACAGGTGCAAACTCCTGAATTAGGTTTCCCATCTCGCCTGACTATTAAGATAGGTTAGAGTTCATCCACAAGGACTCCAATATAGAAGTACGGAGTCCTTCTAGGACCATATTTAGTTTGCTTTAACAACTTGGAGGGCATTGTAAAGTTATTAGTTGGCCTAATTTCAATATTGCTGTGTCCCAGGGAATGGGGAGGCCCAAAGAAAGAGAGAGATGGGGAGCAGCTGGTCAGAGGAGCAGTCAGAACACGCATCAATTCATTTCTCTACCTTGTAGGGTTTGTACTGCTCCAAAACAATTGCAACAGTAACATCAAAGATCACTCATCACAGATCACCATAACACATATAATCATAATGAAAAAGTTTGAAATACTGTGATGGTTACCAAAATGTGACCCAGAGATATGAAGTGAGCATGTGCTGTTGAAAAAACAGCGCCTAGAGCGTTGCTTGAGGCGGGATTGCTACAAACCTGCCATTTGTAAGAAGGACAGTATATGCGAAGCTCAGTAAAGCCAAGTGCAATGACACGATCTGTGCTTGTACCACACAGTGGGTGGCTTGAAACAACAGACATGTGTTCTCTCACAGTCCTGGAGGTTAGAAGTCCAAAATCCAGGGGTCAGCAGGGCCCTGCTCTGTCTGTGACTCTAGGAGAATCCTTCTCTGCCTCTTCTGGGCTCCTGCTTGTGGCCATCAATCTCTGTCACTCTGGCTGGTAGCTGTGTCACTCTAGTCCTGCCTGGGTTGCCAGATGGAGCTCTCCCTGTGTGCTTCTCTGTTTCTCTATTATAGGGACACCAGTCATATTGGAATAGAGGCCCATCCTGCTCTGGTGTGATCTCAACTTTCATTTATTTATTTATTTGCTTGTTTCTTTCTTTTTTTTTTTTTTTGAGATGGAATTTCATTCCTGTTGCCCAGGCTGGAGTGCAGTGGTGCCATCTCAGCTCACTGCAACCTCCACCTCTTGAGTTCAAGTGATTCTCCTGCCTCAGCCTCTCAGGTAGCTGGGACTATAGGTGCATGCTACCACACCTGGCTAATTTTTATATTTGAGTAGAGATGGGGTTTTGCCATGTTGGCCAGGCTGGTTTTGAAATCCTGACCTCAGGTGATCTGCTCGCCTCGCCCTCCCAAAGTGTTGGGATTACAGGCGTGAACCACCGTGCCCGGCCAGTTTCTTTGTTTTTGAGATAGGGTCTCACTCTGTCACCCAGGCTGGAGTGCAGTGGCACAATCATAGCTCATTGCAGCTTCAAACTCTTGGAGTCAGGCGATCCTCCTGCCTTGGCCTCTCCAGTAGCTGGGACTATGGGCATAAGCCACAATGCCCAGATAATTTTTTTTTTTTTTTGTAGAGGTGTGTCTTGCTATGTCGCCCAGGTTGGTCTTGAATTCCCGATTTCAAGCAATTGTCCTGCCTCTGCCTCCCAAAACACTGGGATTACACGCATGAGTTGATTTACATCTTAATTACATCTGCAAAGTCTCTATTTCCAAATACTGTGTCAGTTACAGGTATGAAGACTTAGAATTTCAACCTGTCTTTTTGGAGGGCATGATTCAACCCACAGCAGATCACGAGGGGAAGGGGAGTCAGTGTGACTCTGCAGAAGATAGTGGTGTCAGCCCTTGAGGTCAGGAGTACACAGGGAGCCGGCTAGGGGGAAATGATGGGTTCCAGGTGGGGCATGTTGAGTCTGAGCTGCCGGTCCGTGGAGCTTCTAGGGACAGAAGTCTAGGAGGTGGTCAGATGCATGGTCTAGAGTTCAGGGGAAAGTCAGGCTGGAGGTGTATGTTCCAAGTTCTTTGCATCTGGGTGGGTGGTAGTTAAAAATCAAAGGTAAGAAGCAGCCAGTGTAGCTGGGGAGTGCAGGAGGTCACGAGGAGACAGAAAAACATCCCGGGGGCTGGGGCAGCACCTGTAATCCCAGTAGTTTGGGAGGCGGAGGTGGGAGGATCGCTTGAGGGCAGGAGTTTGAAACCAGCCTGGCAACATAGCAAGACCCCGTCTCTACAAAAAAATTTTAAAAATAGGTGGGCGTGGTGGCACGTAACTGTGGTCCCACCCTCTTGGGAGGTTGGGGCAGGAGGATCGCTTGAGCCCAGGAGTTTCAGGCTGCAGTGAGCCATAATTGCACCACTGCCCTCCAGCCCAGGGCACAGAGTGAGACCCTGACTCAAAAACAAAACAACAGAAAACCCATAAAATTGTTCTGGAGGGACTCGCTAAGAACACCTGGAGAAAAACTGAACTCTGGCCACCAGGGGGCGCTCTGCACCAGCCCATTGGAACAATTTCCATAGACAGCAGGTGGATAAACTTGATCAGTGAATTTAAGTTTTCTCTGTGCTCTTTTCCTGCAGCAATAGGCTTCTATGTACAAAAAGTACAATTGCAGGATTGGGTTACTGACTTGAGTGTATTTACAGATTTATAGAAAAAGGCTGCTCAAATCTCTTTGAGGAGAATCAGTGATCTTGAGATTAGAATGGTTAAGAAAAGTTGGTTGTGGAGTTGGGAAGAGGAGATATATTTAGGCTACTCCAGGAAGAAACTCTTAGGGGGCGTATGAGCAGACAGATGACTGTTTCACTTCTCTGGATAAATGTAAGACTCTAGATGCATTTTTTGGATTTCTAACAAGATGGTGAATGAACACAGACAACTGTCTTCCTCCAACATTTGGAGAAGTCACAGAAGGAAGAAGTGTTTTATGGATTTCAGAGTCTAATATAAAAAGAGGAGTCAGAGGGTGGTTGGGCCCCACAGGGGAAGGAAAGGCAGCCACAGAGATTAGGGTGGGGGCCAGGGCTATTGGCCCCCCTATAGGTTAGCTAAAAAATTACTGACACAAGGCTGATTGAGTTATCGGAGAAAGGCATACAAATTTATTTAATGTGTATACACGAGAGCCTTCAGTATGAAGATCCAGCTTCCCAATAAGTGGCAGAAGCTAATCTGCCATCTTGAAATTACAGAAAGAATCCAGACTCAGAATATGTCCAAAATAGGTTTTAGTGGCAAGACAGTTTATGGGAAGAAGAAAGGAAGAGGCTTGGCTCCAAAGGTGGCCTTGTTATGTAGATGAAGTCTCCCTCAGAGTGACTAGATAGTAAGTTTCTTTTCAAAGGTTTAAAGGTGTCAGATTCTCAATCACTCCTAGATCTAAAAAAGGCATAGAAAGGGGGACATGTGGCTATGTTAATGAAGATTCTCTACAGATGCAAATTTTCCCCACAAAGACAGCTTTGCAATGCCAACTCTATTTGCTGGCTCTGCAGCAGCTATTTCAAGTTATGCCAAAGAAATATATTTTGGGGTAAAATATTTTTATTTTCTTCATTAGGTTGGGGTTGAGATCTTTGCTCATTTCCTTTCTCTTCCCATATTGCTTTCAGCATATTGCTCACCTCCTAGGAACTACCGCAGGGTAGAAAACAGCAGGGCCAGCCATCCCCTCATGACAACTAGAATGACAACTACGAGGATGAAGATGGTGGGGCCATGTCAACCTGTGACTCAGCCTGTGAGCCGTCAACAGAGAATAAAACCCCCAACCTTATTCCCTGTTGATGGCTTGGAACTATGGTGGACTGCTATGTGAGAGAGAAATAAGCTTCTATTGTGTTAAGTCACTTATTACATGTTTGAGTCTATCTGTTACACAGCTCAGCCTGTGCTAACCAATGCAAAACTCTAAGTTGTAAATCAAAATTAAGAATTTCTACTTAACAAAGAACTTACAGGCAGAGTTAACAGATTAAAAATATATTTTAAACATTAAAAACAAACAAGGGATTAATAGTTATTCTAGGTAAGAAATTCCTTTCTAAATGGCATTTTTTTGTCAGAAAAAAAAGAATTTTTCATAAGGTTGGAAAGAAATCCAACTAAAGCCTCCTAGAAATCCATTTGAGAAGTGGGCAAATGATAAGAATTCATTGAGGTAGAAATGCAAACGGCTAATGTGAACATGAAGAACTGCTCAACATCCCTAGTGATCACAGAATTTATAACATGAGTGAGATACTATTCACACCAATCAGATTTGGCAGATTTAGAAAGGTAGATAAAGCCAAGTGTTGGTGAGGATAGAGGAACTGGCAACTGATATGTATCCACTGCTGATGGGAGTATATCTTGATGCAGTGTTCAGGGGAGCACCCTGGTAGGAGTTACTGGAATTAAGAATGGGTAGACTGCATGCCCATCAACCCCACTGTATCTCTACAAGGGAGATCCATGTAACAATGTCATCATGGCATTGGTAGTTGAAGTGGGGAGGTAGAGAGAGCCAAATCTCCCTGTTACTAGAAAGGGGTCCTGATCCAGACCCCAAGAGAGGGTTGTTGGATCTTGCACAAGAAGGAAATCAAGGCGAATCCATACAGTAAAATGAAAGCAAGTTTATTAAAAAAGTAAAGGGATAAAGAATGGCTACTCCATAGGCAGAGCAGCCCCAAGGGCTGCTGGTTAACTATATTTAATGTTATCATTCTTTCTTGATTTTACGCTAAACAAGGGGTGGTTTATTCATGAGTTTTCCTGGAAAGGGGTGGGCAGTTCCTGTAACTGAGGGTTCCTTCCCTTTTTAGACCATATAGGGTAACTTCTTGGTGTTGCCATGGCATTTGCAAACAGTCATGGCACTGCTGGGACTGTCTTTTGCATGCTCATGCATTTTAATTAGCATATAATGAGCAATGAGGATAATCAGAGGTGACCTTAGTCGCCATGTTGGTTTTGACAGGATTTGGCTGGCTTCTTTACTGCAACTGTTTTATCAACAAGGTCTTTGCGACCTGTATCGTGTGCTGACCTCCCATCTCATCCTGTGACTTAGAATGCCTTAATTTCCCTGGAATGCAGCCCAGTAAGCTTCAGTCTTATTTACCCAGCTCTTATTCAAGATGGAGTAGCTCTGTTTCAAACAGCTCTGACACTCCTGACACAGGATTAATATATAGCACAGAACAATAAACCACGCTAAACTACAAGCAGCATTGAGTGAAACAGCACAACAAACAGAAGGAGATACATAACACCATGCCATTTACATAAACTGAAGATAAATGCATGAACAAAACAGCAACACACACACACACACACACACACACACAGAGGAACATATATCCAAAGATACAGTAAACCCATCAGGATGGATGCTTCTGGTGGTGGGGTCTGGAGAGTGGGAGGGGAGTGAAGAGAGGCCACTGTCAGGCCTCTGAGCCCACGCTAAGCCATCATATCCCCTGTGACCTGCACGTCTACATCCAGATCTCCTAAAGCAACTGAAGATCCACAAAAGAAGTGAAAATAGCCTTAACTGATGACATTCCACCATTGTGATTTGTTTCTTCCCCACCCTAACTGATCAATGTACTTTGTAATCTCCCCCACCCTTAAGACGGTTCTTTGTAACTCTCCCCACCCTTGAGAATGTACTTTGTGAGATCCACCCCCTGCCCGCAAAACATTGCTCCTAACTCCACTGCCTATCCCAAAACCTATAAGAAGTAATGATAATCCACCACCCTTTGCTGACTCTCTTTTCGGACTCAGCCAGCCTGCACCCAGGTGAAATAAACAGCCTTGTTGCTCACACAAAGCCTGTTTGGTGATCTCTTCACACGGACGCGTGAGACAGCTACTATGTTACGTCAGAATGATTGCAAGCTGAATGTTAGGATTGGCTTAACTTTCTGCATCCAATATCCTAAGGGAGGAAAAAACCGGACCCTCTAAGGGGAAATATTATCTGTAGGGCCTGATCCCATCATCGGACCCTTCACCCAACGCTGCTGAGTGAGTAGAGGGTTTATTTCATCCTTCCAATTTAGTGATTCAGTAGAGATTTCAAGACTCAAAGCTTAATTAACTCCATTTTAATTGAAGTCATCTTCTCAGTCACGGTGTCTGCACGCAGGACAATTCAGCTTGGCCTCCAAGTGCTTCAGTACAAGGCCCAATTTCTGGCTCAGCCATTAACCAGCCCCAAGTCAGGATAATCAGACAAGTCTTCAATTTGTGGGGATTTTATGGTTGGAATCAGGGTACCTTGACCTCTGGAAGGACAGACCTCTGAGGTGCAAGGATGTTTCATGGTTGCACAGAGAAGACAATCCTACAGAAAAGGCAGTAGTTGGGGCAGTGATTAGGACTCATTTTGGGGTGAGGGTGAAAAGCACAGCGATCAACTAGCCTCACAGCCAGCTGTCTGCCTTTCCCAGATGGGTAACTGTCCCTTAATGGGAACTTCTTGTCTTCCAAGGAAGGCTAAGATAGGCAACTTGCTACAGTTTGCCTTAACATCAAAGCGTGTCAAAAGGAGAACAATCCCAGTTTAAGAATCAGCCTGGGAGAAGGCAAGGAAGAATTTATAGTTTAGGACAAATTCAAGGACTATAAATCATCTAATGTGAATATAGCACAGGGAGGTAGTTGGAGACAAGCTTGTCAAACAGGCTGAAGCCAGATTAGACAGGATTTTGGACTTTTTTTCTAGTAGTAGAGAGCCATGCTACTGAACTGTTTCTGAGAGAGGGATATTAGCTCACATGCTTTGGAAGGACAACTGACCACTCCAATCCTGGCTTCCCTTTGTTGTCATGGACTACAGGCCGGAATTCTATTTGGGAGTTGTGGCAGATTGTATTTTCCATAAATAGCTGCACCAATGCTTCCTGTCCATATGTTCTTCTCATTTTGACATTCCTCCTATCAAGAGTTGGGGTCTCCATTCTTTGTCCTTGAATCTGGACACTCTTATGACTATGGCAGAACTGATGCTATGTGACTTCCAAGGCTAGGTGGTAAAAGGTGATACAGATACACCCAGCTTCCATGATGTGAGGAAGCCCAAGCAAACATGAGGAGAGGCCACATATAGTTTTTCCAACTGATGTCTCAACAAGGCCTCAGTCAACAGGCATCATCAGCTGCCAGAAATGTGGGTGAACAAGCCCTCATATGATTCCAGTCCCCTTCCACTGGGTCACCCTTAATCTTCAAGCTGAAGTCTCAGACAGCATGGAGTAGAGACAAGACAGTCCCACTGTGCCCTGTCCAAAGTCCTGCCCCACAGAGTATGGGAGCAGAATAAAATAGTTGTTGTTTAATGCCACTAAATTTGGAGTTGATTGTTATGCAGGAATAGATAGCCAGAAGCCTGGGCATGGTGGCTCACACCTGTAATCCCAGCACTTTGGGAGGCTGAGGCAGGAGGATCCCTTGAGCTCAGGAGTTTGAGACCAGCCTGGGCAACATGGTGAAACCCTGTCTCTATCCAAAAATACAGAAAAAATAGCCAGGTGTGGTAGTGCACACCTGTAGTCCCAGCTACTTGGGAGGCTGAGCTGGGAGCATTGCTTGAGCTGGGGAGGTTGAGGTGGCAGTGAGCCAAGATTGCGTCAATGTTCTCCAAGCTATGTGACAGAGTGAGACTCTGTCTCAAAATAAATAGATAAATAAATAAAAATAAAAAATAAAAGAAGAGATAGCTAGAACAGAAGCCTATTGCAATAACAAAAGTAGACAAAAAAGGCACAGATAGTCTTGAGGAAAAGCAGGATACTGAGACCTTGTTGGAGTAAATCTGACTAATTGGAGATGGGGAAGGGGTTTCTAAGATGAACAAATGACTGGCACAAGTGATCTGCCATTGATTGAAATAAAAAACTGGAAAGGGGAGCAGAAAAGAGAGTCCTTTTGCGTTTGAATATGTTGATTGTAAATTGGCTGAATATTTCTATGGGCCGATTGGGAGGTTTGGGAAATGATGGAGTTTGGAGGCTCTTCAGCCTCTCAGTGTCTTTAGAGCCCTGGAAAAGACTAGCTCACCCAGAGGAGGAGCATCAAAGTTTGGAAAAAGAGAAGAGAATTCAGAAGAGGTCTTTGGGGAGAGTGACCACACCAACAACTCTATCTATTAGAGTTGGTTATCTATGGTTATCCATTCCTGCAAAACAATCAACTCCAAATTTCAATAATAATAATTTATTTTGCTCCCAGGCTCTGTGGGGTAGGACTTTGGGCAGGGCACAGTGAGATTGGCTTGTCTCTGCTCCATGATATCTGAGACTTCAGCCTAAAGACTAAGGGTGACCTAATGGCAGAGGACTGGAATCATCTGAGGGCTTGTTTACCCACATGACTGGCAGTTGATGATACTTGTTGATTGAAATCTTTTTGAGCTATCAGTTGGAAAAACTACATGTGGCCTTTCCTCATGTTCACTTGGGCTTCCTCACATCATGGAAGCTGGGTGCCAGGAGCAAGCATTCCAAGTGAACCAGGTAGAACTGTATCACCTTTTATCATCTAGCCTTGGAAGTCACATAGCATCACTTCTGCCATAGTCATAAGAGTCTCTAGATTCAAGGAGAGAGAATACAGATACCAACTCTTGATAGGAGGAATGTCACAGTGAGAAGAACATATGGATGGGAAACATTGGTGCAGCTATTTATGGAAAATACAATCTGCCACAATTCCCAAATAGAATTCCGGCCTGTAGTCTCTGACAGCAAAGGGAAACCAGAATTGGAGTGGTCAGTTGTCCTCCTGAAGTATATGAGCTAATGTCCTTCTCTCAGAAAGAGTTCAGAGTTCAGGGAGCAGGGAGAAGAGAAGGAGGAACCAGTAAAATAATGAGAGTAGGTCGATGGAAAACCAAGAGAGTATCCACAGTGTCTATGATGCACAGACAGCTGGTGGGGGAAAGTAGGAAGAAGCAGTAGACAACAGAGCATCAGTTTGGCTTCAAGTTATTCAACATCCTCTCAGATTTAAATCATAAAAATTGATTGCTTGCTGGGCATAGTGGCATGTGCCTGTAATCCCAGCTACTTGGGAGGCTTATGGGAGAGGATGGCTTGATGCCAGGAGTTCAAGACCAGCCTGGGCAACCTAGCAAGACCCCGTCCCTAAAAAGATAATAATAAAATAAATGGATTTCTGCCATTATCATTGTTTAGTACCAGCTGTATGCTAGAGACTGGGCTAAGTGTGCTGCATGTGTTATTCTGCATACTCTTTATTCTTCTAACATATTTTGCATATTTTATGTTATCCTCATAACAGCCCTGTGAGGCTGGGGGTTCTGACTGGTGAGGAATCCAAGGTCCCAAGGTTACATACCAAGTTAGTGCTGGAGCCGGGATTTGAACCTGGCTCTAGTTGGCACCAAAGCTCTTCTATGTCTCTCTTCTTGTCTACTTATATTTCTCTCTTCTTGCTACAAATATTTACTTCTGTATTCTTCTAAGAGGTTTATGGTTTCCCCTCATAAATCTAGTTCTTTCATCTATTTGGAGTTAATTCCTGTGAATGATGTGAGATAGGGGTCTAGCTTCATTCTTTTGTTTGTGGACATCCAGTTGTCCCAGCTTCATTTATTTGTATTAAGGCTTTTAATCTTCTCATCCACTTCCCTCCCTCCCCACTCCAGCCCTTGGCAACCACAAATCCGCTTTCTGTCTCCATGGATTTTTCCATTTTGGACATTTTATATAAATGAAATCCCACAATATGTGCTCCTTTGTGACTGGCTTCTTTCACTTGGCATGATGTTTTTGAGGTTCGTTCAGGTTGTTGCATGGGTCCGTACTTTATTCCTTTTCATGGCTGAATAATATTCCATTATGTGGATAGTCTATTATACATTTTGTTTATCCACTTAACTGTTGATGGGCATTTGGGTTGTCTCCACTTTTTGGCTATTGTGAGTGGTGGTGCTATGAACATTTGTGTACAAGTTTTGGTGTGAACATCTCTTTCAATTTTCTTGGGTACCTAGGAGTGAGATTGCTGGGTCATATGGTAAACTCTATGGTTAACTGTTTGAGGAACTGCCAAGCTGTTTTTCCAAAGCAGCTGCATCATTTAACATTCCCTCAAGCCATGTAGGAGGGTTTGAATTTATCCGCATCCTTGCCAATGCATCTTATTTTCTGTCTTTTTTATTAGAATCATCCTGGTGGATATAAAGTGTATCACTGTGGTTTGATTTGCATTTCCCTAATGACTAATGATGCTGAGCATCTTTTCATGTACTTATTGGCCATTTGTATATATTCTTTGGAAAAATATCTATTCAGATCTTTTGCTTATTTTAAAATTGGGTTAATTGTCTTTTTATTGTCAAGTTGTAAAAATTCATTATATACCAGATGCAAACCTCTTATCAGACATATGATTTGCAATTATTTTCTTCTATTCTGTGGGTCATCTTTGCATTTTCTTGATGGTATCATTTGAAGCACAATATTTTAAAATTTCAATAAAGTCCAATTTGTCTGTTTTTTCATTTGTCACTTGTACTTGTGTAGACACATCTAAGGAGGTTTTGCTTAACTCGAGGTCATGAAGATTTGCTTCTGTATCCTTCTAAAAGTTTTATGGTTTCCATTCTTAAATTGAGCTCTTTCATCCACTTGGAGTTAATTTCTGTGAATGGTGTGAGGTAGGATCCAGCTTCATTCTTTTGTTCGTGGACATCCAATTGTCCCAGTATCATTTGTTTGTATTAACGCTTTTCATCTTCATATCCACTTTATGTAGAGGTGCATTATTATCCCATTATATAGATGGGTAAACAGAGATGCATAGCAGTTAAACAACTTCTGCAGTATCATCCCAGCTGGTCAGTGGCAGAGACTGGATTTGAGTCAGGCAGTTTGTATCTGAGCCTGTGTTATATGGCCTCACAACATGCCTCCTTATCTTTTGTTAATTTTTTTTTTTTTTTTTTATGTTTTAGTTTTAGAGACAGGGTCTTGCTCTTTCACTCAGACTGGAGTGCAGTGGCACGATTATAGCTTACTGTGCCTCAAATCCCTGGGCTCAAGCAATCCTCCAGCCTCAGCCTCCTGAGTAGTTGGGACTATAAGCACGTGTCACAACATCTGGGTAATTTAAAATATTTTTTTGTAGAAATCAGTTCTTGGTATGTTGCCTGGGATGGTCTCAAACTCCTGGGCTCAAATAATCTTCCTACCCTAACCTCCCAAGTAGCTAGGGCTACAGGTGTGCACCACCACCTCCAGCTAGTTTTTAAATTTTTTGTAGAGATAGGGTCTTGCTATGTTGCCCAGGCCTCAATCTCGAATTCTGGCCTCAGGTGAGCCTTACCACTTGGCCTTCCAAAGTGCTGGTATTACAGGCATGAGCCTCCACATCTGGCCCAACATGCCTTTTTGAATACAGGTACTGGAGGTTGAAAGTAGAGAAGGTGATCTTGTGCCATCCTGCATTGCTGTAGGACTGCAGAAGTGATGGCTACAGCTTCATCCTTTGAGACCTGGAGTGCCAGGACACCCAGGCTCCCTGCAGCAACAGTGTGTGAGAATTGGCCACAGCCTGACACCCGAGGCCATTGGTGTAGGATGCATGTCCACCATGAAAGTATTGGGCTGGTTTCTGCTCACAAGCAGCTCTGCAGCTTGAGGGGTGAGGGGACAAAGTGGCTGTATTAGGGCCTGGGGTTGCTTTGGAGGCCCAGGGCCCCATGGAATATCCCCAAACATGGGGAGAAAGGAGACACTCCTCAGAAACAAGGTGCCCAGACAGTGAGGGGAGCAAATGAGGAGTGGTGTCATTTAGAGCAAAGGAAGAAAGAAAATAAATGCACCCTGTGCCTTCATCTGTTTGTCAGCCCTAGCAGAATCCCTTAGACTGGGTAGTTTATAAACTATAGATACTTATTGCTCATGGTTCTGGAGGCTGGGAAGTCCAAGATCAAGTCCAGATCATGCCCAAGATCAAGGTGCTTGCAGATTCTGTGTCTGGTGAGGGCCCACTTTGCAGTTCTGAGATGATGCTTTCTTGCTGTGTCCTTACATGGTGGAAGGGACACAAGCTCCCTCAGGCCTCTTTTACTTTTCAAAAATTTTTATTTAGGTTGGTGCAAATGTGATTGCAGTGTTTGCAATTACTTTTAATGGCAAAAACCACAATTACATGTGCAGCAACCTAATAATTTTAATTTTTATAGGTACATAGATGGTGTATATATTTATGGCATACATGAGATATTTTGATTCAGGCACACAATGTGTACTAATCATATCAGAGTAAATGGGGTATCCCTTACCTCAAGCATTTAGCATGCTTTTTGTTACAGATGTTTGAGTTATATTCATAGTTATTCTAAAATGTAAAATAAATTATTGTTGTCTGTAGTCACCCTGTTGTGCTATCAAATACTAGATTTTTTTTTTTCTTTTTTAAGATGGTGTCTCTCTCTGTTGACCAGACTGGAGTGCAGTGGCACGATCTCAGCTCACTGCAACCTCTGCATCCTGGGTTCAAGTGATTCTCCTTCCTTAGCCTCCAGAGTAGCTGGGATTACAGCGACCCACCACCATGGCCTGGCTAGTTTTTGTATTTTTAGTAGAGACAGGGTTTTGCCATGTTGACCAGGCTGCCAGGCTGGTCTCGATCTCCTGGCCTTAGGTGATTCACCTACCGCAGCCTCCCAAAGTGCTGGGATTACAGGTATGAGCCACTGTGCCCGGCCAAGATCTTATTTATTCTATCTAACCATATTTTTATACCCATTTACCATTCCCCTCCAGACTACCCTTCCCAGCCTCTGGTAGCCATCATTCTACTCTCTATCTCCATGAGTTCAATTGTTCTAATTTTTAGCTTCCACAAATAAGTGAGAACATGTGACATTTGTCTTTCTGTGCCTGGCTCATTTTACTTAACACAAAGTCCTCCCGTTCCACCCATGTTGTTGCAAATGACAGGATCTCATTATTTTTTTGGCTGAATAATACTCCATTGTGTTTAAGCACCACATTTTCTTTATCCATTCGTCTGTTGATGGACACTTGGATTGCTTCCAAATCTTGGCTACTGTGAACAGTGCTGCAATAGACATGGGAGTGCAGATGACTCTTTCATATAGTGATTTCCTCTGGTAGGTATACACCCAGGAGTGGGATTGCTGGATCACATGGAGGTTCTGTTATTTTCAGTTTTCTGAGGAACCTCCATTCTGTTCTCCATCGTGGTTGTACTAATTCACATTCTCACCAACAGTGTACCAGGGTTCCCTCTTCTCCTCATCCTCGCCAGCATTCATTATTGCCTGCCTTTGGGAGCTTGGGTCTCTTTTAGAATGGCACTAATCCCATGCACAAGGGTTCCACTTTCATCAACTAATCACCTCCTAAAGACTCAATTTTTTTTTTTTGAGACAGATTCTCACTCTGTAACCCAGGCTGGAGTGCGATGGTGCAATCTCAGCTCACTGCAACCTCTGCCTCCCGAGTTCAAACGATTCTCCTGCCTCAGCCTCCCAAGTAGCTGGGATCACAGGTGCGTGCCACCACACCCAGCTAATTTTTGTATTTTTAGTGGAGACAGGGGGTCACCATGTTGGCCAGGCTGGTCTTGAACACCTGACCTCAGGTGATCTGCCTGCCTCGTCCTCCCAAAGTGCTGGGATTACATATGTGAGCCACTGCACTTGGCCAAGACTCTACCTCTGATAGGGATAAGGTTTGAACATACAAATCTGGGGAGATGCAAACATCCAGGCCATGACACCTTGTGATTCAGGAGATGGAGACCTGGGCAGTGGCCCCAGCAGAGGCACTTGGCTTGACCCTCCCTGGCTTTGCTGTCCTTATTAGGCTGTTTCAAAACTGTTTCCAGGGGGCAGGAGAAGGATGGGTTATGTGGGTCCACTTCATGTGCACCTGCTTGGGTGATGTTGTCCTCCCATCTTTTGTCATCAATAACCAGCTGGAGTAGAGTGCTGTGGGCTGCAAGCTGTCACTGGCTGTGGGCTGGAGGCTAACAGAATGCCATTTCCCGGTGAGCAGACCCCTGGTGTTTGGTGCCCCAGGGCAGCCAGAGGCCAGTGCACAAAGGAAAGGGCAAGGGGTCCTAGGAGCCTCACCCCTCCTGGCAAGGGTTCAATGCTGTGGCTTCCCTAGAATATCTGGCCCTGGACACTTGCTTCACCCTTTACCAGCTTTGCACCCCGCTTTGTGCCTCTGTTTCATTACTTCTTCTGCAAAATGGGAAAAATAATTGTAAAAAATTAAAATATTGTACCATGTAGTATTGTTGTTTGGATTAAATTAGGTAATACACACAAAGCTCTCGAAAAAGTGCTGGACATGGTGCACCTGTGCAATACGTGTTAGCTGTTGTTGCTGATATAATTTTTTTTGTTTTTTTTTTTGAGACAGGATCTCACTCTGTCACCCAGGCTGGAGCGCAGTGATACAATCTCCGCTCACTGCAACCTCTGCTCCCCTTGACCCCAGGTCTCAAGTGATCCTCCCACCTCAGCCTTCTGAGTAGCTGGGACCACAGGCATGCACCACCATGCTTGGCTAATTGTTTTGTATTTTTACAATACAAAAATAAAATTTAGAGACAGGTTTTGCCATGTTGACCAGGCTGGTCTTGAATTCCTGAGCTCAAGTGATCCGCCCTGCCTCAGCCTCCCAAAGTGCTGGGATTACAGACACGAGCCACTGCACCCGGCCGCTGATATAATTCATAATAATAGGCTTCCTAGCCCAGGCGTGAAGGGGCTTGAAGATGACCAGCTCAGCATTCCTGCTGGAAAATTCCAAACTCTTGCTGCCCACCTAGTCTCGGGAGCACCAAGCAATCTCGTCTTCCACATGCAAATGGTTTGCTGTTTTCCAAATTTGTCCACAGATTTCTTCCCCTGTGGAGTTCTCAGCCCTATTTGGCGTGGGAATGCAGTTGCCCAGTGGATTTTGCAGGCACCAGGCCCTGCACAGTGGCTGCAGGAGATCTAATGACCTGAACTCTCAGGTGTCCTAGCCTGGCTCAGTGAGCTGTCTGCTCTTGCAGTCCCATATCTGTGGCTTTGACAGGAGAAGCTTATATGAAGATTCTTCATCCAGTCTCAAGACTGGACCTAAATTAGTCCAAGAGACCTCCAAAATACCCCTCCCAGCTCCTTCCCAGGACTCTTGGAGGCTCTTACCTGTGCATTTCATTTTTTTTCTTTTTTGGAGACAAAGTTTCACTCTTGCCCAGGATGTGTGGTGGTGTGATCTTGGCTCACTGCAACCTCTGCCTCCCGGCTCCAAGTGATTCCCCTGCCTCAGCCTCCTGAGTAGCTGGGACCACAGACACATGCCACCACACACAGCTAATTTTTTTTTTTTTTAATTTTTAGTAGAGATGGGCTCTCGCCATGTTGGCCAGGCTGGTCTTGAACTCCTGGCCTCAAATGATCTGCCCACCTCAACCTCCCAAAGTGCTGGGATTACAGGTGTGAGCCACCACACCTGGCCTGTACTACATTTCTTCTCATGGCCATTTCAATTAAAATTGAGCCTTTACAATTTCCCATCTGTTTCGGGTTGATTTTACGAAACACACCTTATTCGTGTCTAGCTTTCTTGCATTGTTGTCAGAGAAAGAAGCCTGCACCATTGTTTTTTTTTCCCTCTCTCCAACTTTTATTTTAAGTTCTGGGGTTCATGTGCAGGATGTGCAGGTTTGTTACATAGGTAACCATGGGCCATGGTGGTTTGCTGTACACATCATCTCACCAACTAGGAATTCAGCTCAGCATCCATTAGCTGTTCTTCCTGATGCTCTCCCTCCTCCCACCAGCGCCCTCCGACAGGTCCCACTGTGTGTTGTAACCTCCCTGTGTCCGTGCATTCTCATCATTCAGCTCCCACTTGTAAGTGAGAACATGTGGTGCTTGGTTTTCTGTTCCTGCATTAGTTTGCTGAGGATAACGGCTTCCACCTCCTTGTGTTGAGATGATCACAGGGAAATCATCCTGCCGTCTAGGCCACTCCTCCTCCCCAGATGCTTCCCAGTGGTGCAGTGGCCTCATCAGCCTTCTGTATCTCCCTCCCCTCCATCCATCCAGGAAGTCACATAGAAATTGAGAAGCAGGGTCGGGCATGGGTGCCGTGGCTCACGCCTGTAATCCCAGCACTTTGGGAGGCCAAGGTGGGCAGACCACTTAAGGTCAGGAGTTCAAGACCAGCCTGTTCAACATAGTGAAACCCCGTCTCTACTAAAAATACAAAACTCAGCCAGGAGTGGTGGCAGGCGCCTGTAATCCCAGCTACTCGGGAGGCTGAGGCAGGAGAACCGCTTGAACTTGGGAGGCGGAGGTTGCAGTGAGCCGAGATCGTGCCACTGCACTGCAGCCTGGGAGACACAGCAAGACTTCATCTCAAAAAAAAAAAAGAAATTGAGAAGCAGGATAGCAGTGAAGGTGGCTGATGGGGAGTCAGGAAGACTGAGCCTTGGCTTGGCTAAGCACTTTCGGATTGGAAAGCTCTAGATGCAAATCCCAGGTCTCACACCACTCACTGTGTGACTCTGGGCACCCCACACCACTTCTCTGAGCCTGTTTTCCCATCCGTACAATGAAGATAATACTGCATGCCCTAGAGGCTCATGTAGGTATACAATGACAAGGGCTCAGTGTCTGACACATAGCACGTGCCCGGGTACCACGAGCTGCCAGGTAACAGGATGCTGTTATTAGTTTTTTTTTTTTAATGTAAAAAAACACCCCAAAACACTATAACACCTACTGTGCTCAATGAGTTAAACAGAATTATCGTGTGACCCAGCAATCACTCCTCTGGGTATAGACTTCCCCTAAAATTGAAAGTTGGTAATTGGGCTGGGTGCAGTGGCTCACACTTGTAATCCCAGCACTTTGGGAGGCTGAGGTGGAAGGATTGCTTCAGCCCAGGAGTTCAAGCACAGCCTGGGCAACATAGTGAGACCCCATTTCTGCAAACAATTAAACAATTAGCTAACTGTCATTGTGTGTACCTGTAATCCCTCCTACAGGTACCGGGAGCTCAGGAGGTCAAGGCTGCCAGGAGCTATGATTGTGCCACTGCACTCCAGCCTGGGCAATAGAGTGAGACCCTATCTCAAAAAAGAAAGAGAGAGAGACAGAGAGGTGGGGGGGAGGGAGGGAGGGAGAGAGAGAGAGAGAGGGGTGGGAGAGAGAGAGAAAGAGAGAGAAAGAAAGAAAGAAAGAAAGGAAGAAAGAAAGAAAGAGATAAAGAAAAAGAAAAGAGAAAATTCCAGGCCCCATTCTAGAGCTATGATTGTGTCACTGTCCTTTAACCTCGGCAATAGAGAGTGAGACCCTGTCAAAGAAAGAAGGAAGGAAGGAAGCAAGGGCGGAAAGAAGGAAGGAGGGAATAAAAGAAGGAAGGAAGGAAAGAAAGGAGGGAGGAAGGAAGGGAGGGAGGGAGGGAAGAAGGAAAAAAAATCCTAGGCCCCATTTCAGAGCTACAGTATCAGTACAGCTTTACATTTGACAACTTTACATCTGAAAGGCACTAACCTAGAACAACTTCACTGAAAATCTCCCTAAAATGCAGTTTCTACTAGTGAATGCATTGTGGAATCTCAACTGTCCCCTTCAAGGGTGACCGAGGGCAGCCAATTTTATACACCTTAACCCCAATATAAACCTCAGAAATGATACAGTCCCAGGTCTCCCAGGTTTGTCTTCCCATAAAAGAACCCTGATTGGGATTGGGTGTCTTGGTTTTTTTCTACAATAATAATAATAATGTTTAGATATCTAAATCTCCCTTTTTAGAGCTGGAAAATAAAGTTTTGACCCACACCTGCTGAGTGTTTTGAGATGATATAGCAAGAAATCTTGCCCAAAACAATGAAAACTCAACCTCAAATGATTTTATGTGTTTAATTTGTACTCCCTCATTTCCCACCAGTGTTCTCACATCTGAAGGCTATTTTCTGGGCTTTGAAAGATGAAAAGTATGGTTAATGAACAGCAAATGTAGTCAAGTGATACCAATGACTTCTAAAATCTCTCAGCTGCCAGGGCAGTCTGGTTTCCAAAGCACTTCCACGTATAAAATCCCCGGGAGTCAGAGGCAGCCTCAATTAGCACATTCATTTTCACAGACAAGAGTCTTAGCGTGTTTCAGATTTTGAGAGAGATTATATAGAGGACACAAAGCTGGCAAGTGTCAAAAGTCATTGGGAGCCCAGAGCTGTCTGACATCAAATTGGATTAAAAAACATGTATCACTTTTGGAGGTCAAGGTGAGAGGATCACTTGAGCCCAGGAATTGAAGTTTGCAGGGAGCTATGTCTGCACCATTGTACTCCAGCCTGGGTGACAGAGTGAGACGCTGTCTCAAAAAAAAAAAAAAAAAAAAAAAAAAAAAAAAAATGGGCCAGGCAAGGTGACTCACGCCTGTAATCTCAGCACTTTGGGAGCCTAGGTAGGCAGATCACTGGAGGCCAGAAGTTCGAGACCAGCCTGGGCAACATGGTAAAACCCCATCTCTACTAAAAAAACAAAAATTAGCCAGGTGTGGTGGCGGGCACCTGTAATCCCAGATACTCGGGAGGCTGAGGCATGAGAATCGCTTGTACCTGGAAGTAGAGGCTGCAGTGAGCTGAGATTGTGCCACTGCACTCCAGCCTGGGAGAAGAGAGAGACTCTGTCTCAAACAAAACAAAACAAATCCAAAAAACAAAAAACCAAACAACCAAACCACACCCCAGGTGTTTGAAACAAACAAACAAAAAAAACAAGTAGAAACAACCCAGTCATCCATCAGTGAATGAGTGGATAAACAAAATGTAATACATCCATACAATGGAATAGTATTTATTCTTAAAGGGGAACAAAGTTCTGAGCCATGCTTCAACTCAGAATGAACCTCAGAAACATACTCAGTGGAAGATGCCACACACAAAAGCCACATATATTATAAGATTCCTTTTCTTACTATGAAATGTCCAGAATAGGCAAATCCATGGAGACAGAAAGTGGATTCATGGTTGGCAAGGGTTGGGGGAGAGGGCGTGGGGAGTGTCCACTTACCGGAAGGGGCTTTCCTCTGGGGTTGATGGAAATGTTCTAGAACTAGAGAGTGGTGATTCATAGTGCACGACACTGGAATATGCTCAATGTCAGTAATGACATATTTTATGTTATGAGTATTTTAATATAATTTAAATTTTTATTTTTTATAGAGATGGGATCTTGCTATATTGTCCAGTCTTGTCTGGAACTCCTGGCCTCAAGCAATTCTCCCACCTCAAACTTCCCAAAGCGCTGAGTTTAAGGTGTAAGGCATCATGCCCAGCCTACCATAATTAAAAAAAGAAAAAGAAATGAGAAACAAAAAGTGTGGGGTCAGAAGGGGTCTCATCCCCCATGCTGATCTGGGCTCTGGCTTTGTTGTAGCCCTGGCCTCCCCTGTATGGGACCAAGGCCTCTCCTCAGCATCTCAGTTACTGGGTGGCGGGATCTGAGTGTGATATTGAGGAAAGACCAGATGAGACACCTCCTAGGCTGAGGGTTCCTGCCACCATCCCAGTGCTCCCAGCACAGAGCCTTTTCTTTGCATTTTCAGGCTCTCCCCTTTGAAATGACAGGAGCTCTGATACATGAGGAAGCTGGAAGCCTGGACTTCACACGAGGCTGCCGAGGGTGGTGGTCAGACAGCTGGAGGTGGTGTCTGGAAGGTGGACTGGCTCCTGGATGCAGCTCAAAACTGCATTTTAAATTATTTGTTTATTTATTTATTTAAGACAGGATCTCACTCTGTTACTCAAGCTGGAGTATAGTGGTGTGATTGTAGCTCACCGCAGCCTCGAACTCCTGGCCTCAAGGGATCCTCATGCCCCAGCCTCCCAAAGTGCTGGGATCACAGGTATGAGCCACCACGCCCAGCCAAATTTTATTCTTTATTCAAATTTTGTTCAAATTTTATTCTTAATTCTGATTTATTTTTGTTCATTGTCTTCCTCTTGGTCTTCTGTGTGTAGAAGATCCATTGTTGGGACAATCACAGCCAAAATTACCCCTTGGACTTGTGTCCCTGGTTTGAAGAGAATGCCCTTCATTTACTGATTCGTTCACCTTGTACCTCTCATGGGGGGCACCTGCCAGGCTCTGGGGCTGCAAGGCAGAGACAAACTACACTTAGCTCCTGCCCTCAGGGCATAGAGTCTTGTAAATAAAAAGTTTTCAGTGGAACTAATAATAATGATGCTATTGCTTGACATCTTCTATGTACCTGGCATTGTGGTAAGCACTTTATGTTCATCAATTTTTTTATGTTAATTAATTTAATCATTGAACAGCCATCTCAAGTATGTACTATTTTTAATCCCCATTTTACAGATGGGGAAACTGAGGACCAGAGTGTTGCAGTAATGTTCTCGAGTTTATACCACAGGTCGTAAGTGGCAGAGCTGGACTTTGTAGAACTGGAATGCAGGACCTTTTCTTTTTTCTTTTTTCTTTTTTTGAGACGGAGTCTTGCTCTGTCACCTAGGCTGGATTGCAGTGGCGCAATCTTGGCTTACTGCTGCCTCTGCCTCCCGGGTTAAGTGATTCTCCTGCCTCAGCTTCCTGAGCAGCAGGGATTACAGGCACCCACCACCACACAAGGTAATTTCTGTATTTTTAGTAGAGAAGAGGGTTTTGCCCTATTGGCCAGGCTGGTCTTGAACTCCTGACCTCAGGTGATCTACCTGCCTCGGCCTCCCAAAATGCCGAGATTACAGGAGTGAGCCATCATGCCGGGCCAGAATCCAGGATCTTAATCGCTGCGTTAGACCACCCCACAAAGGGACATTTCTAGCTCTCTGCAGTGGGCACTGGACCTAACAGCGCATCAAGGTATCAGCGCATCAAGACGTAGGTTTCTTCCTATAATACATGAGGACATCAGCTGACATTCCTACAAGAGCAGGTCCCCCATACTCCTGTCTGGTGTTCACCACGTTGTTCCCAAAAGTCTTTCTCTCTCTCTCTGTATTTTT
Source organism: Pan paniscus (assembly GCF_029289425.2). Classification (NCBI taxonomy): domain Eukaryota; kingdom Metazoa; phylum Chordata; class Mammalia; order Primates; family Hominidae; genus Pan; species Pan paniscus. The sequence continues at coordinate 85,025,966 of NC_073255.2, read as the reverse complement.
TTTTTTTTTTTGACACGGAGTCTCGCTCTGTCGCCCAGGCTGGAGCGCAGTGGCACCATCTCGGCTCACTGTAAGCTCCGCCTCCCGGGTTCACGCCATTCTCCTGCCTCAGCATCCGGAGTAGCTGGGACCACAGGCGCCTGCCACCAGGCCCGGCTAATTTTTTGTATTTTTAGTAGAGATGGGGGTCTCACCATGTTAGCCAGGATGGTCTCGATCTCCTGACCTTGTGATCCGCCTGCCTCGGCCTACCAAAGTGCTGGGATTACAGGTGTGAGCCACCGTGCCCGGCCTCTGTCTCTTTTTTAACTACAGAGTTTCTTTTTTTTTTTTAAACATTTATTTTAAGTTCAGGGGTACAAGTGCAGGTTTTTTATGTTGGTAAACTCCTATCACAGGGGTTTGTTGTACAGATTACTTCATCACCCAGGTATTAAGCCTAGTACCCATCAGTTATTTTTTCTGACACTCTCTCTCTTCCCACCCTCCACCCTTTGACAGACCCCAGTGTATGTCGTTCCCCTCTATGTGTCTGCGTGTTCTCATCATTTAGCTCCCACTTATAAGTGAGAATATATGGTATTTGGTTTTCTGTTTCTGTGTTAGTTTGCTAAGGATAATGGCCTCCAGCTCCATCCATGTCCCTGCAAATGACATGATCTCATTCTTTCTTATGGCTGCATAGTATTCCATGGTGTATATGTACCACATTTTCTTCATCCAGTCTACCATTGATGGGCATTTAGGTTGATTCCTTGTGTTTGCTATTGTGAAAGCAAAAACTGACAAATGGGATCTAATTAAACTAAAGAGCTTCTGCACAGGAAAAGAAACTATCAATAAGAGTAAATAGATAACCTACAGAATGGGAGAAAATTTTTGCAAACTATGCATCTGACAAAGGTCTAACGTCCAGGAACTTAAACAAATTTATAAGCAAAACACAAAGGACTCCATAAAAAAGCTGGCAAAGGACATGAAGAGAAACTTTTCCAAAGAATACTTACATGGAGCCAACAATCATATGAAAATAAGCTCAACATCAATGATCATTAGAGAAATGCAAATTAAAACCACCACGGATACGATCTCACACCAGTCAGAATGGCTGTTATTAAAACGTCAAAAAATAACAAATACTGGCAAGGTTGTGAAGTAGAAGGGACATTTATACTCCATTGGTGAAAGTATGAATTAGTTCAACGATTGTGGAAGACAGTGTGGAGATTCCTCAAAGACCTAAAGACAGAAATACTATTTGATCCAGCAGTCCCATTATTGGGTATATACCCAAATGAATATAAATCATTCTATTATAAAGACACATGCACATGTATGGGTTTTTTTTTTCTATTTTCATTATTTATTTGTGCCAACTTTTTTTTTTTGTTCCTATTTTTATAATTATCTCCAGGGGGGTGAAGACTTGTAGAAGAGTTTCTGAGAAGAAACCACATGACTACTTTATACTGACACACCTTCCAGCGACTTCAGCTTTGTCTTCATGTAATCTTGTCATCTTGGAAGATGAGTATTGATTGGATATATCTGGCAAAGAATTCTGAAAACATTTCTGGGCAGGGTGTCTTTGCTGATTACAAAATCATCTCATCCCAAATCCCTTCATGCTTCTAGCCTTGGGGAGACCACTGTACCTTCTGCATTAGAAGCTGGATATGTTGGGGTCCATATTTGGAATTTGGATCCCGTGATAATAATAGTGACTGTTACACACTCTTGGGAATTCAGTAATAATGCCTTTTTTTTTTCTTCCTTTTTTTTCTTAAAGACAGGTTCTTGCCCTATTGCTCAGGCTGGAGTGCAGTGGCACAATCACAGTTCACCGCAGCCTCCAACTCCTGGGCTCAAGTGATCCTCTTACCTCAGCCTCCCGAGTACCTAGGACTACAGGTGGGTGCCACCATGCCCAGCCAATTTGTTTTTAGTTTTTGTAGAGACGGGGTCTCGCTATGTTGCTCAGGCTGGTCTCACACTCTTGGCTTCAAACAATCTTCTTGCTTTAGCCTCCCAAAGTGACCCACTTTTTTTTTTTTAAATCTAATTTGGTGTCAGACAGCTCTGGGCTCCCAACTAGTTTTGACACTTGCCAGCTTTGTGTCCTTTATATAATCTCTCTAAAAATCTGAAACACTCTAAAACTCTTGTCTGTGAAAATGCATGTGCTAATTGAGGCTACCTCTGACTCTTAGGGATTTTATAAATGCAAGTGCTTTGGAAACCAGACTGCTGGAGGCTGAGAGATTTTAGAAGTCGTTGCTGGTATCACACGACTGTGTCTGCTGTTCATTAACCATATTTTTCACCTTTCAAAGCCCAGAAACTAGCCTTGAGATGTGAGAACACTGGTAGGAAATGAGGAAATACAAACTAAAAACATAAAATCATTTTGGGTTGAATTTTCATTGTTTGGGGCAATATTTCTTGCTGTGTCATCTTAAAATACTCCACAAGTATGGGTCAAATTGGTTTTTTTTCTTCAGTTCTAAAAAGGGAGATTTAGATGATATCTAAATTTATTATTTTTGTAAAATAAAAAAGCCACCCAACACCAGTGTTCTTTTGTGAGAAGACAGAATTAGGACATGTAAAACTATATATTTCTGAGGTTTATATTGGGGGTAAGATGCACAAAATTTGCTGCCCCGGGTCATCCATGAAGGGGACAGATGATATTCCATGATTCATTCACTAGTAGAAACTGCATTTTGGGGAGCTTTTTCAGTGAAGCTGCTCTAGGTTAGTGCCTCTCAGACGTAATGTTGTCAAATATAAAGTTGTGCATGAATCACCTGGAGATCTTACTGAAAGGCAGATTCTGATCCTGTATTGAGACAGCATCTCTCTCTGTCATCAAGGCTGGAGTGCAGTGGTGCAATCATGGCTCACTACAACCTCGAGCTCCTGGTCTCAAGCTATCCTCCAGCCTCTGCCCCGCTGAATAACTGTGACTGCGGTCATGCACCACCAAACCTGGCTAATTTTTAAATTTTTTGTAGAGACAAGGTCTTGCTATGTTGCCCAGGCTAGTCTTGAACTCCTGGCCTCAATCGATGCTCGCACCTAAATCTCCCAAAGAGCTGGGACTACAGGTGTGAGCCACCACACTGGATTCTGCATTTCTAATAAACTCCCCAGTGATGCTGAGGCTGCAGGTTCTCAGCCCAGATTTTGAGTAGCAAGATGATAGAATTGCTTGTACTGAACAATTACAGGTGGTGTTCCATATTGTGAAAATTGTGTTGAGCATATGCTGAGGTTGGGATTGGCCAAAATGTTAAAGAAAGCAGTTACTCCTATTGAATTGTCTTTAAGAGATACCTTCAGGGAAGACCCAAAGTAAAGTAGAAAATCCTATTGGAAACAAGGTGGGCTTGTCAACTGATGTCTGTCTGTCCAAGTGTGCATGGCTGAAAAAATCTAATCCTGCTGTATTAGTCCATTTTCATGCTGCTGATAAAGACATACCCGAGACTGGGAAGAAAAAGAGGTTTAATGGACTCATAGTTCCACATGGCTGGGGAGGCTTCACAATCATGGCAGAAGACAAGGAGGAGGAAGTCATGTCTTACATGGATGGCGGCAGGCAAAGAGAGAGAGAGCTTGTGCAGGGGAACTCCTCTTCATAAAACCATCAGCTCTCATGAGACTTATTCACTATCAAGAGAACAGCACAGGAAAGACCTGTCCTCCATGATTCAATTACCTCCCACTAGGTCCCTCCCACAACACGTGAGAATTGTGGGAGCTACAAATGAAGATAAGATTTGGGTGGGAACACAGCCAAACCATGTCACCTGCCTAGGAATTGGGCATACAGGTAGGGATCCCAGTGTCAGAGGCATTTAACAAGAGGAACTCCATCTTGAATAGGGGCTGTGTAAAATAAGGCTGAGATCTACTGGGCTGCATTCCCAGGAGGTGAAGGCATTTAAGGCATTCTTAGTCACAGGATGAGATAGGAGGTCAGTACAAAATACAGGTAGTAAAGACCTTGCTGATAAAACAAGATGTGGTAAAGAAGCCAGCCAAAACCCAGCAAAACCAAGATGGTGATGAGAGTGACCTCTGATGGTCCTCACTGCTCATTATATGCTAATTATAATAAATTAGCATGCTAAAGACACTCCCCTCAGCACCATGACAGTTTACAGGTGCCATGGCAACGTCAGGAAGTTACCCTATATGGTCTAAAAATGGGAAGAACCCTCAGTTCTGGGAATTGCTCACCCTTTCCTGGAAAACTCATGAATAATCCACCTCCTTATTTAGCATATAATCAAGAAATAACCATAAAAATTGGCCATCAGGGGCCCATGCCACTGCTCTGCCTATGGCATAGCCATTTTTTATTTATTTGCTAATAAACTTGCTTTTACTTTATGGATTTGCCTCAAATTCTTTCTTGTGCAAGATCCAAGAATCCTCTCTTGGGGTCTGGATTGGGACCCCTTTCCAGAAACACCAACAATACATGGGGTGGCTGGCCTCGTTAGGAAGGGCATGTCCCCAACATCACACTCAGATCCCCCTCCGCACCCAACAACTGTCTCCCCGATGTGACTTTGTGTTGTTCTCTCACCCCCACCTCCAGCCCACCCCATCCCTGAATCAAGACTGTCCTTTCATGCTTTGCCTTCAACATCCAATTACAGAATCATTGATCCTGCACTGGCTGTCCTCTATCTCAAGCCATCCATCACTTAGGCATTTGTCAGGGACAGAAGATGGGCCTGGCTGGATGCTGGACCCGCCGATGTTATTGGAAAACTATGCTTGCTGATTTAAAACAAAATTCTGTCTGTGCTTTTTAATTGCATCTAGCCCAAATGTTGCTGAGATGGATTCCCTGGTCTCTTTTAACAAATAAGTAAGCATTAATTGATTAATTCATTCTACAAGTATTTGTGGAGTCTCTGCTAGGTGCTAGGGACTTTGCCAGGTGCTGGAAACACAGCAGGGAATGCAGTGCCTATACCTCTGAAGACTGTCATGTAATGTGACAAGCAGATGATAAACAAACATTTGCACAAAGAAGTATGTAATTGTAATGATGCTAAGTGCTATGAAGGAAGAGGACAGAAGGTCTGACAGAGGGGCAGAGCAAGGCCTGATGAGGGAGACCACAGGATAAAGCAACATTAAGCTTGGCTTATGGTGTGTGGTGGAGGGTGTCAACCTTAAATAACAAGGTTCAGGCCGGGCACAGTGGCTTATGCCTGTAATCCCAGCACTTTGGGAGGCCAAGGCAGGAGGATTGCTTGGGCACAGGAGCTTGAGACCAGCCTGGGCAACATGGTGAGACCCTGTCTCTACAAAAAATAATAATAATAAAAAAAATCAGGGCATGATGGCATGCATCTCTGGTCCCAGCTACTTGGGAGGATGATGTGGCAGGATCACTGGAACCCAGGAGACTGAGGCTGCAGTGAGCTATGATTGCACCACTGCACTCCAGCCTGAGTGACAAAGCAAGACCCTGTCTCATTGGAAAAAAAAAAAGATGAAAAAAATATGATTAAGTGTCAAGCTTGAGGATGGCCACCCCAGAAAGCTGTGACTCCAGATGAATGGAGTTAGCATTTCCAAAGTAGAGAGGTGGTGGTTTCAATGATATAGGCAGAGACTGGGATGTTTCAGCAGGATTACAACATTTTCCATAGAAGACCAGGCGCATACGCCATAGCGATTTGATCGGTTAAAGGTGGCTAAATTCCAGGGAAGATTACTACTGGGAGGCAGGGCAGTGATCCGAACGGGGTAGGTCCCATCTCTGGCGCCTCTTCGTCTTCTTAATGGTTTACAGGAAAAAAGGAGGCAGGACTTGCAGCTGCATGCCACGTGACTCAGGCTGCAGAGCCACACTCCTTTCAAGGCTCAGGATAATTTAAAGTTGTAACAGCTTTAAGTTTGAATTATTATTATTTTGAGACAGGATCTCACTCTGTCGCCCAGGCTGGAGTGCAGTTGTGCCATCATGGCTCACTGCAGCCTTGACCTCCTGGGCTCAAGCAATCTTCCCACCTCAGCCTCCCACCTAAGTCTCCTCTGTAGCTGAGACCACAGGCGGTACATGCCACCACACCTGGCTAATTAAAAAAAATTTTTTTTTTTTTTTTGTAGAGATGGGATCTCACTATGTTGCCCAGGCAGGTCTGGAACTGCTGGGTTCAAGTGATGCTCTCACATCAGCTTCCCAGAGCACTGGGATCACAGGCATGAGTCACTATGCCCAGCCCCAAGTTTGAATTATTTAATTTTACAGGGGTTAGTTAGGGAGTTCGAGCCCTACCTTTATTCCTTCAGCCACTGTTGTAGACTGTGTCCCTCCAAAATTCATCTGCTGAAGTCCTAACTTCAGTGGGTCTACTTGTGGAATAGGGCTTTTAAAGACAAAATTAAGGTTGAATGGGGTCATAAAGGGTGGGTCTTAATCCAATAGAACTAGTATCTTTATAAGAAGAAAAAAACTTGAGAACAGACATTCCTGTGCACAAAGGAAAGGCCATGTGAGGACAGAGCAAGAAGGCGGCTGTCTGCAAGCCAAGGAGAGAGGCCTTAGCAGGAACCAACCCTGCCAACACCTTGATCTTGGACTTCCAGACTCCAGAACTGGGAGAATATAAATTTCTGTTGTTTAAGCCATCCGTTCTGTGCTATTATCTTACGGCAACTAGAACAGACTAATACAGTTCTTCAGAGCCAACAGGACTCTCAGCTTGAGGGGCACCAAGAACACAAGTTTGGGACGGACGTGCTCTTGCACAATGGCAACAGCTCCACTAAATATCAGTAGAGGTCACTTATCCCACCAGTTTAGAGGCCACAGTTCTCAACACTGCACTAAATCACTGTACGAACTTACTTTTAAAATTTTTTAATATTTATTTATTTATTTTGAGACAGGGTCTCACTCTGTTCCCCAGGCTGGAGTACAATGGTGAGATTGTGGCTCATTGCAACCTCTGCCTCCCAAGTTCAAATGATTCTCCTGCCTCGGCCTCCAGAGTAGCAGGGATTATAGGCAGCCACCACTATGCCTGGCTAATTGTATGAACTTAGAAAAGTAACTTAAACTGCTTAGAAACCAAGAACTAAAGAAGTTGCAGGCTGAGCGTGGTGGCTCATGCCTGTAATTTCAGCACTTCAAGAGGCCGAGGTGGGAGGACCACTTGAGGTCTGGAGTTCGAGAGCAGCCTGGCCAACATGGTGAAACCCCGTCTTGACCAAAAATACAAAAAGTAGCTAGGTGTGGTGATGTATGCCTGTAATCCCAGCTATTCTGGAGGCTGAGGCAAAATAATCGCTTGAACTTGGGAGGTGGAGGTTGCAGACAGCCATGATTACATAATCACTGCACTCCAGCCTGGGTGACAAAGTGAGACTATATCTAAAAAAAAAAAAATGGAAGTTGCAAGGATAGAGTCAGAGGTACGGTTGAAAAAAAAATAACAGAGGTCATCTGCACCCTGAAGCAGTGGTTCTCGTTCTTCCAAGCCCTGTCACCTGGAAGACTTGTTAAACACACATCACTGGGCCCTACCTCCAGAGTTTCTGATTGAGTAGATCTGAGTTGGGGCCTGAAAATGAGCATTTCTTTTTTTTCAAAGAATTAACGTATTTTTTATAGATTCAGGGAGTACATGTGTAGGCTTGTTCACATGCATATATTGCATGGGGGTGGTGTTTGGGCTTCTGGTGAACCCATCATCCGAATAGTGCACACTGTCCTCAGTAAGTAATTTTTCTTCCCTCTCCTCCCTCCCAGTCTCCTCCCCTTTGGAGTCTCCAACATGTGTTATTCCCCCCTGTATGTCCATGTGTATTCATTATTTAGCTCCCACTTATAAGTGAGAACATACAGTATTTGCTTTTCTGTTTCTGAGTTATTTCACTTAGAATAATGCCCTTCAGCTCCATCCATGTAGCTGCAAATGACAGGATTTCATTCTTTTTTATGGCTGCATAGTATTCCATGGCATATGTGTACCACATTTTCTTTGCAGAACCCACCACCGATGGACATTTAGGTTGATTCCAGGACTTTGCTATTGTGAATAGCATGGTGATAAACATGAGTGCAAGTGTCTTTTTGTGAAAACAGGCATTTCTAACAAGTTTCCAGGTGATGCTGAGGTCACAGGTACTGGGGCCACACTTTCAGAACCACCATGTGGCCTTGGGTCCATAGTCATTTGAAACTTCCATTAAGATGGCCCCAGGCCCAGAATGGGGGAGGGAAAAATGGAGAGCTTATGCTGCAGAGCAACATGACAGAGACAGCCCTGAGCCATGGAGAATGGAATGACTCAGTTATCCTGGCAAATTCAGATAAGGCTGCACAGGGAGGGCATATACTTGACCTCCTGCAACTGTCCAAGGTTCATTGCCTGATGCACAGCAAGTCAATATACTGAGACACTGAATTGCAGCAGAGAAAGACGTTTAATCGTAAGGCAGACAAACAAGGAAACAGGAGCAAGCCTCAAATTTGTATCCTTGAGGAGTTCTAGCTAGGGATTTCGAAGGGTTTGATGAAGTAATGGGCTGAGGTGTGGGGATTGTTGATAGGTTGGGGAGTGTATGGTGGAGGAGTACATGGACAGGGAGATGAAGAAGCTGTATTCTCATGCAGATTCTGTTCCTCTGTGGGGGTTTTTGAACTGGCTGGCATCAGCCATGCTGCTGGAATTCAGGATCTGAAAAACATCTTAAGCAATCCTTAAAGAAAAGCATTCTGATTATAACATCAGAGATCAATGGAACAATGGGGATGTAAAGGTCAGTATCCAGTACTAGGTGATTTTTGGTTAGCAAGCAGCTACAAAAAAAGTGGGCCAAAGGACAGCCTAATTAATGCTTAATTATTATTATATTTCTGTCCAGAACTTGGCATGACTTTCTTGTTAACCCCGAGAAGATGATTTTACTCTCTTTTCTGGGGAGGATGGGGTGAGAGGGCAGTCATCTCAGGACTGTTTACAAGACTGGGGGAACCTGAATCTCCCCCATCCCACTCCATTGTGGGGTCTTCTCAGAAGACTATTTGCTGCTGGGGCAGAGAGGAAGGAGCTGGAGAGAGGGAGGGCAGAGCTGAGGAAGAGAGGTGACCAGGTGGGTGCTACCTGCATTCCCCTCTTGGGCTTGGCCCGGAGTTTATGTTGTGTAGAAAGGACATTGCAGAAGGTTTTATCGTGTTGTCAGAGGCATTTGAATCAGCAACTCCATCTTGAATAGGGGCCGGGTGAAATAAGGCTAAGACTTGCTGGGCTGTATTCCCAGTAAATAAAGGTATTCTAAGATACAAGGTGAGATAGGAGGTTGGCACAAGATACAGATCATAAAGACCTTGCTGATAAAACAGGCTACAGTAAAGAAGCTGGCTAAAACCCACCAAAACCAAGATGGCAACGAGAGTGACCTCTGGTCGTCCTCACTGCTACACTCCCACCAGCGCCATGACAGTTTACAAATGCCATGGCAACGTCAGGAAGGTACCCCATATGGCCTCAAAAGGGGAGGCATGAATAACAGCATATAATCTTGTTTATGTTTAGCATATAATCAAGAAATAAAAATGGGCATCTGCCTTTGGAATAACTATTCTTTATTCCTTTATTTTCTTAATAAACTTGCTTTCACTCTGCTCTGTGGACTTTCCCTGAATTCTTTCTTGTGCAATATCTAAGAACCATCTCTTGGGGTGTGGATTGGGACCCCTTTCTGGTAACAGTGTGAACCTCAAATATCTGAGCCAGGTCTCAGTCAATTTAGGAAGTGTATTTTGCCAAAGTGAAGGACATGTGTCCATGACACAGCCTCAGGAGGTCCTGATGACATGTGCCCAAGGTGGTCGGGGCACAGCTTGTTTTTATATGTTTTAGAGAGACATGAGCCATCAATCAATATATATAAGATATACATTGGTTCTATGTGGAAAGGTGGGATAAATCGAAGCTAGGAGGGGGCTTCCAGGTCATAGGGTAGGTTAGAGACAAATGTTTGCATTCTGTTGAGTCTCTGATTAGCCTTTCCAAAGGAGGCAAGCAGATATGCATTTACCTCAGTGAGCAGAGGAATGATTTTGAGTTCTGTCTATCCTTTTTCCACAAGGAAATTCCTTGTGAGGGAGGTATGTAGCTTTAAAAAAAAAATTTTAGTAGCTATCTTTATTAGGACTAGAATGGGAGGCAGGTTTGCCCTAAGCAGTTCCTAGCCTTGACTTTTCTTTTCGGCTTAGTGATTTTGGGGTCCCAAGATTTATTTTCCTTTCGCCATTGGTAACTACCCTCCCCCATATACTACCACCACTGGCTCAGTCTGTCTCTGCTGCTTAACAAAATATCTGAGACTGGGTAATTTACAAGGATCAGAAAATTGATTTCTCAGTGATGGTGGAAAAATTTAAATTTTGCCAGAATATGTTTAAGGTGATTTATTCTGAGCCAATGTGAGTGACTGCAGCCTGGGTTACACAATCTCAAGAGGTCCTGAGAAAGTGTGTCTGAGGCTGTTGACACTGAGGATTACAGTTTGGTTTTATAAACTTTAGGCAGATAGCAATTGCAGGTAAAAATCATAAATCTATTGAGGAAGGTATACACTCGTTCAGCCTGAAAAAGCAGGACATCTTGAAGGTGGGTCTTACAAGTTAAAGGTGGGTTTTAGAAATTCTTTTTTTTTAACTTTTCATTTATTTATTATTTATATGTTTTTCATGTAGTTAATAGAGACAGGGTCTCACTATGTTGCCCAGGCTAGTCTCAAACTCCTGGGCTCAAACAATCCCCTGGCCTCAGCCTCCCAAAGTGCTAGGATTGCAGGCAGGAGGCACTGGGGCCTGCCAGGAAATCTTTAGTTGACAATTGGTTGAGAGAGTTAAGCTATTGTCTGAAGTCTTGAAATCAGTAGAAAGGAATGTGTGAGTTAAGATAAGGGGGTTGTGAAGATCAAAGTTCTTATTATGCAGATGAAGCCTCATAGATAGCAGCCTTCAGATAATTCTCAGGGATGGTAAATGTCAGTTTTCAGACATTAAAGGTTTCAGGCTCTCAGGTAATCTCTCCTAGATCTGGGAGCATCTTGGGAGGGGAGAGACCCAGCTACATTAATGGAGATTCTCTAAAGATGCAAATTTCTCTCACAAAAGATAGCTTTCCAGGGCTGTTTCAATCTGTTGGCTCTGTGGAAGCCATTTCAAAATATGTCAAAGAAATATATTTTGGGGTAAAATCTTTAGATTTTCTTAAAGGTCTGCTGTCATGTTATGTTTTACTAGAGTCAGGCTGGAAAGTAAGCCACTCACATAAGGTTAATAGAAACCTGTCTGATGAGATTTTATGGTGTGCCAGGCATGATTCCCCAGTCCCCTTACATAGGAATCTGGGCAAGAGAGAAAAGATCAACATTTAGTCCTCATCACAGTTTGGAGGCTGCAAGTTCAAGATCAAGATCAAGGTGCTGGCAGGACTGGTGTCTGAGGAGGACCTGTTGTCTGTTTTCAAGACAGCACCTTGTGCTGCATCCTCTGGAAACAAATGCTGTGTCCTTACATGGGGAGGGATGCGAGGGCAAAAAGGAATGAACGGCTCCCTTCTACATCTCTTATAAGATTGTAAATCCCATTTGTGAAGGTGGAGCCCTCATGCTGAATCATCTCCTAAAGGCCCCACCTCTTAATACTATCACACTGGGCTTAGGTTCCCAAGTATGAATTTTGGGAGGACACATACATTCAAACCACAACAACTACCAAAGTGCCAGCTGTGGGGAGAGGTGAACACAGGGATGAGAAGCTGGAGGTAACTCTGGGGTGACAGACAGAGGCTGAGAGAGAGAATAGAGAGAGAGGGGAGAGAAAGAGAGGAGGAGGAGGAGAGAAGTGGGGGAAGGGAGGAAAGGAGAGAGAGGGAGGAGAAAGAAAGGGGGATGGAAGGAGAGAAGGAGGAAGAGAAGAAGGGGGTGAGGAAAAGAGAGGGAGGGAAGGAGAGAGAGAAGAAGGGAGAGGGAAGGAGGGGATGGGGAAGAGAGAGAGAAGGAGGGTGGAGGGAGGAAGAGAGGGAATGAGAGGGAGGGTGGAGGAACAGATTGGGAAAGGGAAAGGGAGGGATAGAGAGACGGGGAAAGAAGAGAGAAGGAGGAGGAAAGAGAAAAAGAGAGAGGAAGGGGAGGGAGAGAGAGAAAGAGAGAGGAAGGGGAAGGAAGGGAAAAAGAGAAGGAGGGAGAGAGAAGGGGGTGAGGGAGACAGGGAGAAGAAGGGAGGGAGAGACAGGAAAAGGGAGAAAGAGTGGGTGAGGGAAGGAGAGAAGGAGAGAAAGAGAGGGAGGAGGAAACGAGAGAGAAGGAGAGGAAAAGGAGGGAAAGAGAGGGAGAAAGAAAGAGAGAAGGAGGAGGATAGAGATAGAGAGAGGAAGGGGGAGGGGGAAGAGATGAAGAGTGGGGAGAAGGGAGAAAGGGAAGGAGGAGAGAGGGAGGGAGAGAGAGAAAAAGGATCCTCAGCAAGGTGGGGACACAGAGGCTCCTTGGGCACAGTTCTCTGCATAGCCAGTATCTTAGTCCCTTTTGTGCTGCTATAACAATACCACAAGTTAGGTAATTTATAAAAAAATGAAAGTTTATTTGGATCATGGTTCTGGAGGTTGGGAAGTCCAAGACTGAGGGGCTGCACCTGGTGAGGGATTTCTTGCTGCATCATAACATGGAGGAAAGCATCCACAGTGAAAGAGAATGCACATGCAAGATGGAAGGCTACACTGGCTTTTATAACAAATCCCCTCTTGTGATAACAAGCCCACTCCCATGATAACAACATTAACCCATTTATGAAGGCTCTGCCTCTTAACAGTCCCACCTCTTGATACTGTTGTGTTGGGGATTAAGTTCCTAACATACGAACTTTGGAGGACAGGTTCAAACCATAGCAGCCAGAGAGCCAGTAAGGGGAGTGGTGACATTCAAATTAGAGGACAGGGTGTCTGTCCTCCCTCCCATGCCTCCCCCGACAGCAGGCAGCAAGAGCAATGGAGCGGAGAGGATGGTGGGGGACAAGACACATAGTTGCTAGATCCGGAGCTGGAGATGGGAAGCACAGTTCAGGCTTTTGCATAGAATATGAAATTGCAATCCTAAAATGAACAAGACCAAGTCTTATAAACTGAAATGAAGCTCTTTCAGTAACCCAAATAACTTATAGGATCAAGCTGTCATTAAGGGACTGTGGCATATAAAGGGAGTCACCTGAGCACAGTTATTAGGAAATGAAACCTACCTAACCTGACCCCATCCAACCTCAATTCCCCTAACTATAAAAGAGTGGAGACTTCTTACTGCACTTCCCCCACTCATATTGACCACATTACCTGGGGTCTTGTTTCTGTTGAACCACCCAAGGTGGGAACTCAGCTCCTCTGAAGCAGATGCACGTGCAAGTTGAAAGATTCCCTAGTCCTGCTCACTGCATTGTTAATCCTTTAATATTCTTCCCTCACTGGACAATCCTGGGCTGTCCTGACCATGGAATTCCACTCTTCTAGAATCCGGTCCACTTTTTAAAATCCCTTAACATTAAAATCAATTATGCAGTCTACCTACTATTAAATGCAAGAACTTGTGTTTTCCTAAGAAAATGAAATTTGCAGTATCCATGGGAACGATTATCATCAAATACTTAAATGGCTTTATAAAAAGAAAATGTCACCAAACATGTACATAGAAGCAAGCACAGTATTAAATTAGCTAACAAGTGGGCTTTGGCTTCAAGTAGATCCAACAAGACATTCACTCAGCAGTAACACTAACTAGATCGCTTTACTAATCAGAAGTTTTATTTCAGTCCTCAACTGTTTTCTGGGCAAGGCCGAAATGATATAAAAGCACATTCAAATGAAAGTTTATTCCATAAAGCAATTATCAGGAGCTATCTTGGTGTGCAACCAAATTTATTTCTTGTTTTACACTTGTAAATAAAATTACTGGGGGACAATTATTATGGTATGGAAAGAACAGTCCCCTTGGGTGGAGACCTGAGCTCTGGTCTTCATTCTGAATTGAGACATGACTGTGGCCAATGTCTACCTAACCCACCCCCATCCAACTTCAATTCCCCTAACTATAAAATAAGGGGAATGGAGCAGGTGGTCTTTAAGGCATCTTTTCATACAACATTCTATAATTTTAAGATGCCAGGTACAAGGTTAAAAATGATAAATAACCTCTTGGAGAACTGGCTTATTCTAGGACCAGGCATGAAATATAAAAGTTGAGTCTGGGGCATCTTATAGTATCAGAAAGTAAGTGATAGTGACAGGAGGCAGCCAAATGCCTAGGCAAACAGGGGCGGGTCCCCAGTGAAACCCCGCCTTCAAGCCAAAAACAGCCTGAAGGCTGAAATACTGGGCTGCTAGTCCTGGATGAAATCCAAAACCCAGAGTGAAAACTTCTTTTCCTGTTTGCCTGCATCTCCCCTATTCCGAGCCCATAAAAAGCCCTAGGGCTCAGCCACATGGAAGGGACTTTCCTGTCTTTGGGTAGGGGAACCACCACTGTGTCCCCTCTCTGCTGCAAGCTGTTTTCATCACTCAATAAAACTCCCTGCCTTGTTCACTCTTCAATTGTCAGCACATCCTCATTCTTCTTGGGCATGGGACAAGCACTCGGGGACTGCTACACAAACCAGACTAAGCCAGGATGGGCCAAGTAGGGTGGCCATCTCCTGCAGCAGATAGCATGGCCGAGTGAGGCCCAAGCCAGGTGTCACCGGCTGGAAGTCTCCAGCTTGCAAAGTTACTGAGAAGGAACTCCTGCATCATAAGGAAGTACTAAAACCAAACAAACACAAAATCCATAATAATGGGGTTTGTCAAAGGAACACAAGAGCTGCTGAAAGAACTCCCAATCAATATCTCAGAACTTAGAAATGTACCTATTCAATTTCCCCTTCCCTCCAGCTCCTGACAGCCATCATAATTTGGAGATGATTTTGCCCAGTTTTAAAGACATGCACAAAATCATTCATTTTTATGCTTGATAAATCTCTACTTTCCCTGAGGACACGAATGCTACTTGCTCTCATTCCAACCCCCTAAAGCTGAAACAGTGCTTCACTCAACCAACGCTAAGGGCTTGATGCATTCTGGTTCCAGTCTGGGGAGGTGGGAGGATGGAGAGAAGATTAAAACTCTGAGAAAGAAAGAAAAAAGCTGCAGAGATTGAGATAATGGGCTGGAGTTAGAGATGACCACTGCTACGACTGAGGCATTTATTGGAGGTTGGTTTAGTAGTCAATGTTTTGGTCAGCATCTCCACAATTTTTTTTTTTTATTTTTTAAGAGAAAGGGTCTCACTCTGTAACAATCATAGCTCCCTGCAGCTTTGAACTTCTGGATTCAAGTGATCCTCCCACTTTGAAACTGCCATTGCAAAATTATGACTGAGATAATGAAAGAGACGTAACCTAACTGACTCCATTTTGCTTCTAACCTCCAAGCTGTCCTTGTTCATTCTTGAGCGTAAGCTGAACTACCTTTGGGAGGAACTTATAGTTTATAGTTTAAAACAAAGATGATAACAGCCCTTTCCCAAAACAAACCTCCTTCTTGCCTGGGGACTAGACTGTCCTTATAGGACTAAGAAATTAGCCACAAGATTAGAAATTATGGTTTGGGTCTGGGCATGGTGGCTTATGCCTATAATCCCAGCACTGTGGGAGGCCAAGGCAGGTGGATCACTTGAGGTCAGGAGATAGAGACCAGCCTGGCCAACGTGGTGAAACCTTGTCTCTACTAAAAATACACAAATTAACCAGGTGTGGTGGTGTGTGCCTGTAATCCCAGCTGCTCAAGAGGCTGAGGCAGGATAATCGCTTTAACCCAGGAGGTGGAGGTTGCAGTGAGCCAAGATCGGACCACTGCACTCCAGCCTGGGTGACACATTGAGACTCGGTTTCAAAAAAAATCAAAATGAAAAAGAAAAGAAATTATGGTTTGGGAGTCATGCAGCTGGAGGCTATGACATTCTGACCCTCCCTGAACTGCTCCTAAGATCAGTGCTTGAGATATTTTGCAGACCCTGGACTTGATGGATCAGCTGGTACCACCCAGATCAAGAAACTGGTTCATCTGATCTTGTAGCCCCCACCTGGGAACTGACTCAACACTAGAAGACAACTTTGACTCCCTAAGGTTTTATCTCTGACTCAACCAATCAGCACTCCTGGCTCACTGGCTTCCCTCAACCCACATGAGTTGTCCTTAAAAGCTCTGATCCTTGAATGCTCATGGAGACTGATTTGAGTAATAATAAAGCTCCAGTCTCCGGCACAGCTGTCTATGTATGAATTACTCTTTCTCTATTGCAATTCCCTATCTTGATAAATCAGCTCTGTCTAGGCAGTGGGGCAAGGTGAACCCATTGGGTGGTTACAACCTCAGCCTCCTGAGTAGCTGGGACTCACAGGCATGTACCACCACACTTGGCTAATTTTTTTATTATTTATTTATTTATTTATTGAGACAGAGTCTCACTCTGTCACCCAGGCTGGAGTGCAGTGGTGTGATGTCGGTTCACTGCAAGCTCTGCCTCCTGGGTTCATGCCATTCTCCTGCCTCAGCCTCCCGAGTAGCTGGGACCACAGGTGCCCACCACCACGCCTGGATAGTTTTCTGTATTTTTAGTAGAGATGGGGTTTCACCATGTTAGCCAGGATGGTCTCGATCTCCTGGCCTCATGATCTGCCCACCTCAGCCTCCCAAAGTGCTGGGATTACAGGTGTGAGCCATCCTACCTGGCCTATTTTTTATTTTGTAGAGATGGGGTCTTGCTGTGTTGCCCAGGCTGGTTTCAAACTCCTGGCCTCAAGCAATCCTCCCACCTTGGCCTCCCAAAGGGCTGAGATTATGTGCACCTCCACAATTCTATAACAAGGAAACCCCTCTGGAGTCAACCTGAGCTTCAGCTGAGGAAGCCGCTAAGCACTGGGAAGTCTGGGGTCCTGCCCGAAAAATGAGTTTGGGTGCTGAGGGGAGTGTCTGAGCCCCCTCCCTTCTCTCCCTTGGCTAGCACAGTCGATCCACTGCCATCCTGGCCTGGGCTCTTCTCTGCCTGCTGCAGGAGTTGGCAGGTGCAGAGGTTGGCCCAGAGTAGCCCAGCCCGTGAACCTCAGGGGATAGGGGCAGCCCCCAACTCCCAAAAGCCAACTGGACTCTCCAGTTGAGAGAACCTGAGCTGCAAGGTCCTGGCATGTCTTGGAGATAAAAATGAAGCAGCATCATTGTCTGGGGTAATACCTGAGGTTTGTCTTCTCACGCCAAGGAAATCGAGTGCACGGATACAAGAAGTGAGTTTAGGAGCAGAGGTTTATAGGCAAAAGAAAGATAAAGGAGAATGGCTTTGTCTCTTGCGAGAGAGAGAGGCACCTGAATGGGGCTTCCGTCCTGCGGCAGCGTGCACTGGATTTTATAGACAGGCTTGAGGAGGTGATGTCTGATTTACATAGGGCCCACAGATTGGTTGGACCAGGTGTGACGTTTACATAGTGCGGGGAAGCTGGTCGCTCCACCCTAATCTTATTATGCAAATAGAGTCTTTGCCTGGCTGGCTCCATGTTGTCTTCTCCTTACCATACACGTGGTTCGGCAAAGAGAAGATGAGCTGCCATTTTGAACATGCCTAGTCCCAGGTAGCCTTTTCCTATTGGCACAGCTACCAGCATTCACCCGTGCAAGCTTGTAGCTTGCTTGTCTCTGTCTGCAGCTTGATTTTACAGGCTGTTTTTTGTTAGAAAAGAAAATGATTTGGGGCCTGCTTTTTCATTAAAACCTTACCGAGGACTTCTTTGCCTTCACTATATGCCTAAATAATTTCTTCTTAACTCCTATATCAAAAACATGGTGCCAAGAGCCACGGTGGCCACTGGTCCATGAGGAGAGAGAGGAAGAGGGTGGCATTTCTACACTCTGTTGCCTCTGTGACCTTGTCCTTATAAATTGAGGGTCACAAGTCAGCCTTCTCTTTGGTTTGGTTCATTGGTCCAGAGGGGACAAAACAGATGTCTGGGACCTTCAGGTTAGCTGCAGAGAAGAGCTCCCAGGCTCTGTCAGTGACACTTTTCGGGGTGCAGCTATCAGGTGGCCCTGCCAGAATCTGCCTGTTCTGAATATACCCCAGTGACTTCTGGCCTCTTCTCTGTCCCGAAGTCCACGGAAGTGGCTGGGACCAGTTGGGGATTTCTAATTCCAGCTTCTGCCTTGGGAATGAAGAGGAATGTTTCCAGCTGAGTTTAAACACATTAATTCCCAAATTGAGTTTGGCTCTCATGC
The DNA here is from genome assembly GCF_029289425.2 of Pan paniscus. Taxonomy (NCBI): domain Eukaryota; kingdom Metazoa; phylum Chordata; class Mammalia; order Primates; family Hominidae; genus Pan; species Pan paniscus. Next base: position 85,007,634 of record NC_073255.2, on the reverse strand, counting down.
TATTTAAAAACCCTATTTGGTAAGCACTTCACAGAGCAATAGCTCTGAAAGAGAAAGATTACTTTCCATTAGCCTGGCTCAGTAGCATGCATTGTTATTCACAAGGCAGTCAAAGAGAATTTAAGTGGAATGTGGGTTTCAAAGTCCAGGTGAGAGGCAGTCTTCCAGAAGTCTGGGCTCTTCCACTGCTAGGGAAGAGAGGACCTGGTGGATGCTGGCTCACTTTTGTTTTTGCTTTGTTTTCTGAGACAGAGTCTCACGCTGTTGCCCAGGTTGGAGGGCTCCATCATGGTGTACTTCAGCCTCGACCTCCCGGGCTGAAGCTATCCTGCCACCTCAGCCTTCCAAGTAGCTGGTACTACAGGTATGAGCCACCATACCCAGCTACTTTTTACGATTTTTTTCTAGAAACGGAGTTTTGCCATGTTGTCCAGTCTGGTCTCAAACTCCTGAGCTCAAGCAATCTGCCCGTCTCGGCCTCCCAAAGTGTGAGGATTACAGGCATGAGCCGCTGTGCATGGCCACTAGCTCACTTTTGAAAGCACTTTGCAAACCTCTGTCACCCTCAAACAGCCCAGCAAACAGGGAATTGCCAGTGCAAAGAAGCCGGGTGCAGGCTGCCTGCCTTGCCTTGGGACCAGAGTGGCCTGGCGGTGGAACATGAGAGGAGAGCAGCTGACCCTGACCTGTAGGGGCTGGAACCAGGTGAGGCTGACCCACCTGAGTCCCACTTGTGCTCCGGTCACAGCAGTAGGAGCCCTCTGTGGGGTGTTCTGCCCCTAGCTAGGGCCAGCTCATCTTCACCCCTCACTTCTTAAAATTCTTAAGATTCCATTTAAGAATTTTCTGGGTTACTCAGCTCTGCCTGAAACAGCCTCACTGTAACTGACCAGCAGGTTCTCCTTGCCTGCTGCCTGGACAGAGCCGATTTATCAAGACAGGGAAATTGCAATAGAGAAAGAGTTTAATTCACACGGAGCCGGCTGTATGGGAGGCCAGGGTTTTCTTATTACTCAAATTAGTCTCCCTGAAAACTTGGGGATCGAGGTTTTTAAGGATAATTTGGTGAGTAGGGGGTTGGAAAGTGGGGAATGCTGATTGGTCAGGTTGGAAATGAAATCATAGGGAGTCAAAGCTGTCCTCTTGCACTGAGTCAGTTCCTGGGTAGGGGCCACAAGGCCAGATGAGCCAGTTTATTGATCTGGGTGGTGCCTGCTGATCCATCAAGTGCAGGGTCTGCAAAATATCTCCAGCACTGATCTTAGTTTTTACAATAGTGATGTTATCCCCAGGATAGCAATTTGGGGAGGTTCAGAATCGTGTAACCTCCAGCTGCTTGATTTCCAAACTGTAATTTCTAATCTTGTGGCTAATTTGTTAGTCCTGGAAAGGCAGTCTAGTCCCCAGGCAGGAAGGGGGTTTGTTTTGGTAAAGGGCTGTTATTGTCTTTGTTTCGGAGTTGAACTATAAACTAAATTCCTCCCAAAGTTAGTTCAGCCTACGCCCAGGAATGAACAAGGACAGCTTGGAGGTTAGAAGCAAGATGGAATCAGGTCAGATCTCTTTCCCTGTCATCATTTTCTCAGTTACACTTTTTCCAAAAGCAGTTCCATCATTGCTGCAACTTCTGGAGAAGTACCCTAGCCTGCCCCCTCCCTACTCATCGCTGCATCAAATCTGCCACCATTCAGTTTGGACAGGACCTGAATTTAAATGAAGAATGAGAGGAGTCTTTTGTTCTGCCGCATTTTTTTGCTTTTGGTTTGAGGAGGTAGGGGGTGGTCGGAAGAGGAGACTTAGACATGCTAGTGACAAGTTTTAATATTCCATCTTTTTAAAAATTTGAGATTTTTTTATACCGACATAGAGCAAATAGCACCGTGCCATGTTTCATAATTTATGTGGAGGATCTATCATGTGCTTTTGACAGGTCTAGCATATTTACAGCGGCTACAGGCTTCTCTGTCTGGGAAGATGCCTTCTCTTGACTGCCTCAGTGATGTTGCTTTCTGACCATCTGCCCCATCTTGTCTGCAGCATCCCAGGCAGTTTGAAGTCATCCGTCCAGCCGCTTCTTACCTTAATCTGCTTTCTTTTGCTCCCAGTACCATGTCTATTTGTCGTTTTCTAGGAATAGTGACCTTGACTGGCAGGCAAACTCTTCCCTCTCTTCTTTCCCCTTTTTATTTAACCTTGATTGAGCCTTGAGTCCTGTGCTGGGTCAGGCACTGACATAAAAGTGGATTTCTGTCCTCAGGGCTCACAGCTTACTGGGGCCAACGTGATACATAGCAGCATATGACAACACACAGAAAGTGAACCAAACCCAGGCTGGAGGGAGGATGGGTCAGTGGAGACTTTTTCTATTGTTTTGTTGTTTTGAGACAAGGTCTCACTCTGTTGCCTAGGCTGGAGTGCAGTGGTGACTTTTTGTATGTTTTTCGATTTTTGAGACAAGGACTGATTCTGTCACCCATGCTGGAGAGCAGTGGTGCATTGCAGTCTTTTTTTTTTTTTTTTTTTTTGGGACAGAGTCTCGCTCTGTTGCCTAGGCTGCAGTGCAGTGGTGCGATCTCGGCTCACTGCAAGCTCTGCCTCCCGGGTTCACGCCATTCTCCTGCCTCAGTCTCCCGAGTAGCAGGGACAGCAGGAGACCGCCACCATGCCTAGCTAATTTTGTTTTCGTAGTTTTAGAAGAGACGGGGTTTCACCGTGTTAGCCAGGATGGTCTCAATCTCCTGACCTCGTGATCCGCCTGCCTCGGCCTCCCAAAGTGCTGAGATTACAGGCGTGAGCCACCGCGCCTGGCCAGTTGCAGTTTTATCAGTACTGTTCACAGCCAGCTGTGCAAGCTGAGGGCTCTTGGCTTAGTGGTGCTGCCATCCCAAGGGGCGTTCTGGACCTTGACTTTAGACCTCATCTTGACCTTGGAACCTCCAGGTCTGGTTCTCCAATACTGGACAACATGTGAGCTCTCCATTATCATTTGTTTATTTATTTTTAGAGACAAGATCTTGCTCCATTGCCCAGGCTAAAGTGCAGTGGCACAATCATAGCTCTCTGCAGTCCCGAACTCCTGGACTCAGTAGATCCTCCTGCCTCAGCCCAATGAGTAGCTGGGACTATAGGTGTGTGCCACCATACCTGGCTAATTTTTAAAAACATATTTTATAGAGATGGGGTCTCACAATGTTGCCCAGGCTGATCTCAAACTCCTGGACTCAAGCAGTCCTCCTGCCTTGGCCTCCCAATCTGTTGGAATTACATGTGTGAGCCACCACGCTTGGCCTTTTATTTATTATTGTTATTATTACTTTATTTTGAGATGGAGTCTCACTCTGTTGCCCAGACTGGAGTGCAGTAGCACAATCTTGGCTTGCTGCAACCTCCACCTCCTGGGTTCAAGTGATTCTCCCACCTCAGTCTCCCGAGTAGCTGGGACTACAGGCATGTGCCACCACACCTGGGTAATTTTTTTTTTTTTTTTTTTTTTGTATTTTTAGTAGAGACAGCGTTTCACCCTGTTGTCCAGGCTGGTCTTGGACTCCTGACCTCAAGTGATCTACCCCCCTCAGCCTCCTAAAGTGCTGGAATTATAGGTGTGAGTCACTGTGCCCAGCCTGGCCTTTCATTTTTAGATGAAACTTTTTATTTTGGGGAAATGGTAGATTTACATGCATTGGTTAAAAAAAAAAACAAAACAATATGGCGATCTTGTGCGCTCTTTATCAGTTCCCCCAAAGGTAATACCTTGAAATACTACTACAATGTCATCACCAGGATACTGACATTAAGACAGTCAAGAGCCATCACATTTCCATCACTGCAAGGTTGCCTCCTGTTGTCTTTCTATAGCCGTATCCATGTTGGTCCTGCCCCCTCCCCTTCTTGACCATTGGTAACTATAAATCTGTTCTCCATTTCTGTAATTTTGTCATTTCAAAAACGCTATATAAATGTAATAATGTGGGCTGGGTGAGGTGGCTGACATCTGTAATCCCAGCACTTTGGGAGGCCGAGGTGGGCAGATCACCTGAGATCAGGAGTTCGAGACTAGCTTGGTCAACATAGTGAAACCCTGTCTCTACCAAAAATACAAAAATTAGCTGGGTGTGGTGGTGCCCACCTGTAGTCCCAGCTACTTGGGAGGCTGAGGCCTGAGAATCACTTAAACCTGGGAAGCAGAGGTTGCAGAGAGCTGAGATTGCACCACTGCACTCAGCCTGGGTGACAGTGTGAGACCCTATCTAAAAAAAAAAAAAAAAAAAGAATATATATATATATATATACACACACACACACACACACACACACATATATATACACACATATATATATACATATATAAAATTGTGTGGTATGTATCATTTTGGGATTGACTTTTTTCACTCATCCATGCTGTTATTGTCTCAATAGTTTATTCCTTATTATTTCTGAGTTGTATTTTGTGGTGTAGATATACCACAGTTGTTTTTTAACCATTCATCCATTCAACCAGAGAGGAGATCAAGAAAGATCAATAAAAAACAACACTACAGATCAATTGGGCCTAACAGGCATTTACATAGCACTCCACCCAACAGCAACAGAATACACATTCTTCCCAAGCACACACGAGATATTTACCAGGATAGATCACCCATGAAGGTACAAAACAAGTCTTAACCAACTGGGTTGTTTCCAGTTTTGGAGTCACACAGAAAGCTGCTATGAATGTTTGTGTATAAGTTTTTGTGTGTGTATGTATAAGTCTCCATACTCCTGGGATAAATACCCAAGTGTGCAATTGCTCAATGGTAGTTGCATGTTTTGTTTCTAAGAACGTACAAACTATTTTTCTGAGTGGCTCTACCATTTTGTATTCCCACCAGTGTTGTATGAGTGACCCAATTTCTCCTTATCCTCATCAGAATTAGGTGTTGTCACTATTTTTTATTTTGATAACTTTTTATATATGTGGAGAGATATCTTACTGGGATTTAAATTTGTATTTCCCTGGTTGCTAATTATACCAAACAACTTTTCATATGATTATTAGCCATCTCTAAATACTCTTTGATAAAATAGCTGTCCATGTCTTTTACCTATTTCTAATTGGATTTTGCTGTTGAGAGTTCTTTATATATTTGTGATGCTAGTCCTTTGTCAGCTATGTGGTTTGGAAATATTTGTTTCCAGACTGTAGCATGTCTTTTCAATTTCTTTTTCACAGAACAAAACTTTAAAATTTTGATGAGGTCCAGCTTATCAAAGGTGTGTCTTCTGCACCCTCCCAGGGTGAATGAGTAGGTCTTAAATGATAAATCTACACTAATATTTCTTTTCTTTCTTTCTTTTTTTTTTTTTGAGATGGAGTTTCACTCTTTTTGCCCAGGCTGGAGTACAATGGCGTGATCTCAGCTCACTGCAACCTCCACCTCCCGGGTTCAAGTGATTCTCTGGCCTCAGCCTCCCAAGTAGCTGGGATTACAGGCATGCGCCACCATGCCTGGCTAATTTTGTAGTTTCAGAAGAGACCACCATGCTGCTCAGGCTTGTCTCGAACTCCTGACCTCAGGCAATCTACCCGCCTTGGCCTCCCGAAGTGCTGGGATTATAGGTGTGAGCCACCGCACCAGACCCACACTAATATTTCAATCTCCCTAAGTCTCTACATTAAACCAAGAAAGGTTGGAATTTTCCAACTTGCTCACTCTGGGCCACCATCTTGGTCTGTGTTTCAGCCAACCAACCAAATTGTTAGAGCCCTTTCTAACTCCCCAAGGTGCAACATTAAATGCAGAGCATATCAAGGCTGAATGCTTGACCATGGGCCACCAATTTAGCATGTGACCTGAGTGGCCCATGATCCAGGCAAGTTGACACATAAAATCAATTTTCAGTCTAGCTAAGTGTTTATCTATTTTGTTGATCTTCTTAATAAATAGCTTAATTTATTTGACTTTTGTATCGTGTTTCTCCTCTTTATTTTGTTTATTTCTGCTCTCATCTTTATTTTTTCCTTCTTTCTGCTAACTTTGGGTGTAGTTTTTCTTCATTTTCTAGTTCTTTGAGGTGTTAAGTTAGGTTCTTGATTTGAGATTTCTTCTTTTTTTAAATGTAGGCATTTACCACTCTAAACTAAACTTACCTCTTAGTACCCCTTTTGCTGCATCCTATAAATTCTGGCAAGTTGTGTTTTTGTTTTAATTGTCTCACAGTATTTTCTAATTTTGTTTGTGGTCTCTTCTTTGACCCATTGGTTGTTCAAGATGCTGTTATTTGATGTCCACATATTTAAAATTTTTTCATTTTCTCTACTACTATTGATTTCTAATTTCATTCCATTGTGGTCAGAAAAGAGTAAATACGATTGCAGTCTTAAATTTGTTAAGACTTATTTTGTCACTTAGCATGTGATCTATCCATGTGTGCTTGAGAAGAATGTGTATTCTGCTGCCTTTGGGTGGAGTGTTATGTATATATCTGTTAGGTCCAGTTGGTTTATAGTGTTCAACTCCTCTGCTTTTTTTACTGATTTTCTGTCTGGTTGTTTCATTCATTATCAAAAGTAGGGTATTAGAATTTCATATTATTACTGTGTTATTCTCTATTTCTCCCTTTTATTCTGTCAGTTGGCTTCATATATTTGGGTGCCGTGATGTTAGATGCATATAAATTTATAAGTGTTATATATCTTTCCGGTGTATTGAACCTTTTATCATTATATAATAATGTCTCTTTTTTGTCTCTTGTGACTTTTTTTTTAACTTAAAGTCTATTTTGTGATATTGGTATGGCCATCCATACTTTATTTTAGTTACTATTTGCTTGGAATACCTTTTTCCATCCTTTCACTTTCAGCCTATGTGTTTTTAAATCTAAAATGGGTTTCTTGTATACAGCATATGGTTATATCTTGGTTAAAAAAATCATTCAGCCACTCTATGTCTTTTGATTGGAAAGTTTAATACATTTACATTGAAAGTAGTTACTGACAGAAAAGGACTTATTATTGCCATTTTGTTAATTGTTTTGTGTCTGTCTTTTAGCTACTGTGTCCCTTTTTTACTCTCTTTATGACCTCCTTTGTGTTTTATTAATTTTTTTGTATGACATACTTTGATTCTTTCTCATTTTCTTTTGTTTATCTTCTATAGGTATTTTCTTTGCGGTTACTATGAGACTACATAAGATACTTTATATTCATTTGAAGCTGATAACAACTTCACTTCAATCATATAAAAAATTCTGCTCTTTTATATCTCCTCAGCCTCACTTTTTTATTGATGAACAAATTCCATCTTTCTATATTGAATATCCATTAACATAGTTTTATAAAGCTTTTGTCTTTTAAATTTTATACCAGAGTTAAAAGTGCTTTATGAGGCTGGGTCCCGTGGCTCATGCCTGTAATTCCAGCACTTTGGGAGGCCAAGGCAGGAGGACTACTTGAGGTCAGGAGTTTGATACCAGCCTGGTCGACATGGTGAAACCCTATCTCTACAAAAATACACACACACACACAAATTAGCTGGATGTGGTGGTGGGCGCCTGTAATCCCAGCTGCTCGGGAGGCTGAGGCAGCAGAATCACTTGAACCTGAGAGGCAGAGGTTGCAGTGAGCTGAGATTGCGCCACTTCACCCTAGTATGGGTGACACAGCGAGACTCCATCTCAAAAAAAAAAAGTGCTTTATGCACCATTACATTATCCTATATCCTATATTTGTCTATATATTTACCTTTACCAGTCAGCTTTATATTTGTATATGCTTTGTGTTGTTGTCTATTGTCCTTTTGTTTTAATTTCCAGGACTCCCCTTAGCATTTTTTGTAAGGCAGATCTGGTGGTAACAAAGTCCCTCAGCTTTTGGGTATCTGGGAAATCCTTTTTCTTTTTCATTTTTGACAAGCAGTTTTGCCAGATACAGTATTGTTGGTTGACAGTTATTTTCTTTCAGTACTTTGAATATATCATTCTACTTTCTTCTGGCTTGAAAGGTTTCTCCTGAGAAATCCACTGCTGATTTATGGGAGCTCCCTTCTACATGATAAGTTGCTTTCCTCTTGCTATTTTCAAGATTCTCTCTTTTTCTTTGAATTTGACAGTTTGATCATAATGTGTTTCAGCGTGAACTTCTTTGGATTCATCCTAGTTGGAGGCTTTTGAGCTTTTTTTTTTTCGAGACAGGTTCTTGCTCTGTCACCCAGGCTGGAGTGCAATGGCATGATCTTGCCTCACTGCAACCTCTGCCCCCTTGGGCTCAAGTGACCCTCCCACTTCAACCTTGTGAGTAGCTGGGACAACAGGTGCACACCACCATGCATGGCTATTTTTTTTTGGTATTTTTGGTAGAGACAGGATCTTGCTGTATTGCCCAGGCTGGTCTTGAACTCCTGAGCTCAAGTGATCCACTTGCCTCAGCCTTCTAAAGTGTTGGGATTACAGGCAGGAGCCACCATGCCCAGCTTTTTTTGAGCTTCTTGAATTTGATGTTCATTGCCTTCCTCAGATTTGGAAGTTTTTGGCCATTATTTTTTTCAGAAAAGTGCTGTATTAATTTTCCTTCTCATCTCCTTCTGGGATATTTTTGATGCATTTATCGGTTGGCTTGATGGTGTCCCATAAGTCCTTTCAGCTTCGTTCACTCTTCTTCATTCTTTTTTTTTTCCCCCTCTGACTTCATAATTTTAAATGACCTGTCTTTAAGTTCACTGATCGTTTCTTCTGCTTGATGAAGTCTGCTGTTGAGTTTGTCTAGTGACTTTTTCAATTCAGTTATTGTATTCTTCAGACCAGAATTTCTGTTTGGTTCAATTTTATGGTTTCTATCTTTTTCTGATATCCTCATTTTTTTTTTCATGCATTTTCCCTCTGGTTTCATTTCACTGCCTGTCTTTCTACTGTAACACATTGAGCTTCTTAATATGATTACTTTGGATTATCTTTCAGGTAATTCATAGATTCCCCTTAGTTTGGGCTTAATTTCCAGAGTATTTTTTTCTTCTTCAATTGAGCCATGTTTTTCTTTTTCTTTATGTACCTTGTGATTTTATTTATTTATTTATTTATTTATTTATTTATTTATTGAGACTGAGTCTAGCTCTGTTGCCCAGGCTGGAGTGCAATGGCGCGATCTCGGTTCACTGCAAGCTCCGCCTCCCGGGTTCACGCCATTCTCTTGCCTCAGCCTCCCGAGTAGCTGGGACTACAGGCACCCGCCACCATGCCCAGCTAATTTTTTGTATTTTTAGTAGAGACGGGGTTTCACCGTGTTAGCCAGGATGGTCTCGAATTTCTGACCTCGTGATCCGCCTGCCTCAGCCTTCCAAAGTGCTGGGATTATAGGCTTGAGCCACCACGCCTGGCCTTATTTATTTTTTGCTAAGTTTTAAGCATTTGAACAAATAGACACCTCACCCAATAATTACAGGCTGCCTTTGTACGCAGGAAGATCTTCATCACTTAGCACTGCTAGAGATTCCGGGTGCTTTTGAAACCTTTTTTGAGGAATGCAACTTCTCTGGGCTTATACATATAACTTCCCAATTAGAGAACTTCTTCAGTTTCTTTTTGGGGAGCTCATACTCTCTTTCTCTGGTGTCTGTGGTACTGAAGGTTCTCTGGCGTTGCCGCAGGAAACTACTCAACTCTCCTTTGTTCTCAGTGACCCCAGGCATCCAAGGTCGCTAGCTTCCCAGCAGTTCCCTGAGGCAAGTAAGACAGATGCCAGTCCCTCGAGTGGCCCTCCAAAAACAGGAACACTGAGTGCCTGTTTCATTCCTCTCTTCCCCACTCAGAGGGAGATGTTATGAACCAGGGTGTTCTCTCTTGGTGCTGGGTTGTGCTGGGTTGGGGGTGGAGTGATCATACAGGAAGTGAAACAGCTATTCTTATCTGATTCAATATGGCTGTTCTTGGTTTCATACTCACCATGGCTACTGCAATATCTTTTCTGGTTTTTAGGGTCCTCATATGTTTATTTTGTTCTATATATTGTTGTTGAGTCTGTTTCTGAAGGGATGAGGACTGTTATCTCTTATTCTACCATTTTGCTGATGTCTCTCTCCCCCATTATCTTTTTTGGTTTTGTTTTGTTTGTTTGTTTGTTTTTGAGACAGAGTCTCGCTCTATTGCTCAGGCTGGAGTGCAGTGGTGCAATCTTGGCTCACCGCAACCTCCGCCTCCCGGGTTCAAGCGATTCTCCTGCCTAAGCCTCCAGAGTAGCTGGGACTACAGGTGCACACTGCCATGCCCGGCTAATTTTTTTATTTTTAGTAGAGATGGGGTTTTGCTATGTTGGCCAAGCTGGTCTCAAACTCCTGACTTCAGGTGATTCACCTGTCTAGGCCTCCCAGAGTGCTGGGATTACAGACATGGGCCACTGCACCCAGCCCCCCTTATCTTTTAATTATTTTTCTTCTGAAATAAGCCAGAGTTTGTCTCTGTGGCTTGACTTCAGGTTCTTTTTTGGGGCCAATGTATTCCATGCAGGCAAGACTACATGGAAAGGCGCACAGATGAGAAGGAGTATGACTTGTTTGGGAACTGTGAACAGTTATTGGATAGCCTGCAATGCTCACATAACCCTGGCCAAAGGAGCCTCTGCTGACTGGTTCTCTGTCTCCATAGAATGTTTCTGGAAGTTGTAAGAACAGACCTGACTCCTGAGCATGGTCTGACATGGTGTGTTATAGACCTTTGTTACTCAAAGTGTGGTCCATCACCTAGGAGCTTGTTAGAAATGCAGAACCTCATGCTCCTCCCTTGATTTAGCATCAGAATCTTCATTTTAACAAGAATCTGGGTGATTCTTCTCGCACGGAAGCCTGGGAAGCATGGATAGAGTTGGCCCTAGGATCTGGATACCTGTAGGAGCTTCTGAGTTGACCAAGCAGTGCATGGGGAGTGAGGTATCATCTGGGACCTGAGCTGGTAACCCATCCACTGCTTAAAATGTTCTATAACATGCTTGGTTTGCATTTTTCTCCAACCTAAACCCTCAGTTAGTTAAACCTCCCCAGAGCTTCCATATTAAATGGTTCTCTTCTTGAGAAAGGTTCAATATTTGCTCATTCAAATTAACTCAGCTCTAGCCTTCCGTCAAAGCATTGTGCCAAATGTAACAGCATCATTACTTTCCTTAATCTAGTTTAAAAATAGACTATAAACATATTCCTTTTTTTTTCTGCACAACCATGTAGGAGAATTTATCTTTCTTTACCTGAAAACTTTTAATTACTTGCATTTGGGATTCCAAGGCTGTCTCAGTAATACGATTAATTTTAATGAGGAGTCTAAGTTTATCATTCAATCCAATTATTGTAAATTAAGTGATTGTGTATTTCACTTCATTGTCAGTTGATTGTGATTACCTATTATCAAGTAAACTCAATATATTTATGATAATTTTATTAATCAGGCAATGCCTGCTGTCCAAAAGCCACGGTTTTTTTATTCAGTGGCTCATATATGGGCACCTTGAAATACTGTGACATACTGTGAAATCAGTGCAAACCACAGATGTTTATTAAACTCCTGCATAGGTAGCACTCTACTGGGACTATTAGAATAAAGGAAAATGTATAGGACAATTGCTGCTCTTAAGAGCCTTATATGTAGCTGAGTTGGGCTGAGTGTGTGGGTGAGTATGATAACTTGTCAGAAGGGTGATGCAAAACAAAAGGTGCTGGTGGGTAGAGAGGCCCAGCCGAGAAGGCTTCATGGTGGAAGCAGGACTTGGGTCTCCAGGAGGCTGTGAAGCATAGACCCTATTAGGTGAATGCCTTACAAGTACTGACATTGGGAAGATCTGGGATGCTTATTAGACATATATATCCATGGGCCCCACCCCAGAACTATAGAATCAGGATCTCTGGGGCATGGATCTAGGAATCTGATTTTCAATTAATTAATTAACTTTTTTTGAGTCAGTATCTCATTCTATTGTCCAGGCTGGAGTGCGGTGGTGTGATCATAGCTCATTGCAGCCTCAAACTCCTAGGCTCAAGCGATCTTCCCACCTCAGTAGCTCCTGAATAACTGTGACTACAGGCATGCACCACCACTCCCAAATGGCTGTTAAATTTTTTTTAGAGATGGGGTCTTGCTATGTTGCCCAGGCTAGTCTCAAACTCCTGGTCACAAGAAATTCTCCCACCTTGCTATCCCAAGACACTGGGATTATAGACATGAGCCACTATACCTGGCCAGGAATCTGATGTTTAATAGAAGATTAATCTAAGAAGGTGACTCATAGGCACAGGAAGTATGATAACCACTGTCATAGTGGTGACGAGAAAGGTGTCTGTCTCCAAAGCTTGATGTGACATTCCCAGCCCCGCTCACTACCTTTATGATCTCAGGCCTGATGAGTCCCATGTTCACACCTATATGACACCATATGCAATTCAGTTTTGAATTCTGCCTCCCGCCAGGGCCCCTGCCTAACTCTAAACTCCCCTCTTCAACCCTCTGTCCACCTCTGTACTCTCCTCCACACTGGAGCCATCGTGATTTCTTCCTCACTCTCACCAACCTGCTGCTTCCTGGTCTGCATAGACCCCTCCTCACCTTCATCCCCACTGCACATAAACTTATCTTTCAAGACTCAGCATACACATCACCTCCTCCTCAAATTGAAACTGCCTTTGCAAAATTATGACTGAGACAGTGAAAGAGATCTAACTTAACTGACTCTATCTTGCCTCTAACCTCCAAGCTGTCCTTGTTCATTCCCGGGCGTAGGCTAAACTAACTTTGGGAGAAACTTAGTTTATAGTTTAAACAAAGGTAATAACAGCCCTTTCCCAAAGCAGACCTCCTTTTTGCCTGGGGACTAGATTACCTTTGTAGGACTAACATTAGCCACAACATTAGAAATTATGGTTTAGGAGTCATGCAGCTGGAGGTTACAAGATTCTGACCCTCCCTAAACTACTCCTAAGATCAGTGCTTGAGATATTTTGCAGACCCTGCACTTGATGGATCAGCTGGTGCCACCCAGATTGATGAACTGGCTCATCCAATCTTGTTGCCCCCACGCAGGAACTGACTCAGCGCAAGAGTCAGCTTCGACTCCCTATGATTTCATCCCTGATCGATCAGCACCCCTGGCTCACTGGCTTCCCCCATCCATCAAGTTATCCTTAAAAACTCTGCTCCCTGATTTGAGTAATAATAAAACTCTGGTCTCCTGCACAGCCAGGTTTGCATGAATTCCTCTTTCTCTATTGTAATTCCCCTGTCTTGATGAATCGGCTCTATCTAGGCAGCAGGCAAAGTGAACCCTTTGGACAGTTACAGATTCTTCTCTGGGCTTCTAAGGATAGGTTCCAGCCTCCTGCCATGTTCTTGCATAGTGGGGAAGAAGTTCTATTGTTTGGGGAAGCCCAGCCCCTTCTACTTCCTCCTTTGTCAGAGCCCTACCCTTTCCAATGGGAAAGTGCACCCTACTCCTCTCCTCTCCAGCCACGTGATTCGGGAGGGAACATTCACAGGTATAGTGCTCTGCTCACCTGGCCAGTCAGAGCCAGTCCTGGTATTTTTATACTGAGGCAAGGAGAGAGAGTATAGGCATGTTCCATGAGGGAAAAGATCCCCTGTTGCAGAGACAAATGAGGCAGACACTTGCAGAGAAGCAGAGCTGGAGAGGGAATGAGAGAATCCCAAGGGCATCATTAACATCCTTTGGCTCAGTTCTGCCTGATGCTATCATCACCCCTGCCTTTCCAAGTATGTGAGTCTGTGGCAGGCCAGGTCTCACTAATGCGAGGTCCATCACAACTGTTTCAGCACTGACTCTGTAGTTAAATTAAACATTAAAAACTAAAAAGGCCAGTGCCCTTATATGAAGGCTGAAATGTAACAAAAGCCCATCAAGAGTTTTGCCTAGGCCTTTCCTGGGCCTCAAAGCGTGACAAAATAATGAAGGAATTCTTAACGGGACCCATTTAGGATTAAACAAGCTTTATTGAGGGTCTGAAGAAACTCCCCAGGGCCTCCACAAATAAAGTTTATTGGAAGTCTGAAGGAACACCCCAAAACTCTGTGATTTAGCAGGAGACAAGATAAGGGTATTCACCCCAGCACCTACACCCATTTAGATTAAGTAAATTTACTGAGACTCCAGAAGAAGTTCTTTAGGACTCAGACCTTAGTTATAGATGAAAAGAAGTTAATCACAAATCTTTAGATGAATGCACACTTGCACATAGACATATAGCTTAGTATATAAGCTCTGAAAAACTTTGTAATTTTGAGTTGGTCTGGTGATAATTTCCAGGCCTTCTTCCTGTAACTGGTTACAGAAATAAAAAGTCTCTTCCTCCCCAGTTCATCTGCATCTCGTTGTTAGGCCACAAGAAATAGCAGCCCGACCCTCAGTTTGGTTTGGGAACAAGTCCGTAAATCCCCCTGTTGATTTAAACTAGGTTGAGTGTTTTGGTCACTTATAACAGAAACAAGTTCTCATGATTCTAGTGGACACCACTCTTTTCCTCATCTGTCCTCCCAGCCAGGATGGGAGTTTCTGGAGGTTCAGCCCTGGAGCACACAGGCACTCAATAAATGTTTGTTGAAGGAATGAATAAAGTGAGGAACTACACTTGAGTTTGTCTCACGCAGCTTGGACTTGCACTCTTTGAATTAATGGAGTGACAGTCAATATAAATATTTGAAGAGATTTATTCTCAGCCAAATATGAGTGACCATGGCCTGTGACACAGCCCTCAGGGGGTCCTGAGAACATGTGCCCAAGCTGGGTGGTCGGGGTGCAGCTTGGTTTTATACATTTTAGGGAGGTATGAGACATCAAATACATTTAAGAAATACATTGGTTTGGTCCAGAAAGGTGGGACAACTCAAAGCGGGGTGTGGGGGAAGGAGTGGGGGCTTCCAGGCTACAGGTAAATTTAAACATTTTCTGGTTGACAATTGGTTGAGTTTATCTCAAGACATGGGATCATAAAAAAGAAATGTTCAGGTTAAGATAAAAGATTGTGGAGACCAAGGTTCTTCTGAAGTCTTATAGTGGCTGCGACGAATATTTCCTATTCAGACCTTTAAAAGGTGCTAGACTCTTAGTTAATCTCTTTAGGGTTGGGAGGGCCTGGAAAAAAAGATCTAGCTGTGTGAATAGAGATTCTTCACAGATGCAAAATTTCCCCCACAAAGGACAGCTTTGCAGGGCCATTTCAAAATATGGCAAGGAAACATGTTTTGGGGTAAAAATCTTTTGATTTTCTTCCTTGTCTTGTCATGTTATGCCAGAGTCAGGTTGGAAAGTAAGTCACAATATATAGGGTTAAACAAGACCCATCTGATGAGAATTTATGATTTACAGGACATGACTCCCCAGACCCTTTAGGAATTTGGGAAATATAAAAATCAGAGTTTAGTCCTCAACTTTCTTCCTGGGCTAGTCTAGCCCCATTGTTTCTCTTAGTTTGCTGCAGCCCCTGACTTAGCTCCCAACTCGCAGGAGTTCTCAGTGAACTCCACAGTCAAGGCTGAACTATTTATAACAATATATCATCCTGTACTGTTTATGCTTCTAAGCGCTGGGGAAAGGCATGAAAATCAAAATTAAAAGTAATTTAACCACTTGGCGCATGCTCATGGCTTCTCCATGATAGGAGAAGCTTCAAAGCACACTAAGGGCTTGCACACTTTGAGTGATGGGGAGCTCACTACCTCCTAAGGTGGTTCTTTCTATCTTAGGGAGGTTTCTTGCCAATAAACAGCTCATCCTTATACTGAGCTGAAAACAGCCTCTCATAACTAATTTCTCTACTTTGGTCCTAGTTCTCACTTCTGGCTTCTCCATATTGAAAAGGCAGGACCTTGGTTGGTTTTCTAACCTAAATATTCCCAGGCTGAAACCAGGATTCATGGGAGCTTTCCCAAGTATTCATGAGATCTTCCTAAGGCTGAATATGCTTTTCTTTGTCTACATCTCTCTTAAAATGAAGCCCACTTTTGCCACTGCTCCCATCCCAACTCAAGCCACCACGTCTCACAGTGGAATATAATTTTGTTATAGCCTTCTTCCCCCAACCCCTCGGGTACTTTCTTTAATATTGTGACCCTTTCCCACAAACACAGCTAGACCTGAGGCCTCCATGCTTTCTTTTCTTTTTTTAAGACATAGTTTCACTTTTGTTGCCCAGGCTGGAGTGCAGTGGCGCCATCTTGGCTCACTGCAACCTCTGCCTCCTGGGCTCAAGCGATTCTCCTGCCTCAGCCTCCTGAGTAGCTGGGAATACAGGCACCCGCCACCATGCCTGGCTAAGTTTTTGTATTTTTAGTAGAGATGGAGTTTCACCATGTTGGCCGGGCTGGTCTCAAACTCCTGACTTCAGGTGATCCACCCACCTGGGCTTCCCAAAGTGCTGGGATTACAGGTGTGAGCCACTGTACCCAGTGATCTCCATGATTTCAAGGGAAGATTGTCACAGGGAACAGAATTCATTACATGACTCTGCATGAGGAATAAAATATGCAGACGACAGTAGGACTCTCACCTCCTTCATTCTAGAATCTATGTTTCTGTTAATGCAGCTGTCTCAGGTAGCTTCATTTTTGTCTTCTTTTCTCCACTTATGGAGACCTCATCCTATGTGAAGGAGTAGATGGAGGACAAAAAAGAGACAAAGAAAGAGAAGAGAAGCTTGTGCTATAGAAAAAGGAGAGATGGAAGAGGGGACCTGTCATAGATGCATCTTTTGAAGTGGACACAAAGCAGGCTTTTTGGAGTGTTTCTGGGAGCCCAACACACAGCCCTCTACATGCGATGTTTGTGAATGTTTTCTTCATGTGAGCCTGGATTTTCTAACACATACTGACAGGCTTCTTAGTGGCAGCTTATGGCAATGAATTGGGTAACAGGAATTTGACAGCAAGCAGATAGCCCAGACTGAGACTTAATTTCTAGTGACAGGCTGAGAATCACTGGAGACAACCTTTAGGAGGGGAAATAAATGCAGGACAAAGCCTTTCATCTGCCTTCCAATGAGGTTCCCAGGGATTGGGCCAATTCATCTCACTACAGGTGACCTCCTGGGACTCTTCTTTTCCCCTTATCTCCAAGTCCTGCCCTCTCTCTCTCTCTTTTTTTTTTTTTGTTGAGACACAGTCTCACTCTGTCACCCAGGCTGGAGTGCAGTGGTGTGATCTCAGCTCACTGCAACCTCCACCTTCCAGGTTCAAGCAATTGTCCTGCCTCAGCCTCCCAAGTAGCTGGGAGTACAGGTGCGCACCACTGTGACCGACTAATTTTTTCATTTTTATTAGAGATAGGGTTTCACTGTGTTGGCCATGAACTTTTGGCCTCAAGTGATCTGCCCGTCTTGGCCTCCCAAAGTGCTGGGATTACAGGTTTGAGCCACCGTGCCCAGACTCCAATCTCTTTTTTAAAAGACTTCATCTCCTCATTTCCTCTTTCCCGGGGCCAGGCCACCATCATCTTGTTGTGGGACCTTGTCTTGTGAATGGTATTATCCTGTGACCCCACTATCTAGGGCAGCTAGACAAGAGGCTTCTATTGCCCGAACAGAAAAGAAAAGAAAAAAAGAGGCCAGGTGCAGTGGCTCACACGTGCAATCCCAACACTTTGAGAGGCTGAAGTGGGAGGATCGCTTGAGCCTAGAAGTTCAAGACCAGCCTGGACAACAGGGTGAAACCTTGTCTCTACAAAAGATAAAAAAAACTTAGCCAGGAGAGGTGGCATGCACCTGTAGTCTCAACTACTTGGGAGGCTGAGGTGGGAGGATTGCTTGAGCATGGGAGGCAGAGGTTGCAATGAGCCAAGGTTATACCACTGCATTCCAGCCTGGCCAACAGCAGGGCCCTGTCTCAACAAAAGAAAAAGAGAAGAGTAAAGACCATGGTTTAGGGCCTGATGTGAGATAGATTTAGAAGAATTCATGAGCTAATTTTCCTCTAGGACAGAAGAAAGAGAAAGAATGAGGGAAGAGATGGGGGTGTGACAATGGGGAGGAGATGGTGGCTTCAGGACAAGAGGACAGGATCAGAGAGAACCCTGCCTCTGCAAGGACGTGGGAGCCAATCCCCATTTGAGGGATGCAGTTTTTCAAAGACAGCCCAGACTGGTACCCTGTGCATTAGGATCCATGATGACCGGCCTGTCACCTGTGGATACTCAAAAGAACTAGCTACAAGAACCGCTCTTCTCGCTGGCGAACCATCTCCCTCTGCCCTGTGAGCCTCGAGGTAGAGAGTGGACTCATGGGCATTAGAGAGGTGATGGGGGGCATATGGAAAGAAAGACTGCTCATTTCAGTTCCAAATCTTCTTTTCAAGGCGTGGTGGCTCATGTCTGTGGTCCCAATGCTTTAGGAGGCCGAGGCGGGAAGATCGCTTGAGCCCAGGAGTTCAAGACCAGCCTGGGCAACATAGCAAGATGCTGCCTCTTAAAAAAAATTAAAAAGTTAGTCGGGTGTGGTGGTGCACACCTGTAGTCCCAGTTACTTGGGAGTGAGCCACACTGATCATGGCACCCTGTCTCTTTAAAAAAAGAAAATCCTCTCCTTAGCTGGGACAGTGGAAACCCAAATTCTTTATTCTCTCTTGCTGGGGGACCACTAGTTGTCTAATTATGGCTATTTACACACAAACACTGGTTTTGTTTCTTGTTCATTCTTTCAGGATCATTTGAGCCTGGGGAGGTTGAGGCTGCAGTGAGCTGTGATTGTGACACTGCGCTCCAGCCTGGGTGACAGAGTGACCCTGTCCCCCACCGCCAAAAAAAAAGTGGGATGAGAAATAATGTCATCATCTTGGAAAAATAAAATCTCCTATTCCTCTCTCTATGTTCTGTGAGTCATACTCAGCCCCAGGTTTCAGCTTAAACATCTCTTTCTCAGGAAGGCCAGTGGTCACCTAGACAGAGGTGTTGCAACCATGTTACCTGATATCTATTACTCGGCACGCTCAGAACAATTGTTTAACGTCTGTCTTCCCCAGTAGAGCATCCATACAAGCTAGCACCATTGACTCCCTTTCCCCTCACTGCTTGTGAAAGTCCAGTCATTAGACATCTACATGCGCCATGCTTCATGCTAAGTTCTTCCCTTCTTTCTTTTCTTTTCTTTTTCCTTTCCTCTCCTCTCCTCTTCCTTCCTTCCTTTCCTTCCTTCCTATCCTTCTTTCCTCTCTCTTTCTCTCTCTCTCTTTCTTTCTCTGTCTCTTTCTCTTTCTCTCTTTCTTTTTTGAGGCAGGGTCTTGCTCCATCACTGAGGCTGCAGTGCAGTGGTGCAAATCACGGTTCACTGCAAACTTGACCTCCTGGACTCAGGCCATCTTCCTGTCCTCAGCCTCGCAAGTACTTGGGACCACAGATGGGCACCACCCCACCCAGGTAGTTTCTAAATTATTTGTATAGACGCGGTTTTCCTATGTTGCCCAGGCTGGTCTAGAACTCCTGGGCTCAAGCGATCCTCCTGTGCTGGCCTTCCAAAATGCTGGGATTAAGGCGTGAGCCACCGCCCAAGGCCCTGTGCTAAATTCCTTGATACATTATGTCTAATCCTTGTAACAACCCTCCAAGGTGTTAATTACTTCCATTATTGTAGACATGAGCAGAAACTGGAAGGTTAAAGAGAATTATCAAAAGCATACCCAGCTAGTAAGTTTTCAGAGCTAGAATTAAACCCAGGTCAACTAGTCATGAAGGCTTCCAACAGTTCCACTCTGTCTTCTTGCCTCTCTGTGTTTTATTGTACATTTTGTGGGGATTACTACCTGGGGTTGAATATTTTCCTGTATGTTTCCAGATAGTTATATTTCTTTTCATGTGAATTCTTGGCGTTTGTCTTCTCCTTCTCTTTCTCCCCCTCCCCCTCCCCTTCCCCCTCCCCCTCCCCTTCCCCCTCCCCCTCCCTTCCCTTTCCCCTCCCCTTTCCTCTCCCCTCCTCCCTCCCCTCCCCTCTTTTCTTTTCTTTTCTTCTCTTTTTTTTTCTTTTTTTCTTCTTTTTGAGACGGAGTCTCTATCTGTCACCCAGGCTGGAGTGCAGTGGTGCCATCTCAGCTCACTGCAACCTCTGCCTCCCAGGTTCAAGCGATTCTCCTGCCTCAGCCTCCTGAGTAGCTGGCATTACAGGCATGCACCGCCAGCTCCGGCTAACTTTTGTATTTTAGTAGAGGTGGCGTTTCGCCATGTTGGCCAGGCTGGTCTTGAACTCCTGACCTCAGGTGATCAGCCCACCTTGGCCTCCCAAAGTGCTGGGATTACAGGCGTGAGCCCCTGCACCTAGCCTTGGTGTATGTCTTCTATCCATTTACCTTTTTCTTATTTATTGGTAAGAGTTCCACATAGAGTCAATTATTTTCACGGATGTCTTTTAACTTTGGGTTTTTTGCAGTTTTAGACAGTTGAAAGTTTTAGAGTAATGTTTTCATGTGGTCAAATACAAATCTTTCCTTTTGTGATTTCTTTAATCACTTCTCAAAGGTTTTATTATTCTTTTTTTCTTTTTAGAGACAGGGGCTCACTCTGTCACCCAGGTTGAAGTGCAATGGCACAATCATAACTCATTGTAGCCTTGAATTCCTGGGCTCAAATGATTCTTCCACCTTGGCCTCCCAAGTAGCTGGGGCTACAGGTGTGCACCACCATGCCCAGCTAATTTTTGTATTATTATTTTTTGTAGAGATGAGGTCTCACTCTGTTGCTTAGGCTAGTCCTGAAATCCTGGTCTCAAGCGATCTTCCTACCACAGCCTCCCAAAGTGCTGGGATAACAGGTGTGTGCCACTGTGCCTGGTTTCTTTTTCTTTTCTGATGATAAAAGTGTTATGTGCTTATTATAGAAAATTCAAAAAATGCAAACAAGTATAAAGATAAAAATACAGTTCCCTATTAACTTTTCACCTACTTTAAGATGACTCAGCAGCATTATATTCCTTTCTTTTTAAAAAATGTATCATATATGAAAGAGTAAGTTGAAATGTATGCATACAGTTAAAGGAATATCAATAAGCTAGGTGTGGCTCAGGCCTGTCATTGCAGCACTTTGGGAGGCCAAGGCAGGAGGATCACTTGAGGCCAGGAGTTCAAGACCAGCCTGGGCAACGTGGCAAGACCTTATCTCTACAAAAAAAAATTTGAAAATTAGCCAGACGTGGTGATGCATGCCTGTAGTCCCAGCTACTCGGAAGGCTGAAGCTATAGGATCACTTGAGCTCAGGAAATAGAGGCTGCAGTGAGCTATGATCGTGCCACTGCACTCCAGCCTCTAGGTGACATAGCAAGACCTTGTCTCACACACACACACACACAGAGAGAGAAAGATTATCAATAAAACAAACACCTATGCATTATGAACAATGCTGCTATTAGCTTTCTTATATATATATCTCCTGATGCACGTATATAAAAGTATCCTTCAGGAGTGTGTACCCACCACTCAGCTTAGGAAGTGAAATATTACCAGCTCCTTAGAAAGCCCCAGGTTGCCATGGACTTCCAATAATATCCCCCCATCTCCAGAAACATCCCGTTTTCTAGAGGCAACCACAATCCTAAATCTATCTTAATCACTCTCTTGGTTTTCTTCATAGTTTTACTAACTAGCTGTCTACCATTAAACAATATAATGCTTAGTTTAGGCTTTTTTTTTTTTTTTTTTTTTTTTTTGAGACAGAGTCTCACTCTGTCGCCCAGGCTGGAGTACAGTGGAATGATATTGGCGCACTGCAACCTCTGCCTCCTGCGTTCGAGCGATTCTTCTGCCTCAGCCTCCCAAGTAGCTGGGGCTACAGGTGTGCGCCACCACGCCCAGCTAATTTTTGTATTTTTAGCAGAGACGGGGTTTCACTGTGTTGGCCAGGCTGGTCTCAAACTCCTGACCTCAGGTGATCCTTCTGCCTTGGCCTCCCAAAGTGCTGGGATTATGGGCATTAGGCTATTTTTGAACTTTATTTCTGACATTTGCTTCTTTCCCTTGACGTTATTATGTTTTCAAGGTTGGGTTGTGTAAACTGAGAAGGAAAGGACAGTTCATTCATGTTGTTGTTGTAGAGTGTTGGAGTGTGTGCATATACCATGGGTTATCCATTCTGCTTTTGAGGGACATTTGGATTGCTTCCAGCTTTGAGCTATTACGAACAACAATGCTATCAACTTTCTTACACATGTCTCCTGACACACGTATATAAAAGCATCCTAAAGTGGGCATACCTAGGATTGTCACTGCTGGGTTATATGCACATATTCAGCTTTCTAACACCTCATTCTTTCCCAAAGAGGCTGTAGCAATTTACACTCCCACCATACATTCACTCATTCATTCATCAAACACCTTCCAACCCCAGTGGCATGTCAGGTGCAAATGCCCCAAAAGCCAACATGCCTTTTACCGGGCGTGATGGCTCATGCCTGTAATCCCAGCAAGTAAATAACTGGCAGTAAATAATTCATCATTGGTGCACATTCACTTGGCATTATTCTACTTGAAATTTCTTGCAGGTTGCTTGGTATGAAGTAATAAGTTAATCATAAAAAATGCTAAAATGGTTCTCATTTTTAAAATGTATTACAGGTATTTTATAAACTACTGAGAGAATTGGGGTAAAATACTTCCCTGTGATGGTAGAGTTTGTCAATCAATTTCTCCTTATAGAGCTTTTCTTTTTTTTTCCAGCTTTCAGTGTTTTGAGGCTATTAGGTACATGAAAGTCTAAAATTGCTACACCTTCTTGATGTATTGAACCTTTTATCATTATGTAATGGCCCCTTTATCTCTATTAAGGCATTTTGCTTCAATCCTGTTTTGAATAATATGAACATGGCTACTTTAGCTTTCCTTTGGTTAGTATTTGGCTGATATATCCCTTTTTTAATCTTTCAATTTTTCTTCTCTGTCCTTATGTGTGTGTATGTGTGTGTGTGTGTGTATGTTTTTTTTTTTGAGATGGAGTCTCGCTCTGTTGACCAAGCTGGAGTGCAGTGGCACGATCTTGATTCACTGCGACCTCCGCCTCCTGGGTTCAAGTGATTCTCCTGCCTCAGCCTCCCACATAACTGGGACTATAGGTGTGCACCACCACATCCAGCTAATTTTTGTATTTTTAGTGGAGACGGGGTTTCACCATGTTAGTTGGCCAGGATGGTCTTGATCTCTTGACCTTGCGATCCACCCGCCTTGGCCTGTGTCCTTATGTTTTAAGCATGTTTCCTAAAAACAGTATTGTCTTAGCCAACCTCCAATATCCAGTTCACACCTTGTGTAGCCTTCTCTGACATAGTACGATGGCAGGAGACACACACACACACGCACACATACACACACATATGTATAAATGTATATGTGTGTATATTTTTATAATATATGTATATTTTATATATGTATAAATATATGTGTATATTTATGTATGTATAAATATATGTGTGTGTGTATTTTATTTAGAGTTGGAGTCTTGCTGTGTTGCCTAGGCTGGAGCACAGTGGTGCGATCACAGCTTACTGTGGTCTTGAAGTCCTGAGCGCCAATGATCCTCCGTCCTCAGCCTCTCTAGTAGCTGGGACTGCAGGCATGTGCCACCACACCCAGTTATTATTATTTTTTAATTTAATTTTTTGTAGAGACAGGCTCTTGCTCTGTTGCCCAGGCTAGTCTTGAACTCCTGGGCTCAAGTGATTCTCCCACCTTGGCCTTTTGAGTATCTGGGACTATAGGTGTGTGCCATCACAGTGGCTAATTTATTTATTATTTTTTATATGTAGAGATGGGTCTCACTACATGGACCAGGCTGGTCCCAAATTCTTGGCCTCAAGATATTCTCCCACCTCAGCCTCCTGAGTCATTGGATTACAGGCGTGAGCCACTGTGTCCAGCAGAAGACATGTTGGCTTTTGGGTTCCTTGTGCCTGACGTGCTACTGGGGCTGGAAGGTGTTTGATGAATGAATGAGTGAATGTATGGTGCATATTAAGCAGTATAGATAAGTGGAGGATGGAAAAGTATTCCCTTTCTGATAATGGTGTTTCATTGTAACATGAGTTACTTTTTTCCAAAGCAAGTTGATATACAGAATTTTCTTTAAAATAAATATATTTTTATTTATCATACCTCCAGCTTCAAAGACACAAAAGGAGACACCTGCTTTTCTACGATGGCACCAGTGACAGAATGGGCTTTTGCACTAGTGGGGGCAATGGCAGCCATGCTCTCCTTCCTGCCATGCTCTCCTTCCCACCATGGTAGCCAGCATCTGTTCTTGCAAGTGCCCGGATTATTTTATCTGTTTGCATCTGAGCCTGGGGGGCTTAGTGCCTTTGTCAGGCATATTTGAGGCAAGGAGAAGGAACTGGGGCTATCGAGGAGGACTGCTGGCTAGGCGCGGTAGCTCACTCCTATATTCCCAGCACTTGGGGAAGCCAAAGCGGGAGGTTCCCTTGAGCCTAGGAGTTCAAGACCAGCCTGGGCAATATAGTGAGACTCTTTCTCTGTATATTTAAAAAATAAAAATAAAAGATCTTCACAAACAATAAGCCCGGCATGATGGCTCAAACCTTGATATGGTTTATGGCTTTGTGTCCCCACTGAAATCTCATCTTAAATTGTAATCCTCACGTGTTGAGGGAGGGACCTGGTAGGACATGGTTGGATCACGGGGGTGGTTTCTCCCATGCTGTTCTGATAGTGGGGGAGTTCTCACAAGATCGGATGGTTTTAAAAGTGGCAGTTTCCCCTGTGTGCTCTCTCTCTCCTGCCGCCTTGTGAAGAAGGTGCTTGCTTCCCTTTCACCTTCTGCCACGATTGCAAGTTTCCTGAGGCCTCCCCAGCCATGAGGAACTGTGAGTCCATTAAACCTCTTTTGTTCATAAATTACCCAGTCTCAGGTAGTATCTTATAGCAGTGTGAAAATGGACAAATACGTGCCTGTAATCCCAGCACTTAGGGGGACAGAGGCAGAGGCCAGAGGATAGTTTAAGCCCAGGAGTTCAAGACCTGCCTGGGCAATGCAGCAAGATCCCATTCTCCACAAAAAGGAAAAAAAAAAAAGACCCACCCCCTCCCCCCACAAAAAGAAAGGAGAAAGTCTGAAGGGGTCTGCAGCTTGGTGGCAAAGTCATGGAGTGGAAGGAGCTTACTCATGGCAGCCTTCCCCGTGGGCTCTGAGAATTGAAGAGAGCCAGGAGAAGGAGGACTCAGGCCTCCAGAGCCTGCCAGTTACTCTGGGATACCCTTAGGAGAGTCATTTCCCCTCTCTGGGCCTCTGGGAAACGAGAAGGTGGGACTTGCTGCTTTCCAGGCACTTGGGATTTCAGGGTGTGGCTCAGCTGATAAGAACAGAGAAAACAGCCATGGTGCCTGTCTGTCCTCCGCTGAATGTTCCTTGTAGCAGGTTAAACAAAGCCCTGTAGAGAGAAGCTTGACCACCGGTCTGGGAAGGGCTTCATTCTGCTCACCCGGTACCTGTGAATCACCTGCTGTGATGGTGTGGCTCAAACTTCCTCCTCTGCCCTGTGGGAGGGTTGAGGACTTTAGTGACCTCTGCTTTTCCCCAGAGTCACTTCCCCTTCCAAAGGGCTCAGGCTTTTCTGTCCCATCCCCCCAAGTAGAGGTCTGCTGCTGACCATCACGAACAGAGAGGAAATATTTCTCTTGTGTGAAAGCACTTTCTATCTTACTTTTTTTTTGGAGACAGGGTCTTGCTCTGTTGTCCAGGGTGGTGTGCAGTGGCACAATCATAGCTCCCTGTGGCCTTGACCTCCTGAGCTCAAGGGATCCTCCCAAGAGGCTGAGATTACAGATGTGAGTCACCATGCCCAGCAAATCTCAAAAATTTTTAATAGAGACCAGGTCTTGCTATGCTGCTCAGGCTGGTCTTGAACTCCTGGCCTCAAGTAACCCTCCTGTCTTGGCCTCCCAAAGTGCTGGGATTACAGGTGTGAGTGACCACATCTGGCCCCTCTTACATTTAAAAATTAAGGCTTGGGCCGGGCACGGTGGCTCACGCCTGTAATCCCAGCACTTTGGGAGGCCGAGGCGGGTGGATCACGAGGTCAGGAGATCAAGACCATCCTGGCTAACATGGTGAAACCCCGTCTCTACTAAAAATATGGTCGTGGTGGTGGGCTCCTATAGTCCCAGCTACTCGGGAGGCTGAGGCAGGAGAATGGCGTGAACCCAGGAGGCAGAGCTTGCAGTGAGTTGAGACCACCCCACTGCACTCCAGCCTGGGCAACAGAGCGAGACTTCATGTCAAAAAAAAAAAAAAAAAAAATTAAGGCTGGGTGCAGTGGCTCATGCCTGTAATCCTAGCACTTTGGGGGGCAAAGGCAGGCGCATCACTTGAGATCATGAGCTCGAGACCAGCCTGGCCAACATGGCAAAACACCATCTCTACTAAAACAATACACACACACACACACACACACACACACACACACACAATTAACTGGGAGTTGTGATGTGTGCCTGTAGTCCCAGCTACTTGGGAGGCCGAGGCAGGAGAATTGCTTGAACCCAGAGGTGGAGGTTGCAGTTAGCTGAAATCACACCACTGCACTCCAGCCTGGTTGACAGGCTCAAAAAATAAAATAAAATAAATAAAAAATAAAAATAAAAATTAAGCTACTAGAGCACTTTGAGGGTTAGCCAAGACAAAACGCTATTACTTGACCTCAATTTCCTGTTGACCCCTCAAAGCAGTTTAGCTGCTGAGCTCAGCACATTCCTTAAGTCAAAGACCATCTGGCTTTTCTCACCTCTCTGCCCGGTAGCCTGATGCACATGCCTAGTGCAGAAGGAGGCCCCATGGTGCAGCTGAATCTATAACTTCAGTTTCCTTGAAGGATTGGGGTGGACGAGAGGGGCCCTCAAGTAGAGAAAAGAATTGCAAAGCCAGCTCAATTGTCCAACTTCAAATTCTTCTTCCTCTTTTCTCTTTTCTTTTCTCCTCTTCTCTTTTTTTTTCTTTTTTTCTTTTCTTTGAGAGGGAGTCTCACTCTGTCACCCAGGCTAGAGTGCAGTGGTGTGATCTTAGCTCACTGCAACCTCTGCCTCCCGGGTTCAAGGATTCTCCTGCTTCAGCTTCCTGAGTAGTTGGGATTACAGGCACCCGCCACCATGCCCGGCTAATTTTTGTATTTTTAGTACAGACTGAGTTTCACCATGTTGGCCAGGCTGGTCTCGAACTCCTGACCTCGTGATCCGCCTGCCTTGGCCTCCCAAAGTGCTGGGATTAGGGAAGGCACCATGCCTGGCCCCTTCCCCTTTACAGTTGCTAAAACATTATAATGAACCCATGGATTGAAGTGGATAGGGCACATACAGACCAGGGAGTTGAGGAAGGTACCTTTTCTTCAGGGTCCCTCCAAGGTCTCCTTTTTTTTCCCCCCTGAGATGCTGGGTGCATGGGAAGAAGCCGGCAGGAAGAGTAAGTTTCGGGTTTTGACCTCCACACGGGGGCTGATGTGAGGAGCTGACCGCTGCACAGGATGGTCTGTATCAGGGATATGGAATGTCAGACCCTCGGGGAGCCCCCAGATCACAGCAAGATTGGCATCATCGATGGTGCTCACCTCCCACTTCCAAAACGCCACACTCCTGGTCTCCCTTCTCAAGTCCTGGCTTACAGCTCCGTCTGCAAGAATGGCCTCCGTGTGTTGGAACCGCAGTGCTCAGCTGGGGCTCTCCTGTCCTGTGATTACCTCTCTCCCTGGTGATTACATCTTTTCCCTGGGTTGAGTAGCTTCAATAGGCTGAGGACTCCCAAAATGTGTATTTCCAGGCTGGCTCCAGAGGGTTCTGAGTTTCTTATGTGACATCTCCCCTGGGACAGGCATCTAAATCTGATATGTCTCAGTGTTTGCCTAAACCTGCTCCCTCAGTCTCCATAGACAGCACCATTTCCCACCCAGGAGCTCAAGCCAGACCTCTATTCCCTTCCTCTTCCTCACCCCTGACCATCCATCAGAAATCAAAACCAGGCACAGAGGCTCTCCCAGTTACTCAGGAGGCTAAGGCAAGAAGATTACTTGAACCTAGGAGTTCGAGACCAGCCTGGGTGACATAGTGAGACCCTGTCTCTATAAAATTTTTTTTTAAAAATTATCCAAGTGAGGTGGTATACACCTGTAGTCCCAGCTACTCAGGAGGCTGAGCCAGGAGGATCGCTTGAGCCCAGGAGTTCTAGGCTGCAGTGAGCTAGGGTGGCACCACTGCACTCCAGCCTGGGTGAGAGAGCAAGAACCTGTCTCTTAAATAAATAAATTTTAAAAATCAAAGCCAAAGCCCCCCAACTTCTCTCCACCCTCCCCACCACCATCCTCCCTCAGCTGGTGCCCGTGTCCTGTTCCCAGAGGGTGTCCCTGAGCCTTCTTTGTTCCTTGCTACGCACAGGAGCCAAGGTGATTTCAAAGTATAGATTAGAACCTGGGGCTCCCCTGTTTCAAACGCTTCATTGATTTTCCCATTGCAGGTCCATTTGATGACACCGAGTTGTCCCCATTTGGAGCAGGGATGGGTTGTGGAACAAGGTCTGACTCTTGGGTCTAGGTTCTGACAAGGGTTGATGAGGATCTAGTCAATGAATGAGTTCCAGAGTCACAATTTTGACATTTCCAGAGAAAGAACAGTGCAGTTGTAGTGATCGCTTATTTTTTTTTTTTTTCTGGCAGCTTCTGCTCTTTGCTCCTCTGGACACAGACCCCACTCCCTGGGGTCTCCTGGTCCATCCTGGCTATGATGACAGGCAATGACTGAGGTATGTCCAACAACTCTCTTAGCTCCTGGCCACACTCACACTGAAGTTTCTGGGCTGAGTAGCCTGCCCTGCCAAGCTCCATCATTCTGATTCTCTCTCCTTGAAATCTGAAGCAGAAACAGAGATGCGGATTGCTGGGAAGAGGTGTTCGGAGCCATGTCACGGTAGCATCCCAGGGAGAAGGCCTGTGGATTCCTGCTGCTGCAGTTCCCAGAGCTGTTCTGCTTTTGTATTTGCCTGGGATTGTTCTGAGCCTCCTTTAATGGTCTGAGCTTCCCTGGTATCCTTCCAAAGAAGCCCTCCCTTTTTTTTTTTTTAAGACAGAGTCTTTCTCTGTCACCCAGGCTGGAGTGCAGTGGTGCAATCTCAGCTCACCACAACTTACGCCTCCTGGGTTCAAACTATTCTCCTGCCTCAGCCTCTGAGTAGCTGGTATTACAGGCACCCCGATGATGCTTAAAGAAGCCCTATTTTTGCTTTGCTTAGTGGGGATTGAATGCTGCTACTTTCAGGGTGCAAAGAGACTGCAGAATTGCACAGGGCTGCACTCGGCCCTCAGCACATACCGCAGAGGCACAGAGGGCACAGAAAGGCTAAGCTTAAACAGCATCGCCCCCTCCCCACCGAGGACCCACTTCTGCCAGGCACCCTGAATTCCCAGCTTGGTGCATCCTGGGAGGAGGGGGCCAAGAAAAGAGTAGCTCTGTTTCTGTGTCAGTGTCTCACCCAAAAGTTGCAGTTGTTAAGACTACCAGTGTTTTAGTTTTTTAAAACTTTCATTTTAGGTTTACGGGTCCACATGCAGGTTTGTTATGTAGGTAAGCTGTGTGTCATGGAGGTTTAGTGTACAGATTATTTCATCATCCAGGTAGTAAGCATAGTACCTGATAGGTACTTTTTTTTTTTTTTTTTTTAAGATGGAGTTTTACTCTTGTTGCCCAGGCTGGAGTGCAGTGGCACAATTTTGGCTCACTGCAATCTCCGCCTCCCGGGTTCAAGCGATTCTCTTGCCTCAGCTTTCCGAGTAGCTGGGATTACAGGTGCCCCCCACCATGCCTGACTAATTTTTTGTGTTTTTAGTAGAGATGGGGTTTCACTTTGTTGACCAGGCTGGTCTCGAACTCCTGACTTCAGATGATCCACCTGCCTCAGCCTCCCAAGTGCTGGGATTACAGGCGTGAGCCACCGCACCTGGCCGATGGGTACATTTTTTGTCTTCACCCTCCTCTACCCTTTGCCTGCAAGTAAACCCCAGTGGCTGTTGTTCCCTCCTTTGTGTCCATGTATACTCAATGTTTAGCTCCCACTTACAAGTGAGAACATATGGTATTTAGTCTTCTGTTTCTCTGTTAGTTTGCTTAGGATAATGGCCCCCAGCCCCATCCACGTTGCTGCAGAGGACATGATCTTGTCCTTTTTTATGACTGCATAGTATTCCATTATATATATTTTGGAGATGGAGTCTCACTCTGTCACCCAGGCTTGTATGCAATGGTGTGATCTTGGCTTACTGCGACCTCCACCTCCTGGGTTCAAGCGATTCTCCTTCCTCAGCCTCCCAAGTAGCTGGGATTACAGGTGCCCGCCACCATACTCGGCCAATTTTTGTATTTTTAGTAGAGACCAGGTTTCACTATGTTGGCCAGGCTGGTCTCAAACTCCTGACCTCATGTGATCCACCCACCTCTGCCTCCCAAAGTGCTGGGATTATAGGCATGAGCCACTGCACCCAGCCTCATGGTGTATATGTTAACTACATTTTCTTTTTCTTTTTTTTCTTGAGATAGGGTCTCACTCTGTTGCTCAGGCTGGAGTGCAGTGGTGTGATCACAGCTCACTGCAGCCTTGACCTCCTGGGCTCAAGCGATCCTCCTGCCTCATCCTCCTGAGTAGCTGGGACTACATGCCTGCACCACCATGCCTGGTTCATCTTTTAAATTTTGTATAGAGATAGGGGTCTCACCATGTTGCTCAGGCTGGTCTTGAACTCTTGGGCTCAGGCAGTCCTACCACCTTAGCCTCCTAAAGTGCTGGGATTCCAGGCAGGCCTGAGCCACTGCGCCTGGCCCCTGTATCAGATTTTCTTTACCTAGTCTACCGCTGATGAGCATTTAGGTTGTTTCTATGTCTTTGCTTTTGGGAATAGTGCCGCAATGAACACATGTATGCATGAGACTCCTAGAGTTTAAATAACAAAAGCATTAGAAATGACCTCACACAGCCCAAGTCGGGAAGTACGCGGTTTTGGAGCTGGATCAACACCTCAAACATGTCAGGTGCTGAATCTGAGTTTCTGTGATTCTCAGATGGATTTTCATGACTGCAAGATGCTGGTTGCAGCTCTGAGCTTCACTTACCAAGTTAGGAAGAGAGGGGCGATCGCCCAGATGCTGAAAGAAAGAACCATTCTCATCAATGTCCTCCTTTCTATCAGAGAGGAGAAATCTTGCCTAGTAACCGTCTGGCTTATTTCCCCATTGGCTAGAGCTGTAGTCATGTGGCCACCTTTAGCTCCCTGGGCAGCTGGAATGTGGGCAGCCCATTGGGATTGGAAAGCCTGCCTTGGACTGTCAGGATTCATCCCCTGAGGTTGACACAAAGCTGCCCAAGCCAATGATGGTTAGCAGAGGAGGCAGGAGGACTGGCTGTTGCCAGGGCAGTTAACTGTACCTACCACAGTGGCCACATCAGATTCTCAACTTTGCTGCCAGGGAGTTGACAAATAACTATCACCTTTTTCTAAAATGGAAACCCATCAGATGGATAGGAGCATCAACTCATAGGTGAAGGGCATTATGCAAATGAGGCTGGGAGGGGTGGCTCACACCTGTAATCTCAGCATTTTGGGAGGCCGAAGTGGGAGGATTCCTCAAGGCCAGGAGTTTAAGACCAGCCTGGGCAACATAGCAAGACCCTGTCTCTACAAAAAATTTAGCTGGGTTTGTAGAGACCCTGTCTCTATAACAATTTAGCTGGGCGTGGTGGTGCACACCTGTAGTCCCAGCTACTTGGGAGGCTGAGGTGGGAGGATCACTTGAGCCCAGGAGTTGGAGGCTACAGGGCTACAGCGAGCTATGATCACACCACTGCACTACAGCCTGGGTGACAGAGCGAGACTCTGTCTCAGAAAAAAAAAAAAAAAGGAAGTGGCAGGGGGTGTCTTTTCAAAGCTCCCAGTGTAAGTGACCAACCTTTTCTTTTTTTTTTTGAGACAGAGTCTCGCTCTTGTCACCCAGGCTGGAGTGCAGTGGTGCGATCTCAACTCACTGCAACCTCCGTCCCCCAGGTTCAAGTGATTCTCCTGCCTCAGCCTCCTGAGTAGCTGGGATTACAGGCACACACCATGCCCAGCTGATTTTTTTGTAATTTTAGTAGAGACAGGGCTTTGCCATGTTGGCCAGGCTGGTCTCCAACTCCTGACCTCAGGTGATCCACCCACCTCTGCCTCCCAAAGTGCAGGGATTACAGGCATGAGCCACCGTGCCTGGCCTGACCAACCTTTTCTAAGCAGGATGGGCACATGTGTCCACATCCTTTCCATGACTAGTCCAAGGTCAGATGGACTTTTTCAAGCTTCCTGGCTCCCAGTATCTACACCACAGAGAAACAAGAACCCCAGCTGTACTGCACAATGATGTGATGTGGTCCAGCTTACACCACCAACGTGGGTTGGAATTTCAAACAGAGAAATGAATAATAAAACCTGTCCTGACTAGCAAAAGCCCTGGGGACATAGCGGAAGCAAATATAAAACTGCTCTTCATGGACTTGGTCACAGTCCAAAGGGCATGAAATCCCATAGAAAAGACACTCTCCTCCACCTTGGAAGAGAAAATAATAACAGACATTATAACTCATGGGAGGGAGAGTCCCAGCTGTGAATGTATCAGCTTTCCACGAACTCAAAATGAAGGCACAAGCTGGAAAATTCTATTGAACAGGTACATTTAGTATCATTAAAATGGATAAAGAGAGAGAGAGAGAGAGAAATGGAACATGGAAAACACAATGAAACTATGTGTATATATTATAAAAAGGCTCAATAGAACTTCTAGGGAAATTATTCCCTGGAATTAACCATCATTTTTATTTTTTTCTTTCTGACAGGGTCTTACTCTGTCACCCAGACTGGAGTGCAGTGGTGTGATCATCGCTCACTGCAGCCTCCAATTCCTGGGCTCAAGCGATCCTCCTGCTTCAGCCTTCTGAGTAGTTGAGACCACAGGTGTGCACCACAGACCATCACTTTTTCATAGTGCTCTTTACTTTTGCATTGATGCTCCCATCCATCAGATGCAAACACACGTCAGAGCAAGGCTACTCTTGGGGCCCCTTGTAATGAATGTGACAGGTTTGTAGGATGGGGAGAAGTGGCCTAGACCTGTGTGTGAACAGCAGAATCATTCCCTGTGCAGGAAATCAAATTCTCAACCTTGGCCTAGAGAATTTTGTATTTTGCTTATATGATGGTGCAAACATTTTATATATATATATATATAAAAATATATATATATAATATATATATATAAATATATATATATAATATATAAATATAAATATATATATAATATATATAAATATATATATAATATATATAAATATATATATATAATATATATATAAATATATATATAATATATATATAAATATATATATAATATATATAAATATATATAAAATATATATATATAAATATATATATATATATATAGAGAGAGAGAGAGATATGGAGTCTCACCCTGTCACCCAGGCTGGAGTGCAATGGCGTAATCTTGGCTCACTGCAACCTCCACCTCCCGGGTTCAAACGATTCTCCTGCCTCAGCCTCTTGAGTTGCTGGGATTACAGGCACCAGTCACCATGCCCAGCTAATTTTTGTATTTTTAGTAGAGGCGGGGTTTCACCATGTTGGCCAGGCTGGTCTTGAACTCCTGACCTCGAGATCCGCCTGGCTCGGCGTCCCAAAATGCTGGGATTACAGGTGTGAGCCACTGTGTCTGGCCGCAATTTTTAATATTTAACTGTTCCCAGCCTTTGTGAGTTTCCTCCTTTGCCTGTGAAGAGAATATCGTCTTTGATGCATGCAACTTCACAGTCCACAAGGTGACTCAGCCTTCATCAAATGATTTCCTGCAATTTTTAAAAAATGCTGAATTGAAGACTTTTCCTATGATGAGGGAGAGATGAGAAGTAAAGGCAAGGACTTGATGAGAAAGGCCCAAAAGAGCTGCATAAGAAGGAGAGGGAGGAAAAAGCCACCTGGGTACGGAAAGTGCCTGGAGAAGGAGGAGAGAGACTTCTCTGAGTGTGGGGAAGACAAGTCTGTTGGCAACGAGAGGCTCTGCAGAATACAGGAGCACTGGCCAGGAGAGGAAGAAGAGGACACAGTAAGTGTTGCTAAAATTAGGATTTGGATCCTCTGACATTTCTCAAGAGATGCTAGCTAAAGATGGAAATTGCTATTTATTTATTTATTTCGAGGAGAGTCGTTTTTTTTAAATTCCAGGTGGCTCGCACGATCCTCTGAATGTGATTCGCAACAGCGATGGGTGTCAGGAGGTTTCCAACTCTCTATGTCCAGAGGTCCAGTGATCAATGCACATATACACGTTAACTTGGAAATCCCTTGAACACAGGTGCACACATCTCCTTTCCCTTGGTCTGGGTTAGTGAGGTGCTCCTTAAAGAGTAACAACCCTTTTGATGGGGGAGCACAAGTGGAAGGTAAACCTCAAGTTGACTGCGGCTATGATTTTGGGGGTATTTAAAACATTTTATTGTGAAATTAACATATTATAAAATTGACACACCCCTGCCCCCGGTATACAGTTCTATGAGGTTTGTTTGTTTGTTTCATTTTGAGACACAGATTCACTCTTGTCGTCCAGACTATAGTGCAATGGTGCAATCCCTACTCATGGCAACTTCCACCTCCTGCGTTCAAATGATTCTCCTGCCTCAGCCTCCTGAGTAGCTGGGATTACAGGCACCCACCACCATGCCCAGCTAATTTTTATATTTTTAGTAGAGACATAGTCTCATCATGTTGGCCAGGCTGGTCTCGAACTCCTGACCTCAAGTTATCTGCCTGCCTCAGTCTCCCAGAGTGCTGGGATTACAGGCATGAGCCACCACGCCTGGCCATATGAATTTTAACACATATGTAGATTGGTGCAACAAGATGCCATCAGGACACAGAGCAGTTCCATCAACCTAGAACATTCCCCTATGCTACCTCCACTCTCCCCTACCCAGTCTTCTGCCACCTCCAATCTAGTCTCCATCACTATAGTTTGTCTTTTCAAGAAAGTCAAATAAATGGAATCCTCCAATATAAATTATTTTTAGCATCTTCAGTGTGTAAGCAAACTTGTATTTTTTATTTATTTTTAATTCTTTTAATGTTTAATTTTTGTGGGTACATACTAAGTGTATATATTTACAGGGTACATGAGATGTTTTGATACAGGCATGCGATGCGTCATAATCACATCATGGAGAATGGGGTATCTGTTCCCTCAAGCATTTATCCTTTGAACTACAAACAATCCAATTATACTCTTTTAGTTATTTTTAAATATAGAGTTATTTATTGACTATAGTCACCCTGTTGTGCTATCAAATAGTAGGTCTTATTATTTCGAGCTATTTTTTTTTTGGTACTCATTAACCACACCAACTTCTCTCCACAGCCCCTCCCTACCCTTTCCAGCCTCTGGTAACCATCCTTCTACTCTCTATCCCCGTGAGTTCAATTGTTTTGATTTTTAGATCCCACAAATAAGTGGGATCATACAATGTTTGTCTTCCTGTGCCTGGCTTATTTTATTTAACATAATGATCTCCAGTTCCATCCATGTTGTTGCAAATGACAGGATCTCCTTCTTTTTAATGGTTGAATAGTATTCCATTGTATATGTGTACCACATTTTTTAAATCCAATCATCTGTTGATGGGCACAGGTTTCTTCCAAGTCTTGGCAATTGTGAACAGTGCTGCAACAAACACAGGAGTGCAAATATCTCTTCAAGGTACTGTTTTCCTTTCTTTTGTGCGTATACCCAGTTCGTGGGATTACTGGATCTAATGGTAGCTCTATTTTTAGTTTTTTGAGGACCCTCCAAAGTTCTCCATAGTGGTAAGTGAACTTTTAAAGACTGGCTTCTGTCACTCAGCCTTTGAGATCTATCTAAGTTTTTGTGCATATTAAGAGTTCATTCCTTTTTTTTTTTTTTTTTTTTTTTTTTGAGACGGAGTCTCGCTCTGTCGCCCAAGCTGGAGCGCAGTGGCACGATCTCAGCTCACTGCAAGCTCCGCCTCCCAGGTTCACGCCATTCTCCTGCCTCAGCCTCCCGAGTAGCTGGGACTACAGGCGCCCGCCACCATGCCCAGCTATTTTTTTGTATTTTTAGTAGAGACAGAGTTTCACCGTGTTAGCCAGGATGGTCTCGATCTCCTGACCTCGTGATCCACCTGCCTCGGCCTCCCAAAGTGCTGGGATTACAGGCGTGAGCCACCATGCCAGCCAAGAGTTTATTCCTTTTCATTGCTGAGTAGTATTCCATTGTATGGAAGTGCCACATTTTAAAACATCGATTCACCTGTTAATCACTTGTTGAAGGACATTTGGGTAATTTCCAATTTTGAGTGATAATGAATAGAGACTCTGTAAGCATTCATATGCAGTTTCTTTTTTTGGTGACAACATAAGTTTTTATTTCTCTAAGATAAATACCCAGAAGTGGTTTGATTTCTTTATAAGAAATTGCCAGGCCAGCCATGGTGGCTCACGCCTGTGGTCCTAGCACTTTGGGAAGCAGAGGTGGGAGGATCACTTGAAGCCAGGAATTCAAGAGAAGCCTGATCAACAGAGTGAGACCCTGTCTCCACAAAAAAAAGAAAAAAGAAAATTAGCCAGTTGTAGTAGCTCGTGCCTGTAGTCCTAGCTACTCAGGAGGCTGAGGTGGGAGGATTGCTTAAGCCCAGGAGGTTGAGGCTGCAGTGAGCTATGATCACACCACTGCACTCCAGCCTGGGTGACAGACTGAGAAAGAAATTGCCAGACAAATTCCAGACTGGTTGTACCATTTTGCATTCTCAGCAGCAATGCATAATGCTTCTAGTTTCTCTGCATCCTTGTCAGCACTTGGTCTTTTTTCGTTATATCCATTCTAGTAGGTGTATCTCATCATGGTCTTAGCTTGTATTTTCCTAATAGTCATAAGGTGAGTATTTTTTCAAGTGCTTATTTGACTTCTCTGTGTCCTCTTTGATGAAAGGTCTGTTCAAAGACCTTTGTCTACTTTTAATTGGGCTGTTAGTTTCTTAGTGTTGAGTTTTGAGGATTCTTTGTATGTTTTTTGTACATGCCATTTGTTGAATATGTGGTTTGCAAATATGTTATTCCAGTCTGTAGCTTTTCATTTAATTTTCTTAATAGGTTTGATGATGTCCTGGCCAAGTGTGGTGCCTCATGTTTATAATCCTAGCACTTTGGGAGGCCAAGACAGGAGGATTGCTTGAGGCTAGGAGTTGGAGACCAGCCTGGGAAACATGGTGAAATCCTGTCTCTACAAAAAATACAAAAATTAACTGGATGTGGTGGTGAACACTTGTAGTCCCAGCTGCAGTAGCCCTGCTGAGGAAGAAGGATGATATGATCTGGGAGGTCGAGGCTGCAGTCAGCCGTGATTGTACCACTGCACTCTAGCCTGGGTGACAGAGTGAGACCCTGTCTGAAAAAAATAAAAATTAGTAATTTTGATAAACTCCAGTTTATTACTTTTTTTTTTCCATGGATTGTGCTTTTGGTTTCCTGTCTAGAAACTCCTTGCCGACTTCAGGTCTTAAAAATTTTCTCTTATGTGTCCTAAAAATTTTACAGTTTTATATTTTATATTTAGATCTGTCATCTATTTTGAGTTAATTTTTTATAAGGTATGAGATTTTGGTTGAGGTTCATTTTGCACATGGATGTCTACTTGTTTAATATCATTTGTTGAAAAAGCTATCCTTCCTCGTTGAATTGTTTTTGCATCTTTGTCAAAGGTCAATTGGCATTTTGTGTAAAATTTTTGAATATTGAGAAAAAAAGTGTCAACTGGATATTTGTGTGGGACTATTTCTGAACCCTCTCTTCTATTGATCTATGTGTCTGTTGCTTCACCAATACCACACTGTCTTAATTACTGTAGTGATACAGTAAATCTTAGAATTGGTTAGTGAGATCCCTCCAACATCACATTTATTTATTTATTTATTTATTTACTTATTTATTTATTTTGAGATGGAGTCTCGCTCTGTCGCCCAGGCTGCAGTGCAGTGGCGCGATCTCGGCTCACTGCAAGCTCTGCCTCCCAGATTCACACCATTCTCCTGCCTAAGCCTCCCAAGTAGCTGGGACTAGAGGCGCCCGCCACCACACCCGGCTAATTTTTAAAATATTTTTAGTAGAGACAGGGTTTCACCATGTTAGCCAGGATGGTCTCAATCTCCTGACCTCGTGATCCACCTGCCTCGGCCTCCCAAAGTGCTGAGATTACAGGCGTGAGCCACCGCGCCCAGCCCACTTTTATTTTTAAATTTAATTTAATTTAATTTTTTGGGACAGGGTCTTGCTCCATCACCCAGACTAGAGTGCAGTGATGTGATCATCGCTCACTGCAGCCTCAACCTGCCAGGCTCAAGCAATCCTCCCACCTCAGCCTCCCACATAGCTGGGATTGCAAGTATGCATCACCATGCTTGCTAATTTATTTTTATTTTTTGTATAGATGGGTCTCTTAACTATGTTGCCCAGGCTGGTCTTGAACTCCTGGGCCCAAGTGATCCTCCTATCTCAGCCTCCCAAAGTGCTGGGATTGCAAGCATGAGGCACTGCACCTAGCAACTTTTTTTTTTTTTTTGAAAACAATTTTGGCTATTCTAGGTCTTTAACTTTTTAATATACATTTACATATAAATTGATATTATTTTTATTGATTGGAATTGCAGTATATAGATTAATTTGGGAAGAGCTGACCTGTCTATTATGTTGAGTCTTCTAATTCAAGAACATGGTATGTCTTTTCATTTATTTATGTCTTCACTGATTTCTTTCATCAGTATTTTATGGTTTTCAGCAGCAGGTGCTGTATGTGTTTTGTTAGATTTATACCTAAGCATTACATTTTTTAGAGTTGTTTTAACTATTAGTTTTAAAATTCTGGTTTCCAAATGCTGATTGCTGATATGGAGAAAGATAATTGATGTTGTGGTTGATTTCGTATCCTGCAACCTTGCTGAACTTATTTACTAGTTTTAGGAGTTATTTTTATGGATCCCTTGAGATTTTCTATGTAGGTAATCATGTTGTCTATGAATAAGGACAGTTTTATTTCTTCTTTTCCAATCTGTATGCCTTCTATATCTTTTTCTTGCATTAGTTTACTGACTTTAATTTCCAGTGTGATCCTGAATAAGAATGGTAGGAGTGAACATCCTCACGTTGTCCCTAATTTTAAGGGGTAAAATATTGACTTTTTTCCCATTAAATGTGAGGTGAGCTTGTAGGTTTTTTTTTAATAGATAGACTGTATCAGCTTGAGGAATTTTTCCTTCTAGTTAACTGAGAATCATTGTGTTTTTAAGAATCACATATGGATATGAAGTCGAATATTTTTTCTGCATCCATTCATATGGTCACATGCTTTTTCTTCCTTCAACTGTACTTTGACCCATGTTTGGGTGGATACAGATGGAGAGAAGGGAAAATGAAGAATGGCAAGAAGGAGACAAAGAATTCAGCAGAAGTAGTGAATTGCAGCAAGAAGTAGCTAGAAGAAATGTAAGCTTTCCCCTCCACTAAAGAATTCTGATGTATTGGAAAGATCTTAGACTTCTTGCTATATAAGGGATGAAGCTCAATGTTTTTATTGAAGTTCTAAAAGACAAGGTTGACTTTAGCAGTCTGGAGGACTTAGGGACACCTGAGACAGATGACTTCTAGGGGAAATATGTCCCTCTACTCTCGGTTCGGCCTTTTGTGTGCAAATTAATCAATGCATTTGATGAAGCTTCCAAGTCATCACCCAGGCCAATGCCCAGCATATGACAGGTACTTTATATACACCTGTCAGATGAGTGACTGAGTGAAATGTCATCAACTAGACAGTATGACATTGTGATTAAAAGTATGAGTTAGGAGCTGAATACCTGAGTTGAACTGTGGCTCTTCCTCTGTAGAGGCTACACTGCAGCAAGTTATTGAAGCTCTTTATAGCCTGGGCAACATGGAGAATCCCCATATTTACAAAAAATACCCAAAATTAGCCAGATGTGGTGGTGTGTGCCTGTGGTCCCAGCTACCAGGGAAGCTGAGGTGGGAGGATCACTTGAGCCCAGGAGGTTGAAGTTGCAGTGAGTCGTGATTGCACCACTGCACTCCAGCCTGGGTAACAGAGCGAGACCCTTTGCAGGGCTTAGTAAAGTGCCTGGCCCATAATGACTACAACGTAAGTCTGACTGTTCTTCTTATTATTCACGTTCATATTCAGGATTGAACACTCTGCCATTACTTTTTCATTACATTTCCATCATTTTCTTCCTTCCTTCCTTTCTATCGCTCTCTTTTAAAGTAAAGCTTAAAATAATTTCTCCTATGGCCATAGAATTGGAAACAACTGTAGTGGCAATCTAATTCAAGCTTCGTGCTTTCTGTGTGAGGAAAGGGAGGCTCAGAGAAGCCAAGTGGTCCCCTCATCTGGGGCATCTGGGGTTTCGGTCACCTGGAGCACCATTGCAAAGCTGAGCTTGAGCTTGTTCTCCTCTAGCCACAAATCAGTTGCAGTTCAGGACCCTCAAAACAACCCAAATATTTAATATCTGCATTGTTGGAAGTTACAGTGCAGGTGCCCATTCAGGACCAGGAGACTTGTAGCTTGAAACATGGCAGTCACTGCATCAGTGTGCTGGAAAATGGACAGGCAGATACAGTGCAAGGGCAGAGTCAGCAACAAACACTGTCCACACCTCCTCCTCCAGGAGGAGGCTGTTCTGAGACCTGGAGAAAGGCTTCATTTCCTGGCTAGTCCCCTGATAGGTCACACATTCCCGGAGGCTGCCTTTGTCGCCCCTCATCTTTCCTGACCCCTGAAGCCATTTAGTTGCTTCTCCAGCAAAGGGCTGAGGCAGCAGCCTTGCAAATCTCCATGACCCACCTTGTCTTGCCCAGAATGCATTTGGTGCACATGTCCATAAATATTTTAGGCCGTGCTGCTTAGTTATTAATGGAGAGAAATGAAAGAGAATTCTTTAGCCTCTCTCCTTCTCTACAGGTTGAAAACGAGAGCCAGAGTTTGAAGGGCTGGAGTGACAGGTGTTTAGGGACTTGGGATGCTGGGGGTGAAGCTGCAGATGAATTTTCTCTGTCCCGTCCTTATTGTGAAAAGAGGGCCCTGGTCCCTTGATTCCAAAGAACCAGAGTTACCCTCTTTTCCCCTGATCCCTGGAAGGTGGGGTACAGATGTTGTCCTGTGACGCCTGTCCCCACTTCGTGCACGGAGCAGACTGCCCAGCATGCACAGATGGAATGGGAACAACTGCAATGACCACCTTCGGAAGAGTGAGCCTGGGAGGCCCCCTGGAGCCCCAACTTGGGACGGAGGCTGGTGACCTGTCAGCCACTCTCAGACAGTCCCACCCTATGGCCTGAAAGGGTGGTGGCCAGGTAGGTGGTTGACTTTCCTCCCTGCCCCCTCTTCCTTATTCAGTGTTAAAGAGCTAGCATTTGAGGGTGGCCTCGGGTGACAAATTCCCCACCGTTAAAACCCCCTGTGGGTTGGCAGCAGCCAGGAAGAACCGGCTTTTTTTCTGGGAGTAGAGGCAAGGGCGATGGCTTATCTCACTGTTCCTTTTCATTTGGGACATAATACATCCCACAAAGCTCAGGTCCCGCACTGAAAAAATCAATTACATTGCACAGCATTTTTAGTGCTCTGAGTCTCCGAGCAAAGGAAATAGGTGAGACATTGTCGTCATGGTAGCTAGTCGCAAATTGTCTCTTAAAATAGTATCCACGCTCTGTAAGTAGGGGCTTGATGCTTCAAGACTAATAGCGAAGACATACACTCACCACGCTTCCTCATGTGGTTTACATGGGAGCTGCCGCCCGACCTGGCTCTGGGAGGAGCCTCCTTGCTGAATGGACTGAAGCTCCCAGCTCCAGGCCACAACCTGGGATTTAGGCTCAGGGATTGCTACTCTTGTCTATTCAATTCATTAAAAGATCCTCAGTGATGTGCCGGGCACTGTTCTAAGCACTGGAGATGCAGCCATGAACAAGAGGACAGGCCATTGACCTTCTAGAGCTTACGTTCTAGTGGGGATGGCTAATTATCAATAGGATACAAAGACATAACTTTGGGGAGTGAAGATGAAAGAGGGACCGAGTGTGTGTATGTGTGTATGTGGGTCAGGGGTGTTTTTTATAGAGAGTGCATCAGCAAAGGCCTCTCAGATCTGAGAGATGAAAATGAAGTGGGCATTTGGAGCCCTTGATTACTGGGGGATGCACTTTCTCTAAGTAGCACAGTGCCATCACACACCTGGTGTCTCCCTGCCCCTTTCTTCACTATACCCAGGGCAGGGAAACCTACTGATCTGATTGGTAGAGTTAGGGAGAATACACAAGATACCTTCAACTCTCCCCCTTGAGAGCAAGGTGCTCATGGGGTGCAGGACTTCTCTGCTCTGAGTCTCATCTTGGTGAGACTGGCCTGTGCTGTGTGGTTGGGCTCAGGTCTGGCTGGAGAGGTTCCACTGGTTCTGGGGTACAAGATTCAGGCTACTCAGTGTTTACATCGAGCTCCACACTCCAACCTTGCCTTTGTGACTCATGAAAGGGAGTAATAAGTGTCTTTTGCCATTTTGGTGGGTCTTGTTTCTCAAATTGGGAAGATAAGGTCTTTTATTGGATCCCTTCCAAGACTCCAGCTTTGGGGAAGGAAGCTCCACATGAATCGAAGAGAACGTGCAATGGTTCTGAGGTAGGAGGGAACTTGGCCCATTTGAAGATGAGAAAGAGGCCAAGTCTGGCCAGGACAGAGTGGTCAACTAGGAAAGTGTCAAGGAAGAAGAGAGAGGTGGGGCAGATGGATGGTCTCAGAGGTCTTGGGGTGGAGTTTTGTTTTAAGCCCATTTGGGAGGATTTTAAGCACAAGGGTGGCATAGTCTGGTTTCTTTTTTTTTTTTTTTTTTTGAGCTGGAGTACAGTGACCTGATCTTGGTCAACTGCAATCTCCGCCTCCCAAGTTCGAACGATTCTCCTGACTCAGCCTCCTGAGTAGCTGAGACTACAGGTGCCCACCACCATGCCTGGCTAATTTTTGTATTTTTAGTAGAGACAGGGTTTCACCACCTTGGCCGGGCTGGTCTCGAAGTCCTGACTTCAGGTGACTGCCCACCTCGGCCTCCCAAAGGGCTGGGATTACAGGTGTGAGCCACCATGCCCAGCCTGGTTTCTATTAAACAGAACAAAGCGGAAGGCAAGGACAAGGCAGCAGTTTTCTAGGTATGATACAATGGCAGCTTGGAGAAGGTCTTAGTGACGATGGAGAGAGAGGTTGCTGTATTCTGGAAGTAGACCCAAGAGGACTTGTTGAAAGGTTGGAAGCATTTGGGGAAAGAGGATTACAGAGAAAACCTAGGAAGTCAAAGTGGGCCAGCTATGCTGACTCACATCTCAGACTCAGTGTGGCTGGGGTGGCTGATCCAATGGCCAATGGAGAGGCACAAGGCTTGATGGGGAGCCCATGCACCAGGAGGACACAGGGTAAAGAGCCAGGAGGAAACCTGGCCAGCCCTAGTGTCTTAGTCTATTTTCTGTTGCTTATATTAGGTTGGTGCAAAAGTAATTAAAAGTAATGGCAAAAACCACAATCACTTTTGCATCAACAAATAACAGAATATATATTTTTTTGAGATGGAGTTTTGTTTTTCCCACCTAGGCTGGAGTGCAATGGCGCGACCTCGGTTCACTGCAAACTCTGCCTCCCAGTTTTAAGTGATTCTCCCACCTCAGCCTCCTGAGTAGCTGGGATTACAGGTATGCACCACCATGCCCAGCTAATTTCATATTTTTAGTAGAGACAGGGTTTCACCAAGCTGGCCAGGCTGGTCTCGAACTCTTG
The DNA here is from genome assembly GCF_029289425.2 of Pan paniscus. Classification (NCBI taxonomy): domain Eukaryota; kingdom Metazoa; phylum Chordata; class Mammalia; order Primates; family Hominidae; genus Pan; species Pan paniscus. The sequence continues at coordinate 84,963,752 of NC_073255.2, read as the reverse complement.
ACCTCAGGTGATCCACCCACCTCGGCCTCCCAAAGTGCTGGGATTACAGGCGTGAGCCACTGTGCCCAGCTTAATAACAGAATACTTGAAACTGGGTAATTTTCAAAGAAAATGAATTTCTTATAGTCCTGAAGGCTGAGAAGTCAAAGTTCAAGGGGTACATCTGGTGAAGGCCTTCTTACTAGTGGGGACTCTCTGAACAGAGTCCCCAGGCAGTACAGGGCATCACGCGATGACATAGTTCGGATATTTATCCCTGCCCAAATCTCACATTAAATTGTAATCCCCAATATTGGAGGTTGGGCCCAGTGGGAGGTGACTGAATCATGGGGGCAGATACCTCATGAATGGCTTGGGCCATCCCCTTGGTGATAAGTGAGCTCTCGCTCTGAGTTCACACAAGAACTGGTCATTTAAAAGCGTGTGTCATCTCCCCCCTGCTCTCTCTCTCTCTTTCTTGCTCAGGCTCTGGCCATGAGATGTGCCTGCTCCCCCTTTGCCTTCCACCATGATTGGAAGCTTCTGGAGGCCTCCCTAGAAGCCGAGTAGATGTCAGCACCCCCTTCCTGTAGAGCCTACAGAGCTGTGAGCCAATTAAACTACTGTTCTTGATAAATTACCCAGTCTCAGCTATTTCTTTTTTTCTTTTTGTTTTTTGTTTTTGTTTTGAGATGGAGTCTCGCTCTGTTGCCCAGGCTGGAGTGCAGTGGCATGACCTTGGCTCACTGCAAACTCCGCCTCCTGGGTTCCCGCCATTCTCCTGCCTCAGCCTCCCTAGTAGCTGGGACTACAGGCGCCTGCCACCACACCTGACTAATTTTTTGTATTTTTAGTAGAGACGGAGTTTCACTGTTAACCAGGATGATCTCGATCTCCTGACCTCGTGATCCACCCGCCTCGGCCTCCCAAAGTGCTGGGATTACAGGCATGAGCCGCCACGCCTGGCCTCAGCTATTTCTTGATAGCAATGCAAGACTGGCCTAATACACATGGAAAGGGGGCTGATTGTGCTGACTCAGTTCTCTCTTCTTCTTCTTATAAAGCCAACAGTACCACTCCCATGATAGCCAATTCATCCATTAACCCACTATTCCTTTAATTCATTAATCCATTCATGGATTGATCCATTTGTGCAGGCAGAGCTGTCATGATCTGATCACCTCTTAAAGGCCCCACCTCTCAATACTGCCACACTGGGGAATGAATTTCAATATGAGTTTTGGAGGGACAAATATTCAAGCCATAACACCTAGGAGGAGGGCAAGGTACAAGTCTTCCTTCACACAAAGCCATGCTTATTTGTTAAATGAGCAGACCCTCACACCTTATCCCATTAATGATGTTACGGTCCTTTGGGTCTACCAAGCTAGAACCCTCAGAATAACAATCAATGCCATTTTTCCCCTGACCTCCTCTCTTCAACACTTTGGCAGTCACTACTCTACTGACTCCACCCCTACCCCACCCCAATGTCTTTGCCTTTTTCTTCTCTCATGCCTAGCATAAACTTTCTTTTTTATTATTTATTTATTTGAGATGCAGTTGCACTCTTGTCACCCAGGCTGGAGTGCAATGGCGTGATCTCGGCACACTGCAACCTCCGCCTCCCGGGTTCAAGCAACTCTCCTGCCTCAGCCTCCCGAGTGCTGGGATTACAGGTGTGTGCCACCATGCCTGGCTAATTTTTGTATTTTTAGTAGAGACAGGGTTTTGCCACATTGGCCAGGCTGGTCTCGAACTCCTGCCCTCAGGTGATCCGCCCACCTCAGCCTCCCAAAGTGATGGGATTAGAGGTGTGAGCCACCGTGCCCGATCACCTAGCATAAACTTTCATCTCCCAGGAGTTGTTCTTTTTTATTTCTGTTTTTTGAGACAGGGTCTTGCTCTGTCACCTAGGCGGAAGTGCAGTGGTGCGACTATAGCTCACTGCAGCCTCTGGGGCTCAAGCAATCCTCCCATCTCAGCCTCCTGAGTAGTTAGAACTACAGATGCACACCAACACACCTTGCTAATTCAAATTTTTTTTGTTTTGTTTTGAGACAGGGTCTCACCGCATTGTTCAAGCTGGTTTTGAACTCCTGGCTTCAAGCAATCCTGCCTCAGCCTCCCAGGTAGCTGGAACTACAGGCAGGCATCACCACATCCAGCTTATTTTAAATTTTTTTTGCAGAGATGGGGTCTTGCTATGTTGCCCAGGCTGGTCTTAAACTCCTGGCCTCTAGTGATCCTCCTGCCTTGGCCTCCCAAAGCTCTGGAATTACAGGTGTGAGCCACTGCACCTGGTCCTCCTTGGAGTCTTACACCAGCTTTGCTTTCCTCACTGAATGCTCCTTTCCATTCTCTCCTCTTTACTTCTCATTTCGTCTTTCAAATTGTCAGAACAGCCTCTCTAAGAAATACAGGCGGAATCACAGTTCTCCACCCAGAAAATCACTCAGTGCTGAGTTGTATAATAATAATAAAAACTTCTTAGCATGACATTCAGGGACCTCTATAATCCTTTCATGTTGTTCCAGTTAGTATGGTTGCAAAACCAGCCACCCCAAAACTTAGTGGCTTAAAACAAGGGCATTTGTGATGCATCTAGATTGTGTGGGTGAGGAGTTCAGAAACAGCTTGGCAGAGTCATCCTTGCTTGGGGTCTTTCCTTTTGCCCTCAGAGGTCAGCTGCATGCAGCTTGATGATTTTGGAGTCATCTGGACACTTGACGGTGGCTGAAAGATCTGGTTTCAAGGTGGCCCACTCACATGGCTGGGGAGCTGGTGCTGACTGTTGCCTGACGGGATCTCAGTTTCTCTCCACAGAGCTGCTTGAGCATCCTCATGGTATGGCAGTGAGCTTCCCCCAGAATAAATGATCCAAAAGGCTAAGTAGAAGCTGTAATGTCTTTCATGATTTAGCCTTGGAAGTCTCACCTTGTTAGAGTAGACAGATAGCTAGACATGAGCAAGAGTGGGGATATTACTGGGTATATACCCAAAAGAATATTAATTGTTCTATTATAAAGGCACATGCACGCATATGTTCACTGCAGCACTGTTCACAATAGCAAAGACATGGAGTCAACCTAAATGCCCATCAGTGATAGACTGGATAAAGAAACTGTGGTTCATATACACCATGGAATACTACACAGCCATTAAAAAAGAGCGAGATCATATTCTTTGCAGGGACATAGATGGAGCTGGAGGCCATTATCTTAAGTCAATTAACACAGGAACAGAAAACCAAATACCGCATGTTTTCATTTAAAAGTGGAAGCTAAATGATGAGAACACATGTACACAAAGAGGGGAACAATAGACACTGGGGCCTGTGGGAGGGTGGAGGGTGGGAGAAGGAAGAGGATCAGGAAACATAACTAATGGATACTAGGCTTAATACCTGGGTGATGAAATAAGCTGTACAACAAGCCCCCACGACACAAGTTTACTTATAACAAACCTGCACCTATACCCCCTGAACATAAAATAAAAGTTAAATTTAGAAAAAAAAAAAAAGAAGAAGGCAAGGCACAGTGGTTCACACCTATAATCCCAGCACTTTGGGAGGCCGAGGTAGGTGGATCATTTGAGGTCAGGAGTTCGAGACCAGCCTGGCCAACACAGTGAAACCCCATCTCTGTTAAAAATATAAGAATTAGCCGGGCGTAGTGGTGGGCACCTGTAATCCCAGCTACTCAGGAGGCTGAGGCAGGAGAATCACTTGAACCCAGGAGGCGGAGGTTGCAGCAAGCCGGAATCGCACCATTAGACTCCAGCCTGGGTGACGGAGTGAGACTCCATCTCAAAAAAAAAAAAAAAAAGAGAAAAATTTTAGAGGTAAAAAAAGAGAGGTCTGGAAAGTCTTATACCCCAGGGACCACCCAAAACCTGAATGCTCCATATAAAGAGAGAGGAAGAAAAATAACTAAGCAAAAAGAATTTCTTCTCAAGATGCCCAATAATCACTCACTCTACAGTTACCCCGTCAAAACATAGCTACCTACTAATAAAGAAGACATGGAAAAATTCTTAAAATATACACAGGAATAATAAGTAGAGATTTAATCACTATACGACCTTCCTGGGGTGACAATAATAAACAGCACAGTGGCTCATTCCTGTAATCCTAGCACTTTGGGAGGCCGAGGCAGGAGGATCACTTGAGCATAGGGGTTTGAGGCCAGCCTGGGTAAAATAGAAAGACACCCCATCTCTACAAAAAATAAAAAAATTAGCCAAGCATCATGGCACACGCCTGTAATCTCAGCTACTCCAGAGGCTGAAGTGGGAGCATCACTTGAGCCCAGGAAGTCGAGGATGCAGAGAGTCATAATTGTGCCACTGCACTCCAGGCTGGGCAACAGAGCAAGACCCTATCTCAAAAAACAAAACAAAACCAAACCCCCAAATAAATTACGCAGCCATTAGGTAGGATTTGTATCCAGCACTACTAATCAGGAAGGGTCCTACAAACCTAGAGCGGGAATTAGGCAGAGACCTAAGGGAGGAGCCAAAAAACTAGACAAGAAAAAAGGCAGAGACTTAGGACAGAGGCAGGAACTTCAAAAAAGAGTCGGACATCATCAAAACCCAACACAGAGGCCAGGCGCAGTGGCTCACGCCTGTAATCCCAGCACTTTGGGAGGCCAAGGGGGCGGATCACCTGAGGTCAAGAATTCGAGACCAAGTTGGCCAACATGGTGAAACCCCGTCTCTACTAAAAATACAAAAATTAGCTGGGTGTGGTGGCGGGCACCTGTAATCCCAGCTACTCAGGAGGCTGAAGCAGGAGAATCGCTTGAACCCAGGAGGTGGAGGTTGCCGTGAGCTAAGATCACACCACTACACTCCAGCTTTGGGGGTGACAAGAGTGAAATTCCGTCTCAAAAACAACAACAAACCCAACACAGAACTCCCAAGCTGCTGCGGGCTCACTGCCATCTGTAGCCTGCTCTGCCTCATCTCTGCAGCGTACTTCCCTTTAAACAACTCTCTGCTCCTTATTTCCCTTCAATAAATTCTGGTTTTTTGGCTAAATTAGTGGTTTTGTCCAAAATCTTTCTCCCAAGATGACAAAGATCTGAGAATTCCTATAATTCCTGGTACTGGCATCACCACTTCTGCCATATTCCACTGGCCAAAGCAGTTCCAAAGGTCTGCCTAGGTTCAAGGAGAGGGAATGCAGACTCCCGCCTCTTGATGGAGAAGTCAATATCATATCCTGAGAAGAGCAAAGAGGATGGGATATATACTAGTGCAGCCATTTCTGCAAAATGCGCTGGGCCACGCAGCCCCATCTTCCACATTTCTCCAGGCACCCGGGCTTCACATACTGGCCACACGCTTTCACAACCTTGTTTCTTTCCTTCACTGTCCCATTGAACAGAAATGCCCTCACCCACTTCATCATCCTTCAAGGGAAGCTCAGATAACACTTCCTGGATGAAGTTTCCCTGATCCTTTGGGGCAAAATGAATTATTCTCCCTGTGCACTCCCTCTGCACCCTGGTTGGACCTCTAGTTAGCATGTTTTCCTCTCTGCTATATTATTACTATTATTATTTTGAGACAGAATCTCACTCTGTTGCACAGGCTGGAGTGCAGTGGCATGATCTCAGCTCACTGCAATGTCTGCTTCCCAGGTTCAAGCGATTCTCGTGCCTCAACCTCCTGAGTAGCTGGGACTACAGACACGGGCCGCCACACCAGGCTACTTTTTGTATTTTTAGTAGAGATGGGGTTTTCCCATGTTGGCCAGCCTGGTCTTGAACTCCTGACCTCAAATGATCTGTCCACCTCAGCCTCCCAAAGTGTTGGGATTACAGGCATGAGCCAGCACACCCAGCCTCTGCTATATTATTTAAGTCTATCTCCCCATCCCCACCAAGAGACTGTTAAATTCATCTTCCAATCTCCATTGCCTAGCGCATGGTCTAGCCCAGGGGAAGTTCTGAATAATTATGTTTGCCAAGTTACGTGTACATCTGAGAGATGGCCCAGGGGAGAGAGCCAGTCATGGCAGGGCGGCCACACCATGATTCTGTGTGGAGCATCAGCTTCTAGACCCATCAGGCTTGTTCTCAGTTTAAGTCAGGGGCCTTCTGTTGAGGAGATCCTGCATATTGATGTCAAAGCTGGTCCTAGTGTCCCAGATCCCAAGATTAAGGTAAATATGCAGAACCATGTCTGTGAAGCAGAATTGCCCCTGACTGGCTCTGGAGTGAGGAAGTCGTGGAGGAAAACATGCTTAGTTACAGTTACACTAGCTCAACCTTGACTACAGCCTGACACTGCAGATTCACGGTCTCAACTTTAACATATCCAAAATATTCTGTTTCTCCCACCCAGTCTCACCGTGGCCCAGCCTCTGCCTCCCCCAGTCTTCCCATTTCAAGACACAGCCCTCTTTGCTCAGGCTGAAAACCCCCCATGACCATTCCTCAAATCCTTTCCTATGTTCACACCCCACACACCAGCCATCCTCAAGTCCCAGCAGCACCACCTTTGAATAAACCCTGAATCTGACCACTTCTCCTCTTCTGCCCCAGCACCCGGGCCAAGCCACCATCATCTCATCCAGATAGTTGCAGAAGCTCCAGATCATTCTCTACTTCCACTTTCTCCTCTGTCATCCTGACCATCTGCACAATAGCTCAAGCGACCTTTCTGAAACACACATCAGGTTGCATCACCCTTGTGTGCAGACCCCTTCCAAGGGCCACCCATAATCCTGGGGGTGAAATCCCAGCTCCATACTTGGTGTGAAGGCCCTGAGTGATGTGCCCTTTGGTCACCCCTTCCTCTCCTCATGGTCATTCCGGTGGCTCTCCAAGCTCCAGCCACATTGGCCTTCCCCTCTTTCTCAAGTATGCCAGCCTTGTTCCCATCTCCAGCAATTCTCACTGGCTGTTCCCCATCTTTGGATGCTCTTCCTCCCATCTCATGATTGGTTATTTCAAAGAGGAGCTCTAGCCTCTGGTCACCCTCTCCCATTACCCTGCTTTTCCTTCCTCTGTGGTTCTTATCCCTCCTAGAATTATGATATGTAACTATTGGTGGACTTTGTAAACCAAAAATAAAATCCTAAGTTCCCCAAATGACTGAATGGACTCCCTCAAATCTTGGACAGAGGGGTCCCAAAGAAAACCTGAAAACCTAGTTCAGGCCAAGATGGGAAGGGAGGTTGGACACACCTCACTATACTACTTCCATTTTGGAGTTTAGATACAACTGAGCAGCATTAACAATAAAATAGAGACCATAAGACAAAAAAAAAAAAAAAAGACTCTTTGTAGTAATAAGGTACCCAACTCCAACTTGACCCTGGTACAGTGTCACATGATACATAGCAGGCCCTGAAGGAAATCAAAGTATTTTACCCCCTAATATATTTGTCTGACATATTTTGGAATGACCCTGCAAAGCTGTCCCTTGAGGGGGAAAATTTGCACTCTACAGAGACTCCCCTTCCCTTCCTGGGTCTATTCCTCATCCAGGAGAGATTGAACGAAGAGTCTGACACCTTTTGAGGTCTGATAAGATACAGTTACCACCAATTTTCTCTGAAGCCTGCTACTCAGAGTCTTCATCTACATAACAAGAACCTCAGCTTCCACAACTCTCCTTATCCTAGCTCAAGCGTTCTTTCTCCTGACTTCAACTCTTCAGGCAAAGCTTAACTCTTTCAACGAATTGCCAATCAGAATATCTTTGAATCCACCTATGACCTGTAAGCTTCTCCTACCCCCTTGAGATGTCCTGCCTTTCTCAGTGAACTAATGTATACCTTCCGTGCATTGATTTATGTCTTTGGCTCTAACTTCTGTCTCCCTAAAATGTATGAAACCAAGCTGTAACCCAACTACCTTGGGCACATGTTCTCAAGACCTCCTGAGGCTGTGTCATGGGCCATTTGGCTTAGAATGAAACTCTTCAGATATTTTACTGAGTTTAGATTTTTTATTTTTATTTTTTGGTCACCAACTTGTTTGTTGTATGTCTCTTCCAGTAAAATGTCAAGTCCAGGAGACCACAGACCATGTCTACCCAGGGCTGTGTTGGTGGTCCCTGCCACCTCTCCTGTCTGCAGCATGCTTTGCACTGGGTGTGGATTTGGGGAGGCAAGTGGCAGGAGGACCCTGTCTTACCTAAAGCAGTCAGGGAAAGAGGCAGTATAAGAACAACAAAACAGAGAAAAAAACCAAACAAACTAACAGCTGGGATCAGAAAAGAGTGGCTGGTCTTCCTGAAGGAGATCTACTGCCTTCTGGGGGTATTGTACTCCTAGCCTCTGCAGAAATGGGGTCCTTATCCTTTGGGACTTTTTCCTTGGGACCCTCTATGTGTGGGGGCTTCAGGGTTGGGGAGCTTCCAGGGAAATGTAGAACTGCCCCCACATGTTCTGCAACCCCTTACCTGTTTTCTCCCTTCCCAGAGGAGCCTTGGAACTGGACCTCGCCCAAACATAGCTGCCCCCTCAGCTTCTGTTCATCTTTTGGCAGGGGGATTATATTCACCAAGCTGAGCAACTAGCGACCTCCTTCAGCACCCACTGGGAAAGAAATCATTGATGCCAAACACAAAGAAACTCCAATTTGCATTTCCTTTGCAGCCATTCCCAGCATTGGGATAATGAATGTGTTTCACACACAGTTGTAGGAGGTAGGTCTTCAGGAGAGGGAAGTAAAAAAGTCCCATGTCTTTGAGCACAGGCAGCTCTGCCAATTTCAGGCAGTGTGACCTGTGACCTGAAGTCTTCCTTTGTGAAATCGGGGTGGTTGTACATACCTGCTTACCTGGCAAGGGTGGTGGGAATCACCAATTATGATAATGGACAGGTCACTGCTTGGTAGACAGTTTCATTGCACTCTATCTTTGATTGCACCTCACTTGGATAATCCCCTTTGCAAGGTAAGGAGCTTGGCTCCAGCTTTCCTCAAAGAGCTTGAACTTGGCTTTCCCTTAGCACTGTCGTGTAGTTCATGACTGTTGTTACCACCTGGGCAATTCCAAATAACAAGAAGGCCAAGGCTCATATAAAGAACGCACTTGCCCCTTAGACTTGGAGTGAATGTTCAAGAGGAACATAGGAAGATGCTGTGGCCTTTTCAAGGGTCCCTAGAACCGTCCTCTTCCCTCCTTTTCTTGTGAATCTCCAGGCAGAGGGAGATGGTCAGGTCCTACTCTGTCCAAGTAAGTGGATGAGGCAGGGGAACCAGGGGGTCTCCACAGGGGGATGGTTAGTGGCTCAAGGACAGGTTGGGAAGGGCACAGAGACAGGCAGAAGAGGGTCTGGCACCTGTTGAGTCTAAGTGGTGGGTCTATTCCTCAGGGAGACCATGAGAGACACACAGCATTCCTGCTTTTCAAGAGGAAAATTGAGTGTGCTGTGTCCCAGAACTGTCCTGGATGAAACACCTTCTCGTCTCTGCCCTGCAGTGACTCCAGGCCTGAGAGTCCCTGGGCCCCAGCCTATTCTTGGGGGCTGGAACCCTTGTGCTGAGAATGCTGACCAGGAAGCCAAAAGTTATGAGTTTGTCATCTTGATACCCTGAAGGAGTGCGTGTGTGTGTTTGAATGAGTATCTGCCTCACACTCATTGTCCATCCATCCATCCATCCATCCGTCCATCCATCCATCCATCCATTAATGGATGGATCCATTAATGATCCATTCAATCATTAATCAACAAACTTATACTGGGCTCCTAACATACATGACTTCCACACTTGTTATCTTCTGACCTTTTCAACCTTGTGAAGTCAGGCCTCTTATCCCATCTGACTACCAGTGCCACTGAGGCTTAATGGGGCTAAGAGCTTCCAGGGTCATACAGTGACATCATGTAGGGTTGGGATTAGAACCTAGATATTCTGCCTCAAAGTTGACTGTTCTATCTAGCATAATAACCGTTATCATTATGTCCTGTTTCTGCTTCGTGTCAGAGCCTGAACTAGGGGTTTTATGCATATCTTATTTAATGCCCCCTGCTCTGGTTTGAATGTGCGTTGCCTCCAAAATTCATGTTGAAACTGAACCTCCATTGTGGTGGTATTGGGAGATGGGGCCTTTTTGGGACGTGATGAAGTCATGAGGGCTCTCACTCTCATGAGAGGATTAATGACCTTTACTTCTTTTATTCTTCTGCTCTTCTGCCATGTGAGGACTCAGCATTTGTCCTCTTTCCATCCCTTCCTCCATGTAAGGACATCTGGATGGCACCATGTATGAGCAATGGGCCTCCTCCAGACACCAAACCAACCGCTGCCTTGATCTTGGACTTCCCAGCCTCTAAAACTGTGAGAAATAATTTTTTTTTCTTTATGAATTGCCTAGTCTATGGTCTTTTGTTATATCAGTTGATATAGTTTGGATATTTGTCCCCTCCAAATCTCAGGTGAAAATGTGATCCCCAATGTTGGGGGTAAGGTCTGGTGGGAGGTGTTCGGGTCATGAAGTTGGATCCCTTATGAATGCCTTGGTGCCATTTTCTCAGGAGTGAATGAGTTCTCACTCTTAATTCCCATGATAACTGATTCTTAAAAGGACTCTGGCACTTCCCTCCTATCTCTTTTGCTCCATTTCTCATCATGTGATATGCCGGCCCCCTTCACCTTCCACCATAAGTAGAAACTTCATGAGGTCCTCACCAGAAGCAGATGCTGGCACCATGCTTCTTGTACAGCCTGCAGAACTGTGAGCAAAATAAACCTCTTTTCTTGATAAATTACCCAGCAAATGGTCTAAGACACCCACCTTTTGAGATGAACAGTATTCACCCAACTTTACAGCTGAGTCAATAGAGGCCAAGAAGGGTTAAATGATTTGCCCAAGGCTATTCAGTATGGAAGTCTTGGTACCCTGAGTGGGACAGACTGGACAGCTGGCAGCTGCCATGGAGCCTGCAGCCCAGGAAGAGGGAGAACTTTGCCCTGGAGAATAGAGGGTGTGGAAGCTCTCTCAGGCCTCCAGAGGTCCAGCCAGCCCTAGGCTGAAGCATTCTGCAGAAGTCTTTCATAGAGGAGGTCCTGTAAGCCCAGGGGCCCAGGGATTTGAAACTGGGATTTGAACTCTCATCCTTCTGAATTGGAGGTCATGCCTGTGCTACAAATCCCACCCTCCACCCCCTGCTTGCAATGCATAGTTAAAAACCAGCTTTATTGAATATAATTCACATGCGATGCAATTCATTACACAACGCATTGGGTTTTATTATATTCACAGAGTTAATTGTCACTACAATTTTAGAACATTTTCATCACTGAAAAAGGAAGCCCCACCTTTTATCTGTCATCCCCCAAACCCCATACCCCTGGGCCCTAGGCAAGCACTAAGCTACTTTCTGTCTCCATAGATTTGCTGATTCTGGACACTTCATACAAATGGAATCATACGATATATGGTCCTTTGTGACTACCTTCTTTCACTTAACGTGATGTTTTGAAATTCATCTACATTGTAGCATGCATCAGTACTTCATTTTTTTCCCTATGGCTTAATAATATTACATGGTGTGGATAGTCCACACTCCATGTTTTGCTTATCCATTCATCAGCTGATAGTCATTTGAGTTGCTTCCACTTTTGGCTATGGTGAATAATGCTCATAATGCATATTTAAAATTTTGTATTTAATTTTTAAAAACTTTTTATAGATTTGAGGGTACACATGAAGTTGTGTGTTACCTGAATATATTGCATAGTGGTGAAGTCTGGGCTGTTAGTGTACCTATTACCCAACTAGTGTACATTGTACCCAATAGGTAGTATTTCATCCTTCAACTCCCTCCCACCTTCCCACATTTTGCAGTCTCTAATGTCCATAATTCTACTCTGTATGTCTGTGTGTACCCATTGTTTAACTCCCACTTGTAAGAGAGAAAATGTGGTTCTTGACTTTTTGTTTCTGAGTCATTTTACTTAGGACAATAGTCTTCAGTTCCATCCATGCTGCTGCAAAAGATGATTTCATCCTTTTTCATGGCTGAGTAGTATTCCATGGTGTGTATATATGTGTATACACACACACACACACACACACACACACCATGGAATACTACTACCACAAAAATGTGAGATATATATGAGATACATGTATATATCTCACATTTTCTTTATCCAAACATCTGCTGGTAGACACTTAGGTTGATTCCATGACTTTGCTATTGTGAATAGTGCTGTGATAAACATATGACTACAGGTGTCTTTTTGATAAAATTTCTTTTTCTTTGGATAGCTACCCAGTAGTGAGATTATAGGACTGAAGAATATTTCTATTTTCAGTTCTTTGAGAATTTCCATACTGTTTTCCATGGAGGTTGTACTAATTTACATTCCCACCAATGATGTATATGCATTCTCTTTTCTCTGCATTTTTTCCAACATCTGTTGTTTTATGACTTTTACTAATAGCCATTCTGATTGGTATGAGATGGTATCTCATTGTGGTTTTAATTGTATTCCTCTGATGATTAGTGATGTTGAGCATTGTTTCAAATGTTTTTTGGCTACTCGTTTGTCTTCTTTTGAAAAATGTCTGTTCACGTCCCTTGCTCACTTTTTAATGGAGTTGTTTTTTCCTTGTTGAGCTGTTTATGTTCCTTATAGATTCTGGACACTAGCCATTTGTTGGATGCATTTACAATGCATTTAGAAAAGAGAAGATAGAGAAAAAAACACACAGAAGATAAAAGAGACCCAAGGCCTGGGCAGTTCACGTTGCCTACTTGCCCATCTCAAGAATGGACAGTGTGCTGGGCGCAGTGGCTCACACCTGTAATCCCAGCACTTTGGGAGGCCGAGGTGGGCAGATAACCTGAGGTCAGGAGTTCAAGACTAGCCTGGCCAACATGGTGAAAAAAAAAAATTGGCCGGGTGTGGTGGCACATGCCTATACTCCCAAGTACTCAGGAGGCTGAGGCAGAAGAATTGCTTGAACCCAGGAGGTAGAGAATGCAGTGAGCTGAGATCCCACCACTGCACTCCAGCCTGGGTGACAAGAGTGAAACTTCGTCTCAAAAAAATAAAAAAAAAACCTTAAGAATGGACAGTGTGAGGGTGGCCATGGCGAGGACAGAGAGCTGACCTAGTTGCCATCCACCCTGAGGCCACGCCCCTAGGCTTAAATAACCAATTCTATGACAGACTTCTTCAAAATGCTACAGCCTAGGGCAGACTGGACCTCTGGAGGCCTAAGAGAGCTGCCACACCCTCTCTTCTCCAAGGGAAGGTTCTCCCTCTCCCCAGGCTGTAAGCGCCATAGCAGCTGCCAGCTCCCTGGTCTGTTCCACCTAGGACAGGGATCAGGGAGAGACAGGGTGCTGGCATTTTCTCTGCACACTTCTATAGCCAGACAGCCCCAGGCCCCACCCCTCCTGACATAGTCACATACCTCAGCCTTTCAATCAATTTAACACCAGCCAGGGCACCACTTAGCAGGTTCGTTAGGTCTCCGTTGCTCTGCTGGAGAGGAAACTCATTTGCAAGGTAATTTAAAAAGGCTGTTACATGCTTCTGATTCCAGAAATGAACCTTTTGATTCCTCAAAGAAGAAAAGGTAAAAAACTTGAAAGGCGTTTATTACTTTTTTAATGAAATGGGCAAGATGTGAATTCTACGTCAGGAGAAAAAGAGCAGGACAGATTGTTGGCTCAGCGGGGACCCCTACCTTCAGCCCTTGCCCTTCCAGTGACTGAGAGAGATCAAGTGTTGGTTATCTCCTTAGAAAGGTGTCCTGCAGTCTTGGTGGCAGCCACTGTGAGTGAGCCTT